>NC_091984.1:239129159-239729159 GCF_044704955.1 Pristiophorus japonicus | reverse complement strand
GTACACACTGCTCACACCTGGTTGTCATGCACACTGCTCCTCACACCTGGTTATCGTGCACACTGCTCCTCACACCTGGTTTTATTGCACATTGCTCACACCTGGTTACAGTGCGCACTGCCCTCACACCTGGTTATAGTGCACACTGCTCACACCTGGTTATAGTGCACACTGCTCACACCTGGTGATCATGCACACTGCTCCTCACACCTGGTTATCATGCACACTGCTCACACCTGGTTACAGTGCATACTGCTCACACCTGGTTATAGTGTGCACTGCTCACAGCTGGTTATAGAGCAAACTGCTCCTCACACCTGGTTACAGAGCACACTGCTCACAACTGGTTATAGTGCACACTGCTCCTCACACCTGGGTGCAGTGCACACTGTTCCTCACACCTGGTTATAGTGCACACTGCTCATCACACCTGGTTATAGTGCACACTGCTCCTCACACCTGGTTATAGGGCACAATGCTCACATCTGGTTATAGTGCACACTGCTCCTCACACGTGGTTAAAGTGCACACTGCCCTCAAAGCTGGTTATCGTGCACACTGCTCACACCTGGTTATGGTGCACACTGCCCCTCACACCTGGTTATAGTGCACACTGCTCACACCTGGTTACAGTGCACACTGCTCACACCTGGTTATAGGGCATACTGCACACACCTGGTTAGAGTGGGCACTCCCCCTCACACCTGGTTATAGTGCACAGTGCTCCTCACACCTGGTTATAGGGTACACAGTTCACACCTGGTTGTAGTGCATACTGCTCACACCTGGTAAAAGTGCACACTGCTCACACCTGGTTATAGTGCACTGCTCACACCTGGTTACAGTGCACATGATTAACACCTGGTTAGAGTGCACACTGCTCACACCTGGTTATAGTGCACACTGCTCCTCACACCTGGTTATAATGGACACTGCTCCTCACACCTGGTTATAGTGCACACTGCTCACACCTGGTTACAGTGCACACTGCTCACACCTGGTTATAGGGCACACTGCTCACTCCTGGTTAGAGTGGGCACTGCCCCTCACACCTGGTTATAGTGCACACTGCTCCTCACACCTGGTTATGCTGCACAGTGCTCCTCACACCTGGTTATAGAGTACACTGTTCACACCTGGTTATAGTGCATACTGCTCACACCTGGTAAAAGTGCACACTGCTCACACCTGGCTATAGTGCACACTGCTCCTCACACCTGGTTAAAGTGCACACTGCTCACACATGGTTATAGTGCACACAGTTCACACCTGGTTATAGTGCACACTGCTCACACCTTGTTATAGTGCACACTGCTCCTCACACCTGGTTATAGTGCACACTTCTCACGCTTGGTTATAGTGCACACTGTTTCTCACACCTGGTTATAGTTCACACTGCACACACCTGGTTATAGTGTTCACTGCTCACAACTGGTTTTAGTGCAAACTGCTCACACCTGGTTATAGTGCACACTGCTCCTCACACCTGGTTATCGTACACACTGCTCACACCTGGTTATAGTGCACACTGCTCCTCACACCTGGTTATAGTGCACGTTGCGCACACCTGGATATAGTGCACACAGTTCACACCTGGTTATAGTGCACACTGCTCACACCTTGTTATAGTGCACATTGCTCCTCACACCTGGTTTTAGTGCAAACTGCTCACACCTGGTTATAGTGCACACTGTTCCTCACACCTGGTTTTAGTGCACACTGCTCACACCTGGTTACAGTGCACACTGCTCCTGACACCTTGTTATAGTGCACACTGCTCACACCTGGTGAAAGTGCACACTGCACCTCACACCTTGTCAAAGTGCACACTGCTCACACCTGGTTATCTTGCACACTGCCCCTCTCACCTGGTTATAGTACACACTGCTCATACCTGGTTATCATGCACACTGCTCCTCACACCTGGTTATAGTGCACACTGCTCACACCTGGTTATCATGCACACTGCTCCTCACACCTGGTTTTGTTGCACATTGCTCACACCTGGTTACAGTGCGCACTGCCCTCACACCTGGTTATAGTACACACTGCTCACACCTCGTTTTAGTGCACACTGCTCCTCACACCTGCTTACAGTGCACACTGCTCACACCTGGTTATAGTGCACACTGCTCACACCTGGTGATCATGCACACTGCTCCTCACACGTGGTTTTAGTTCACACTGCTCACACCTGGTTACAGTTCACACTGCTCACACCTGGTTATCGTGCACACTGCTCGTCACACCTGGTTATCATGCACACTGCTCACACCTGGTGACAGTGCACACTGCTCACACCTGGTTATAGTGCGCACTGCTCACAGCTGGTTATGGAGCACACTGCTCCTCACACCTGTTACAGAACACACTGCTCACACCTGGTTATAGTGCACACTGCTCCTCACACCTGGTTGCAGTGCACACTGTTCCTCACACCTGGTTATCGTGCACATTGCTCACACCTGGTTATTGTGCACACTGCTCCTCACACCTGGTTATAGGGCACAATGCTCACATCTGGTAATAGTGCACACTGGTCCTCACACGTGGTTAAAGTGCACACTGCCCTCAAAACTGGTTATCGTGCACACTGCTCACACCTGGTTATGGTGCACACTGCCTCTCACACCTGGTTATAGAGCACACTGCTCCTCACACATGGTCACAGTGCACACTGCTCACACCTGGTTACAGTGCACACTGCTCACACCTGGTTATAAGGCAGACTGCTCACACCTGGTTAGAGTGGGCACTGCCCCTCACACCTGGTTATAGTGCACACTGCTCATCACACTTGGTTATAGGGTACACAGTTCACACCTGGTTATAGTGCATACTGCTCACACCTGGTAAAAGTGCACACTGCTCACACCTGGTTATAGTGCACACTGCTCCTCACACCTGGTTATAGTGCACACTGCACACACCTGGTTATAGTGCACACTGCACCTCACACACCTGGTTATAGTGCACACTGCACCTCACTCCTGGTTATCGTAGACACCGCTGACACATGGTTATAGTGCACACTGTTCACACCTGGTTATAGTGCACACTGCTCACACCTTGTTATAGTGCACACTGCTCCTCATACCTGGTTATAGTGCACACTTCTTACACCTGGTTATAGTGCACACTGCTTCTCACACCTGGTTATAGTGCACACTGCACACACCCGGTTATAGTGCACTGCTCACACCTGGTTACAGTGCACACGATTAACACCTGGTTATAATGCACACTGCTCACACCCGGTTATAGTGCACACTGCTCACACCAGGTTATCCTGCACACTGCTCACACCTTGTTATAGTGCACACTGCTCCTCACACCTGGTTATAATGGACACTGCTCCTCACACCTGGTTATAGTGCACACTGCTCACACCTGGTTGCAGTGCACACTGCTCACACCTGTTTGGAGTGGGCACTGCCCCTCACGCCGGGTTATAGTACACACTGCTCACACCTGGCTATTGTGCATACTGCTCCTCACACCTGGTTAAAGTGCACACTGCTCACACCTGGTGATCATGCACACTGCTCCTCACATGTAGTTTTAGTTCACACTGCTCACACCTGGTTACAGTTCACACTGCTCACACCTGGTTATCGTGCACACTGCTCGTCACACCTGGTTATCATGCACACTGCTCACACCTGGTTACAGTGCACACTGCTCCTCACACCTGGTGAAAGAGCACACTGCTCACACCTGGTTATAGTGCACACTGCGCCTCACACCTGGTTATCGTGCACACTGCTCCTCACACCTGGTTATCGTGCACACTGCTCCTCACACCTGGTTATCGTGCACACTGCTCCTCACACCTGGTTATAGTGCGCACTGCTCCCACCTGGTTATAATGCACATTGCTCACACCTGGTTATAGTGCACACTGCTCCTCACACCTCGTGAAAGTGCACACTGCTCACACCTGGTTGTAGTGCACACTGCTCACACCTGGTTATAATGGACACTGCTCCTCACACCTGGTTATAGTGCACACTGCTCACACCTGGTTGCAGTGCACACTGCTCACACCTGTTTGGAGTGGGCACTGCCCCTCACGCCGGGTTATAGTACACACTGCTCACACCTGGCTATTGTGCATACTGCTCCTCACACCTGGTTAAAGTGCACACTGCTCACACCTGGTGATCATGCACACTGCTCCTCACATGTCGTTTTAGTTCACACTGCTCACACCTGGTTACAGTTCACACTGGTCACACCTGGTTGTCGTGCACACTGCTCGTCACACCTGGTTATCATGCACACTGCTCACACCTGGTTACAGTGCACACTGCTCACACCTGGTTATAGTGCGCACTGCTCACACCTGGTTAAAGAGCACACTGCTCCTCACACCTGGTTATAGAGCACACTGCTCACACCTGGTTATAGTGCACACTGCTCCTCACACCTGGTTATTGTGCACACTGCTCCTCACACCTGGTTATCGTGCACACTGCTCCTCACACCTGGTTATAGTGCGCACTGCTCCCACCTGGTTATAGTGCACATTGCTCACACCTGGTTATAGTGCACACTGCTCCTCACACCTCGTGAAAGTGCACACTGCTCACACCTGGTTGTAGTGCACACTGCTCACACCTGGTTATCATGCACACTGCTCCTCCACACCTGGTTGTAGTGCACACTGCTCATACCTGGTTATCGTGCACACTGCTCCTCACACCTGGTTTTAGTGCACACTGCTCACACCTGGTTACAGTGCACACTGCTCCTGATACCTTGTTATAGTGCACACTGCTCACACCTGGTTATAGTGCACACTGCACCTCACACCTTGTTAAAGTGCACACTGCTCACACCTGGTTATCTTGCACACTGCCCCTCTCACCTGGTTATAGTACACACTGCTCACACCTGGTAATCATGCACACTGCTCCTCACACCTGGTTATAGTGCACACTGCTCACACCTGGTTATCGTGCACACTGCTCCTCACACCTGGTTTTATTGCACATTGCTCACACCTGGTTTCAGTGTGCACTGCCCTCACACCTGGTTATAGTACACAGTGCTCACACCTCATTTCAGTGCATACTACTCACACCTGCTGAAAGTGCACACTGCTCACACCTGGTTATAGTGCACACTGCTCACACCTGGTGATCAAGCACACTGCTCCTCACACGTGGTTTTAGTTCACACTGCTCACACCTGGTTACAGTTCACACTGCTCACACCTGGTTATCGTGCACACTGCTCGTCACACCTGGTTATAGTGCGCACTGCTCACACCTAGTTGTAGAGCACACTGCTCCTCACACCTGGTTAAAGAGCACACTGCTCACACCTGGTTATAGTGCACACTGCTCCTCACACCTGGTTATCGTGCACACTGCTCCTTACACCTGGTTATAGTGTGCACTGCTCCTCACACCTCGTGAAAGTGCACACTGCTCACATGTGGTTTTAGTTCACACTGCTCACACCTGGTTACAGTGCACACTGCTCACACCTGGTTATCATGCACACTGCTCTTCACACCTTGTTATAGTGCACACTGCTCCTCACACCTGGTTATTGTGCACACTGCTCACACCTGGTTATAGTGCACACTGCTCCTCACACCTGGTTGCAGTGCACACTGTTCCTCACACCTGGTTATCATGCACATTGCTCACACCTGGTTATAGTGCACACTGCTCCTCATACCTGGTTATAGGGCACAATGCTCACATCTGGTAATAGTGCACACTGGTCCTCACACGTGGTTAAAGTGCACACTGCCCTCAAAACTGGTTATCGTGCACACTGCTCACACCTGGTTATGGTGCACACTGCCCCTCACACCTGGTTATAGAGCACACTGCTCCTCACACATGGTTATAGTGCACACTGCTCACACCTGGTTACAGTGCACACTGCTCACACCTGGTTATAAGGCAGACTGCTCACACCTGGTTAGAGTGGGCACTGCCCCTCACACCTGGTTATAGTGCACACTGCTCATCACACTTGATTATAGGGTACACAGTTCACACCTGGTTATAGAGCATACTGCTCACACCTGGTAAAAGTGCACACTGCTCACACCTGGTTATAGTGCACACTGCTCCTCACACCTGGTTATAGTGCACACTGCGCACACCTGGTTATAGTGCACACTGCACCTCACTCCTGGTTATCGTAGACACGGCTCACACATGGTTATAGTGCACACTGTTCACACCTGGTTATAGTGCACACTGCTCACACCTTGTTATAGTGCACACTGCTACTCACACCTGGCTATAGTGCACACTTCTTACACCTGGTTATAGTGCACACTGCTTCTCACACCTGGTTATAGTGCACACTGCACACACCCGGTTATAGTGCACATTGCTCACACCAGGTTTTCGTGCACACTGCTCACACCTGGTTATAATGCACTGCTCACACCTGGTTACAGTGCACACGATTAACACCTGGTTATAATGCACACTGCTCACACCCGGTTATAGTGCACACTGCTCACACCAGGTTTTCGTGCACACTGCTCACACCTTGTATAGTGCACACTGCTCCTCACACCTGGTTATAATGGACACTGCTCCTCACACCTGGTTATAGTGCACACTGCTCACACCTGGTTGCAGTGCACACTGCTCACACCTGGTTGGAGTGGGCACTGCCCCTCACGCCGGGTTATAGTACACACTGCTCACACCTGGCTATTGTGCATACTGCTCCTCACACCTGGTTATAGTGCACACTGCTCACACCTGGTGATCATGCACACTGCTCCTCACATGTGGTTTTAGTTCACACTGCTCACACCTGGTTACAGTTCACACTGCTCACACCTGGTTATCGTGCACACTTCTTGTCACACCTGGTTATCATGCACACTGCTCACACCTGGTTACAGTGCACACTGCTCACACCTGGTTATAGTGCGCACTGCTCACACCTGGTTAAAGAGCACACTGCTCCTCACACCTGGTTATAGAGCACACTGCTCACACCTGGTTATAGTGCACACTGCTCCTCACACCTGGTTATCGTGCACACTGCTCCTCACACCTGGTTATAGTGCGCACTGCTCCCACCTGGTTATAGTGCAAGCTGCTCACACCTGGTTATAGTGCACACTGCTCCTCACACCTCGTGAAAGTGCACACTGCTCACACCTGGTTATAGTGCACACTGTTCACACCTGGTTATCATGCACACTGCTCCTCTACACCTGGTTGTAGTGCACACTGCTCATACCTGGTTATCGTGCACACTGCTCCTCACACCTGGTTTTAGTGCACACTGCTCACACCTGGTTACAGTGCACACTGCTCCTGATACCTTGTTATAGTGCACACTGCTCACACCTGGTTATAGTGCACACTGCACCTCACACCTTGTTAAAGTGCACACTGCTCACACCTGGTTATCTTGCACACTGCCCCTCTCACCTGGTTATAGTACACACTGCTCACACCTGGTAATCATGCACACTGCTCCTCACACCTGGTTATAGTGCACACTGCTCACACCTGGTTATCGTGCACACTGCTCCTCACACCTGGTTTTATTGCACATTGCTCACACCTGGTTTCAGTGTGCACTGCCCTCACACCTGGTTATAGTACACACTGCTCACACCTCGTTTTAGTGCACACTGCTCCTCACACCTGCTGAAAGTGCACACTGCTCACACCTGGTTATAGTGCACACTGCTCACACCTGGTGATCATGCACACTGCTCCTCACACGTGGTTTTAGTTCACACTGCTCCTCACACCTGGTTATAGAGCACACTGCTCACACCTGGTTATAGTGCACACTGCTCCTCACACCTGGTTATCGTGCACACTGCTGCTCACACCTGGTTATAGTGTGCACTGCTCCTCACACCTCGTGAAAGTGCACACTGCTCACATGTGGTTTTAGTTCACACTGCTCACACCTGGTTACAGTGCACACTGCTCACACCTGGTTATCATGCACACTGCTCTTCACACCTTGTTATAGTGCACACTGCTCCTCACACCTGGTTATTGTGCACACTACTCACACCTGGTTATGGTTCACACTGCTCCTCACACCTGGTTGTAGTGCACACTGCTCACAAGTGGTTTTAGTGCATACTGCTCACACCTGGTTATTGTGCACGCTGCTGCTCACATCTGGTTATAGTGCACACTGCTCCTCACACCTGGTTATAGGACACAATGCTCACACCTGGTCATAGTGCACTCTGCTTACACCTGGTTATTGTGCACACTGCTCCTCACACCTGGTTATAGTGCACACTGCTCCTCACACCTGGTTATAGTGCACACTGCTCACACCTGGTTATAGGGCAAACTGCTCACACCTGGTGACAGCGCACACTGTTCTTGACACCTTGTTATAGTGTAGAATTTCACACCTGGTTAGAGTGTACAATGCTCATACCTGGTTATAGTGCACACTGCTGCTCATATCTGGTTATAGTGCACACTGCTCACACCTGCTTTTAGTGCACACTGCTCACACCTGGTTATAGTGCATACTGCTCCTCACACCTGGTTATAGTGCACACTGCTGCTCATATCTGGTTATAGTGCACACTGCTCACACCTGCTTTTAGTGCACACTGCTCACACCTGGTTATAGTGCATACTGCTCCTCACACCTGATTATAGTGCACACTGCTCACACCCGGTTATAGTGCACACTCCTCCTCACACCTGGTTTTAGCGCGCACTGCTCACACCTGGTTAGAGTGCATACTGCTCACACCTGGTTATAGTGCACAATGCTCACACCTGGTTATTGTGCACACTGCTCACACCTGGTTATAGCGCACACTGCTCCTCACACCTGGTTATGGTGCACACTGCTCACGTCTGGTTATATTGCACACTGCGCACACCTGGTTACAGTGCACACTGCTCCTCACACCTGGTTATAGCGCACACTGCACACACCTGGTTTTATTACACACTGCTCCTCACACCTGGTTATAGCGCACACTGCATACACCTGGTTTTAGTGCACACTGCTCCTCACACCTGGTTATAGTGCACACTGCTCCTCACACCTGGTTATAGCGCACACTGCTCACACCTGGTTATTGTGCACACTGCTCCTCACACCTGGTTATAGTGCACACTGCTCACACCTGGTTCTAGTGCACACTGCTCACACTTGGTTATAGTGCATACTGCTCACAACTTGTTATAGTGCACACTGCCCCTCACACCTGGTTATAGTGCACTCTGCTCACACTTGGTTATAGTGCATACTGCTCACACCTTGTTATAGTGCACACTGCTCCTCACACCTTGTTATAGTGCACACTGCTCACATCTTGTTATAGTGCACACTGCTCCTGACACCCGGTTATAGTGCATACTTCCCACACCTGGTTATAGTGCACACTGCTCACACCTGGTTATAATGGACACTGCTCACACCTGGTTATCGTGCACACTGCTCCTCACACCTGATTTTAGTGCACACTGCTCACGCCTGCTTTTAGTGCACACTGCTCCTGACACCTGGTTATAGCGCACATTGCTCATACCTGGTGATAGTGCACTCTGCTCACACCTGGTGATAGTGCACTCTGTTCACTCCTGGTTATAGTGCATACTGCTCACACCTGGTTTTCGTGCACACTGCTCCTCACACCTTGTTATAGTGCACACTGGTCACACCTGGTAATAGTGCACACTGCCCCTCACACGTTGTTCTAGTGCACACTGCTCACACCTGGTTATAGTGCACAGTGCCCCTCACACTTTGTTAAAGTGCACACTGCTCACACCTGGTTTTCGTGCACACTGCTCCTCACACCTGGTTATAGTGCACACTGTTCGCATCTGGTTATAGTGCACACTGCTCCTCACACCTGGTTATAGTGCACACTGCTGCTCACACCTGGTTACAGTGCACACTGCTCACACCTGGTTATAGAGCACACTGCTCCTTACACCTGGTTACAGAGCACACTGCTCCCACCTGGTTATAGTGCACACTGGTCACACCTGGTTGTAGTGCACACTGCGCACACCTGGCTATATTGCACACTGCTCACACCTGGTTATAGTGCACACTGCGCACACCTGGTTATAGTGCGCACACTGCGCACACCTGGTTATAGTGCGCACACTGCTCCCACCTGGTTATAGTGCACACTGCTCACACCTGGTTATAGTGCACACTGTGCACACCTGGTTATAGTGCGCACACTGCTCCCAACTGGTTATAGTGCACACTGCTCCTCACACCTCGGGAAAGTGCACACTGCCCACACCTGGTTATAGTGCACACTGCTGCTCACACCTGGTTATAATGCGCACTGCTCACACCTGGATATAGTGCCCACTGCTTACAAGTGGTTATAGTGCACACTGCTCCTCACATCTATTTACAGTGCACACTGCTCACACCTAGTTATTATGCTCACTGATCACATCTGGTTACAGTGCACATTGCTCACATCTGGTTATAGTTTACATTGCTCACACCTGGTTATAGTGCACAGTGCTCCTCACACCTGGTTATAGTACACACTGCTCACACCTGGTTATTGTGCAAACTGCTCCTCACAGCTGGTTGTAGTGCACACTGCTCACACCTGGTTATCGTGCACACTGCTCCTCGCACCTGGTTTTAGTGCACGCTGCTCACACCTGATTATAGTGCACACTGCTCCTCACACCTGGTTATAGTGCACACTGCTCACACCTGATTACAGTGCACACTGCTCCTCACACCTGGTTATAGTGCACACTGCTCCTCACACCTGGTTATAGTGCACACTGCTCCCACCTGGTTACAGTGCACACTGCTCCTCACACGTCGTGAAAGTGCACACTGCTCACACCTGGTTATTGTGCACACTGCTCCCACCTGGTTATAGTGCACACGGCTCACACCTGGTTATAGTGCACACTGCTGCTCACACCTGGTTATAATGCGCACTGCTCACACCTGGTTATAGTGCACACTGCTCACACCAGGTGATCATGCACATTGCTCCTCACATGTGGTTTTAGTTCACACTGCTCACACCTGGTTACAGTGCACACTGCTCACACCTGGTTATCGTGCACACTGCTCCTCACACCTTGTTATCGTGCACACTGCTTACACCTGGTTACAGTGCACACTGCTCACACCTGGTTATCATGCACACTGCTCTTCACACCTTGTTATAGTGCACACTGCTCCTCACACCTGGTTATCGTGCACACTGCTCACACCTGGTTATGGTGCACAGTGCTCCTCACACCTAGTTGTAGTGCACACTGCTCACAAGTGGTTATCGTGCATACTGCTCACACCTGGTTATAGTGCACACTGCTGCTCACATCTGGTTATAATGCACACTGCTCCTCACACCTGGTTATAGGACACAATGCTCATAGCTGGTCATAGTGCACTCTGCTTACACCTGGTTATTGTGCACACTGCTCCTCACACCTGGTTAAAGTGCACACTGCTCCTCACACCTGGTTATAGTGCACACTGCTCACACCCGGTTATAGGGCAAACTGCTCACACCTGGTGACAGCGCACACTGTTCCTGACACCTTGTTATAGTGCAGCATTTCACACCTGGTTATAGTGTACAATGCTCACACCTGGTTATAATGCACACTGCTGCTCATATCTGGTTATAGTGCACACTGCTCATACCTGGTTACAGTGCACACTGCTCACACCTGGTTATCATGCACACTGCTCTTCACACCTTGTTATAGTGCACACTGCTCCTCACACCTGGTTATCGTGCACACTGCTCACACCTGGTTATGGTGCACAGTGCTCCTCACACCTAGTTGTAGTGCACACTGCTCACAAGTGGTTATCGTGCATACTGCTCACACCTGGTTATAGTGCACACTGCTGCTCACATCTGGTTATAGTGCACACTGCTCCTCACACCTGGTTATAGGACACAATGCTCATAGCTGGTCATAGTGCACTCTGCTTACACCTGGTTATTGTGCACACTGCTCCTCACACCTGGTTATAGTGCACACTGCTCCTCACACCTGGTTATAGTGCACACTGCTCACACCCGGTTATAGGGCAAACTGCTCACACCTGGTGACAGCGCACACTGTTCCTGACACCTTGTTATAGTGCAGCATTTCACACCTGGTTATAGTGTACAATGCTCACACTTGGTTATAATGCACACTGCTGCTCATATCTGGTTATAGTGCACACTGCTCATACCTGGTTTTAGTGCACACTGCTCACACCTGGTTATAGTGCATACTGCTCCTCACACCTGATTATAGTGCACACTGCTCACAACTGGTTATCGTGCACACTGCTCACACCTGGTTATAGTGCACACTCCTCCTCACACCTGGTTATAGCGCGCACTGCTCACACCTGGTTATTGTGCACACTGCTCCTCACAACTGGTTATAGCGCACACTGCTCACAGCTAGTTATAGTGCACACTGCTCCTCCCACCTGGTTACAGTGCACACTGCTCACATCTGGTTATATTGCACACTGCGCACACCTGGTTATAGTGCACACTGCTCCTCACACCTGGTTATAGCGCACACTGCACACACCTGGTTTTAGTGCACACTGCTCCTCACACCTGGTTATAGCGCATACTGCATACACCTGGTTTTAGTGCACAGTGCTCCTCACACCTGGTTATAGTGCACACTGCTCCTCACACCTGGTTATTGTGCACACTGCTCCTCACACCTATTTATAGTGCACACTGCTCCTGACACCTCGTTATAGTGCACACTGCACACACCTGGTGATATTGCACACTGCTCCTCACACCTTGTTATAGTGCACACTGCTCACACCTGGTTATAATGCACACTGCCCCTCACACCTTGTTGTAGTGCACTCTGCTCACACTTGGTTATAGTGCATACTGCTCACACCTTGTTATAGTGCACACTGCTCCTCACACCTTGTTATAATGCACACTGCTCACACCTGGTTATAGTGCACACTGCCCCTCACATCTGGTTAGAGTGCACACTGCTCCTCACATAGAAACATAGAAACATAGAAAATAGGTGCAGGAGTAGGCCATTCGGCCCTTCTAGCCTGCACCGCCATTCAATGAGTTCATGGCTGAACATTCAACTTCAGTACCCCATTCCTGCTTTCTCGCCATACCCCTTGATCCCCCTAGTAGTAAGGACCTCATCTAACTCCTTTTTGAATATATTTAGTGAATTGGCCTCAACAACTTTCTGTGGTAGAGAATTCCACATGTTCACCACTCTCTGGGTGAAGAAGTTCCTCCGCATCTCGGTCCTAAATGGCTTACCCCTTATCCTTAGGCTGTGACCTCTGGTTCTGGACTTCCCCAACATTGGGAACATTCTTCCTGCATCTAACCTGTCTAACCCCGTCAGAATTTTAAATGTTTCTATGAGGTCCCCTCTCATTCTTCTGAACTCCAGTGAATACAAGCCCAGTTGATCCAGTCTTTCTTGATAGGTCAGTCCCGCCATCCCGGGAATCAGTCTGGTGAACCTTCGCTGCACTCCCTCAATAGCAAGAATGTCCTTCCTCAGGTTAGGAGACCAAAACTGTACACAATACTCCAGGTGTGGCCTCACCAATGCCCTGTACAACTGTAGCAACACCTCCCTGCCCCTGTACTCAAATCCCCTTGCTATGAAGGCCAACATGCCATTTGCTTTCTTAACCGCCTGCTGCACCTGCATGCCAACCTTCAATGACTGATGTACCATGACACCCAGGTCTCGTTGCACCTCCCCTTTTCCTAATCTGTCACCATTCAGATAATAGTCTGTCTCTCTGTTTTTACCACCAAAGTGGATAACCTCAATTTATCCACATTATACTTCATCTGCCATGCATTTGCCCACTCACCTAACCTATCCAAGTCGCTCTGCAGCCTCATAGCATCCTCCTCGCAGCTCACACTGCCACCCAACTTAGTGTCATCCGCAAATTTGGAGATACTACATTTAATCCCCTCATCTAAATCATTAATGTACAGTGTAAACAGCTGGGGCCCCAGCACAGAACCTTGCGGTACCCCAATAGTCACTGCCTGCCATTCTGAAAAGTACCCATTTACTCCTACTCTTTGCTTCCTGTCTGACAACCAGTTCTCAATCCATGTCAGTACACTGCCCCCAATCCCATGTGCTCTAACTTTGCACATCAATCTCTTGTGTGGGACCTTGTCGAACGCCTTCTGAAAGTCCAAATATACCACATCAACTGGTTCTCCCTTATCCACTCGACTGGAAACATACTCAAAAAATTCCAGAAGATTTGTCAAGCATGATTTCCCTTTCAAAAATCCATGCTGACTTGGACCTATCATGTCACCTCTTTCCAAATGCACTGCTATGACATCCTTAATAATTGATTCCATCATTTTACCCACTACCGATGTCATCTGGTTATAGTGCACACTGCTCATCACACCTCGTTATAGTGCACACTGCTCACACCTGGTTATCGTGCACACTGCTCCTCACACCTGATTTTAGTGCACACTGCTCACGCCTGCTTTTAGTGCACACTGCTCACACCTGGTTATAGTGCACACTGCTCCTGACACCTCGTTATAATGCACACTGCTCCTCACACCTGGTTACATTGCAGACTCTTCACACCTGGTTATCGTGCACAGTGTTGCTCACACCTGGTTATAGTGCACAACGCTCCTCACATCTGGTTATAGTGCACACTGCTCACAACCTGATTTTAGTGCACACTGCTCACACCTGGTTATAGTGCACACTGCTCCTCACACCTGGTTATAGTACACACTGCTCACACCTGGTTATAATGCACACTGCTCCTCACACCTGGTTATAGGGCACATTGCTCACACCTGGTTATAGTGCACACTGCTCCTCACACCTGGTTATAGTGCACACTGCTCCTGACACCTCGTTATAGTGCACACAGCTCACACCTGGGTTATAGTGCACACAGCTCACACCTGGTTGTAGTGCACTCTGCCCCTCACACCTGGTTAAGGCGGATTGCAAAAGTTTCTATAGGTATGTAAAGAGAAAAAGGTTCGTAAAGACAAACGTAGGTCCCCTGCAGTCAGAATCAGGGGAAGTCATAACGGGGAACAAAGAAATGGCAGACCAATTGAACAAGTACTTTGGTTCGGTGTTCACTAAGGAGGACACAAACAACCTTCCGGATATAAAAGGGGTCAGAGGGTCTAGTAAGGAGGAAGAACTGAGGGAAATCTTTATTATTCGGGAAATTGTGTTGGGGAAATTGATGGGATTGAAGGCCGATAAATCCCCAGAGCCTGATGGACTGCATCCCAGAGTCTTAAGGAGGTAGCCTTGGAAATAGCGGATGCATTGACAGTCATTTTCCAACATTCCATTGACTCTGGATCAGTTCCTATCGAGTGGAGGGTAGCCAATGTAACCCCACTTTTTAAAAAAGGAGTGAGAGAGAAAACAGGGAATTATAGACCGGTCAGCCTGACTTCAGTAGTGGGTAAAATGATGGAATCAATTATTAAGGATGTCACAGCAGCGCATTTGGAAAATAGTGACATGATAGGTCCAAGTCAGCATGGATTTGTGAAAGGGAAATCATGCTTGACAAATCTTCTGGAATTTTTTGAGGATGTATCCAGTAAAGTGGACAAAGGAGAACTAGTTGATGTGGTATATTTGGACTTTCAAAAGGCTTTCGACAAGGTCCCACACAAGAGATTAATGTGCAAAGTTAAAGCACATGGGATTGGGCGTAGTGTGCTGACGTGGATTGAGAACTGGTTGTCAGACAGGAAGCAAAGAGTAGGAGTAAATGGGTACTTTTCAGAATGGCAGGCAGTGACTAGTGGGGTACCGCAAGGCTTGTGCTGGGGCACCAGCTGTTTACATTGTACATTAATGATTTAGACGAGGGGATTAAATGTAGTATCTCCAAATTTGCGGATGACACTAAGTTGGGTGGCAGTGTGAGCTGCGAGGAGGATGCTATGAGGCTGCAGAGTGACTTGGATAGGTGAGGTGAGTGGGCAAATGAATGGCAGATGAAGTATAATGTGGATAAATGTGAGGTTATCCACTTTGGTGGTAAAAACAGAGAGACAGATTATTATCTGAATGGTGACAGATTAGGAAAAGGGAAGGTGCAACGAGACCTGGGTGTCATGGTACATCAGTCATTGAAGGTTGGCATGCAGGTGCAGCAGGCGGTTAAGAAAGCAAATGGCATGTTGGCCTTCATAGCGAGGGGATTTGAGTACAGGGGCAGGGAGGTGTTGCTACAGTTGTACAGGGCCTTGGTGAGGCCACACCTGGAGTATTGTGTACAGTTTTGGTCTCCTAACTTGGGGAAGGACATTCTTGCTATTGAGGGAGTGCAGCGAAGATTCACCACTCTGATTCCCGGGATGGTGGGACTGACATATCAAGAAAGACTGGATCAACTGGGCTTGTATTCACTGGAGTTCAGAAGAATGAGAGGGGACCTCATCGAAACGTTTAAAATTCTGACGGGTTTAGACAGATTAGATGCAGGAAGAATGTTCCCAATGTTGGGGAAGTCCAGAACCAGGTGTCACAGTCTAAGGATAAGGGGTAAGCCATTTAGGACCGAGATGAGGAGAAACTTCTTCACCCAGAGAGTGGTGAACCTGTGGAATTCTCTACCACAGAAAGTAGTTGAGGCCAATTCACTAAATATATTCAAAAGGGAGTTAGATGAATTCCTTACTACTCGGGGGATCAAGGGGTATGGCGAGAAAGCAGGAATGGGGTACTGAAGTTTCATGTTCAGCCATGAACTCATTGAATGGCGGTGCAGGCTAGAAGGGCTGAATGGCCTGCTCCTGCACCTATTTTCTATGTTTCTATGTTTCTATACTGCTCACACCTGGTTATAGTGCACACTGCTCACACCTGGTTATAGTGCACACTGCTCCTCACACCTGGTTATAGTGCACACTGCTCACATCAGGTTACAGTGCACACTGCTCCTCACACCTGGTTATAGCACACACTGCTCACACCTGGTTATAGTGCACACTGCTCCTTACTCCTGGTTATAGTGCACACTGCTCACACCTGGTTATAGTGCACACTGCTCCTCACACCTGGTTATAGTGCACACTGCTCACACCTGGTTATAGTGCAGACTGCTCCTCACACCTGGTTATAGTTCACACTGCTCACACCTGGTTTTAGTGCACACTGCTCACACCTGGTTATAGTGCACACTGATCACACCTGGTTGTATCGCACACTGCTCCACACACCTGGTTATAGTGCACCCTGCTAACAGCTGGTTATAGTGCACACTGCTCACACCTGGTTATAGTGCACAATGCTCCTCACACCTGGTTATATTGCACACTGTTCACACCCGGTTATCGTGCACACTGCCCCTCACACCTGGTTATAGTGCACATTGCTGCTCACACCTTGTTAATGTGCACATTGCTCACACCTGATTTTAGTGCACACTGCTCACACCTGGTTATAGTGCACACTGCTCCTCACACCTGGTTATAGTGCACACTGCTCCTCACACCTGGTTATCTTGCACACTGCTCACACTTGGTTATCGTGCACACTGCTGCTCACACCTGGTTATAATTCGCACTTCTCACACCTGGTTTTAGTACACACTGCTCACACCTGGTTACAGTACACACTGCTCACACCTGGTTATAATGCGCACTGCTCCTCACACCTGGTTATAGGGCACATTGCTCACACCTGGCTATAGTGCACACTGCTCCTCACACCTGGTTATAGTGCACACTGCCCCTCACACCTGGTTTTAGTGCACACTGCTCACACCTGGTTATAGTGCTCACTGCTCACACCTGGTTATAGTGCACACTGCCCCTCACACCTGGTTATAGTGCATACTGCTCACACCTTGTTATAGTGCACACTGCTCACAGCTGGTTATCGTGCACACTGCCCCTCACACCTGGTTATAGTGCACACTGCTCACACCTGGTTATAGGGCAAACTGCACACAGCTGGTTATAGTGCACACTGCAACTCACACCTGGTTATAGTGCATACTGCTCACACCTGGTTATACTGCACACTGCTCACACCTGGTTTTAGTGCACACTGCTCACACCTGGTTATAGTGCTCACTGCTAACACTTGGTTATAGTGTGCACTGCTCACACCTGGTTTAATGCACACTGCTCACACCTGGTTTTAGTGCACACTGCTGCTCATATCTGGTTATATTGCACACAGCTCACACCTAGTTATAGTGCACACTGCTCCTGACACCTGGTTATAGTGCACACTGCTCACATCAGGTTACAGTGCACACTGCTCCTCACACCTGGTTATAGCACACACTGCTCACACCTGGTTATAGTGCACACTGCTCCTGACACCTGGTTATAGTGCACAGTGCTCACACCTGGTTATAGTGCACACTGCCCCTCACTCCTGGTTATAGTGCACACTGCTCACACCTGGTTATAGTGCACACTGATCACACCTGGTTATAGTGCACACTGCTCCTCACACCTGGTTATAGTGTACACTGCTCACACCTGGTTATAGTGCAGACTGCTCCTCACACCTGGTTATAGTTCACACTGCTCACACCAGGTTTTAGTGCACACTGCTCCTCACACCTGGTTATAGTGCACACTGCTCCTCACACCTGGTTACAGTACACACTGCTCACACCTGGTTATAATGCACACTGCTCCTCACACCTGGTTATAGGGCACATTGCTCACACCTGGTTATAGTGCACACTGCTCCTCACACCTGGTTATAGTGCACACTGCTCACAACTAGTTATCGTGCACACTGCTCACACCTGGTTATAGTGCACACTGCTACTCACACCTGGTTATAGTGCACACTGCTCCTGACACCTCATTATAGTGCACATTGCTCACACCTGGTTATAGTGCACACTGCCCCTCACACCTGGTTATAGTGCATACTGCTCACACCTGGTTATAGTGCACACTGCTCACAGCTGGTTATCGTGCACACTGCTCCTCACACCTGGTTTTTGTGCACACTGCTCCTCACATCTAGTTACAGTGCACACTGCTCACACCTGGTTATAGTGCACACTGGTGCTCACATCTGGTTATAGTGCACACTGCTCCTCACACCTGGTTATAGGGCACACTGCTCCTCACACCTGGTTATCGTGCACACTGTTGCTCACACCTGGTTATAGGGCACAATGCTCACACCTGGTTATAGTGCACAGTGCTGACACCTGGTTATTGTGCACACTGCTCCTCACACTGGTTATAGTGCACACTGCTCACAACTGGTTTTAGTGCACACTGCTCCTCACACCTGGTTACAGTGCACACTGCTCCTCACACCTGGTTATAGTGCACACTGCTCACACCTGGTTATAGTGCACACTGTTCACACTTGGTTATATTGCACACTGCTCACACACCTGGTTATAGTATACACTGCTCACACCTGGTTATATTGCACACTGCTCACACATGGTTATAGTGCACACTGCTCACACCTGGTTATAGTGCACACTGCTCATCACACCTGGTTATAGTGCACACTGCTCCTCACATCTAGTTACAGTGCACACTGCTCACACCTGGTTATAGTGCACACTGCTGCTCACATCTGGTGATATTGCACACTGCTCACACCTGGTTGTACTGCACACTGCTCACAAGTGGTTTTAGTGCACACTGCTCCTCACACTGAGTTATAGTGCTCACTGTTCAAAGCTGGTTATAGTGCACAATGCTCACACCTGGTTATAGTGCACACTGCCCCTCACACCTGGCTACAGTGCACACTGCTCACACCTGGTTTTAGTGCACACTGCTCACACCTGGTTACAGTGCACACTACTCCTCACACCTTGTTACAGTGCACACTGCTCACACCTGGTTATAGTGCACACTGCTCCGCACACCTTGTTATAGTGCACACTGATCACACCTGGTTATAGTGCACACTGCTCACACCTGGTTGTAGTGCACACTGCTCACACCTGGTTATAGTGCACACTGCTCACACCTGGTTATAGAGCACACTGCTCATCACACCTGGTTTTTGTGCACACTGCTCCTCACATCTAGTTACAGTGCACACTGCTCACACCTGGTTATAGTGCACACTGCTGCTCACATCTGGTTATAGTGCACACTGCTCCTCACACCCGGTTATAGGGCACACTGCTCCTCACACCTGGTTATCGTGCACACTGTTGCTCACACCTGGTTATAGGGCACAATGCTCACACCTGGTTATAGTGCACAGTGCTGACACCTGGTTATTGTGCACACTGCTCCTCACACTGGTTATAGTGCACACTGCTCACAACTGGTTTTAGTGCACACTGCTCCTCACACCTGGTTACAGTGCACACTGCTCCTCACATCTGGTTATAGTGCACACTGCTCACACCTGGTTATAGTGCACACTGCTCACACATGGTTATAGTGCACACTGCTCACACCTGGTTATAGTGCACACTGCTCATCACACCTGGTTATAGTGCACTGCTCCTCACATCTAGTTACAGTGCACACTGCTCACACCTGGTTATAGTGCACACTGCTGCTCACATCTGGTTATTATGCACACTGCTCACACCTGGTTATAGTGCACATTGCTCCTCACACCTGGTCACATTGCACACTGCTCACACCTGGTTATAGTGCACACTGCTCCTCACACCTGGTTGTAGTGCACACTGCTCACAAGTGGTTTTAAGTGCACACTGCTCCTCACACCGAGTTAGAGTGCTCACTGTTCAAACCTGGTTATCGTGCACAATGCTCACACATGATTATAGTGCACACTGCCCCTCACACCTGGTTACAGTGCACACTGCTCACACCTGGTTTTAGTGCACACTGCTCACACCTGGTTATAGTGCACACTACTCCTCACACCTTGTTACAGTGCACACTGCTCACATCTGGTTATAGTGCACACTGCTCCGCACACCTGGTTATAGTGCACACTGATCACACCTGGTTATAGTGCACACTGCTGACACCTGGTTATAGTGCACACTGCTGCTCATATCTGCTTATAGTGCACACTGCTCACACCTAGTTTTAATGCACACTGCCCCTCACACCTCGTTATATTAGACACTGCGCACACCTGGTTATAGTGCACCATGCTCACACCTGGTTATAGTGCACACTGCTCACAACTGGTTATCTTGCACACTGCTCCTCACACCTGGTTATCGTGCACACTGCTCCTCACACCTGGTTTTAGTGCACACTGTCCACAACTGGTTATCGTGCACACTGCTCCTCACACCTGGTTATCTTGCACACTGCTCCTCACACCTGGTTGTAGTGCACACTGCTCACACTTGGTTATCGTGCACACTGCTCCTCACACCTGGTTATCATGCACACTGCTCACAACTGGTTAAAGTGTACACTGCCCATACCTGGTCATAGTGCACACTGCTGCTCATATCTGGTTATAGTGCACACTGCTCACACCTGGTTATACTGCACACTGCTCCACACACCTGGTTATAGTGCACACTGCTCCTCACACCTGGTTATAGTGCACACTGCTCCTGACACCTGGTTATCGTGCACACTGCTCACACCTGGTTATAGTGCTCACTGCTCCTCACACCTGGTTATAGTGCACATTGCTCACACCTGGTTATAGTGCACACTGCTCCTCACACCTGGTTATAGTGCACACTGCTCACAACTGGTTATCGTGCACACTGCTCACACCTGGTTATAGTGCACACTGCTACTCACACCTGGTTATAGTGCACACTGCTCCTGACACCTCATTATAGTGCACATTGCTCACACCTGGTTATAGTGCACACTGCCCCTCACACCTGGTTATAGTGCATACTGCTCACACCTGGTTATAGTGCACACTGCTCACAGCTGGTTATCATGCACACTGCTCCTCACACTTGGTTTTTGTGCACACTGCTCCTCACATCTAGTTACAGTGCACACTGCTCACACCTGGTTATAGCGCACACTGCTGCTCACATCTGGTTATAGTGCACACTGCTCCTCACACCTGGTTATAGTGCACACTGCTCCTCACACCTGGTTATAGGGCACACTGCTCCTCACACCTGGTTATCGTGCACACTGTTGCTCACACCTGGTTTTAGGGCACAATGCTCACACCTGGTTATAGTGCACAGTGCTGACACCTGGTTATTGTGCACACTGCTCCTCACACTGGTAATAGTGCACACTGCTCACAACTGGTTTTAGTGCACACTGCTCCTCACACCTGGTTACAGTGCACACTGCTCCTCACACCTGGTTATAGTGCACACTGCTCACACCTGGTTATAGTGCACACTGTTCACACTTGGTTATATTGCACACTGCTCACACACCTGGTTATAGTATACACTGCTCACACCTGGTTATATTGCACACTGCTCACACATGGTTATAGTGCACACTGCTCACACCTGGTTATAGTGCACACTGCTCATCACACCTGGTTATAGTGCACACTGCTCCTCACATCTAGTTCAGTGCACACTGCTCACACCTGGTTATAGTGCACACTGCTGCTCACATTTGGTGATATTGCACACTGCTCACACCTGGTTGTACTGCACATTGCTCACAAGTGGTTTTAGTGCACACTGCTCCTCACACTGAGTTATAGTGCTCACTGTTCAAAGCTGGTTATAGTGCACAATGCTCACACCTGGTTATAGTGCACACTGCCCCTCACACCTGGTTACAGTGCACACTGCTCACACCTGGTTTTAGTGCACACTGCTCACACCTGGTTACAGTGCACACTACTCCTCACACCTGGTTGTAGTGCACACTGCTCACACCTGGTTATAGTGCACACTGCTCACACCTGGTTATGGAGCACACTGCTCATCACACCTGGTTTTTGTGCACACTGCTCCTCACATCTAGTTACAGTGCACACTGCTCACACCTGGTTATAGTGCACACTGCTGCTCACATCTGGTTATCGTGCACACTGCTCCTCACACCTGGTTATAGGGCACACTGCTCCTCACACCTGGTTATCGTGCACACTGTTGCTCACACCTGGTTATAGGGCACAATGCTCACACCTGGTTATAGTGCACAGTACTGACACCTGATTATTGTGCACACTGCTCCTCACACTGGTTATAGTGCACACTGCTCACAACTGGTTTTAGTGCACACTGCTCCTCACACCTGGTTATAGTGCACACTACTCCTCACACCTTGTTATAGTGCACACTGCTCACATCTGGTTATAGTGCACAATGCTCCGCACACCTGGTTATAGTGCACACTGATCACACCTGGTTATAGTGCACACTGCTGACACCTGGTTATAGTGCACACTGCTGCTCATATCTGCTTATAGTGCACACTGCTCACACCTAGTTTTAATGCACACTGCCCCTCACACCTCGTTATATTAGACACTGCGCACACCTGGTTATAGTGCACTATGCTCACACCTGGTTATAGTGCACACTGCTCACAACTGGTTATCGTGCACACTGCTCCTCACACCTGGTTATCGTGCACACTGCTCCTCACACCTGGTTTTAGTGCACACTGCTCACACTTGGTTATAGTGCACACTGCTCCTCACACCTGATTATCGTGCACACTGCTCACAACTGGTTAAAGTGTACACTGCCCATACCTGGTCATAGTGCACACTGCTGCTCATATCTGGTTATAGTGCACACTGCTCACACCTGGTTATACTGCACACTGCTCCGCACACCTGGTTATCGTGCACACTGCTCACACCTGGTTATAGTGCTCACTGCTCCTCACACCTGGTTATAGTGCACACTGGTCACACCTGGTTATCGTGCACACTGCTCCTCACACCTGGTTATATTGCACACTGCTCACACCTGCTTATAGTGCACACTACTCCTCACAGGCGGTTTTAGTTTACACTGCTCACACCTGGTTACAGTGCACACTGCTCACACCTGGTTCTCGTGCACACTGCTCCACACACCTGGTTATCGTGCACACTGCTCACACCTGGTTACAGTGCACACTGCTCTCACCTGGTTATTATGCACACTGCTCCTCACACCTGGTTTTAGTGCACACTGCTCACACCTGGTTATAGTGCACACTGTCCATCACATCTGGTGATAGTGCACACTGCTCCTCACACCTGGTTATAGGGCACAATGCTCACGCCTGGTTCTCGTGCACAGTGCTTACACCTGGTTATTGTGCACACTGCTCTTCACACTGGTTATAGTGCACACTGCTCACAACTGGTTTTAATGCACACTGCTCCTCACACCTGGTTACAGTGCACACTGCTCCTCACACCTGATTATATTTCACACTGCTCACACCTGGTTATAGCGCACACTGCTCCTCACACCTGGTTATCGTGCACACTGCTCACAACTGGTTATCGTGCACACTGCTACTCACACCTGGTTATAGGGCACACTGCTCACATGTGGTTATAGTGCACACTGCTCCTGACACCTGGTTATAGTGCACACTGCTCAAACCTGGTTATAGTGCACACTGCCCCTCACACCTGGTTATAGTGCACACTGCTGCTCACATCTGGTTATCGTGCACACTGCTCCTCACACCTGGTTATAGGGCACACTGCTCCTCACACCTGGTTATCGTGCACACTGTTGCTCACACCTGGTTATAGGGCACAATGCTCACACCTGGTTATAGTGCACAGTACTGACACCTGATTATTGTGCACACTGCTCCTCACACTGGTTATAGTGCACACTGCTCACAACTGGTTTTAGTGCACACTGCTCCTCACACCTGGTTATAGTGCACACTACTCCTCACACCTTGTTACAGTGCACACTGCTCACATCTGGTTATAGTGCACAATGCTCCGCACACCTGGTTATAGTGCACACTGATCACACCTGGTTATAGTGCACACTGCTGACACCTGGTTATAGTGCGCACTGCTGCTCATATCTGCTTATAGTGCACACTGCTCACACCTAGTTTTAATGCACACTGCCCCTCACACCTCGTTATATTAGACACTGCGCACACCTGGTTATAGTGCACCATGCTCACACCTGGTTATAGTGCACACTGCTCACAACTGGTTATCGTGCACACTGCTCCTCACACCTGGTTATCGTGCACACTGCTCCTCACACCTGGTTTTAGTGCACACTGCTCACACTTGGTTATAGTGCACACTGCTCCTCACACCTGATTATCGTGCACACTGCTCACAACTGGTTAAAGTGTACACTGCCCATACCTGGTCATGGTGCATACTGCTGCTCATATCTGGTTATAGTGCACACTGCTCACACCTGGTTATACTGCACACTGCTCCGCACACCTGGTTATAGTGCACACTGCTCCTCACACCTGGTTATCGTGCACACTGCTCACACCTGGTTATAGTGCTCACTGCTCCTCACACCTGGTTATAGTGCACACTGGTCACACCTGGTTATCGTGCACACTGCTCCTCACACCTGGTTATATTGCACACTGCTCACACCTGCTTATAGTGCACACTACTCCTCACAGGCGGTTTTAGTTTACACTGCTCACACCTGGTTACAGTGCACACTGCTCACACCTGGTTCTCGTGCACACTGCTCCACACACCTGGTTATCGTGCACACTGCTCACACCTGGTTACAGTGCACACTGCTCTCACCTGGTTATTATGCACACTGCTCCTCACACCTGGTTTTAGTGCACACTGCTCACACCTGGTTATAGTGCACACTGTCCATCACATCTGGTGATAGTGCACACTGCTCCTCACACCTGGTTATAGGGCACAATGCTCACGCCTGGTTCTCGTGCACAGTGCTTACACCTGGTTATTGTGCACACTGCTCCTCACACTGGTTATAGTGCACACTGCTCACAACTGGTTTTAATGCACACTGCTCCTCACACCTGGTTACAGTGCACACTGCTCCTCACACCTGATTATATTTCACACTGCTCACACCTGGTTATAGCGCACACTGCTCCTCACACCTGGTTATCGTGCACACTGCTCACAACTGGTTATCGTGCACACTGCTACTCACACCTGGTTATAGGGCACACTGCTCACATGTGGTTATAGTGCACACTGCTCCTGACACCTGGTTATAGTGCACACTGCTCAAACCTGGTTATAGTGCACACTGCCCCTCACACATGGTTATAGTGCACACTGCTCATCACACCTGGTTTTTGTGCACACTGCTCCTCACATCGAGTTACAGTGCACACTGCTCACACCTGGTTATAGTGCACACTGCTGCTCACATCTGGTTATAGTGCACACTGCTCCTCACACCTGGTTATAGGCACACTGCTCCTCACACCTGGTTATCGTGCACACTGTTGCTCACATCTGGTGATCGTGCACACTGCTCCTCACACCTGGTTATAGGGCACACTGCTCCTCACACCTGGTTATCGTGCACACTGTTGCTCACACCTGGTTTTAGGGCACAATGCTCACACCTGGTTATAGTGCACAGTGCTGACACCTGGTTATTGTGCACACTGCTCCTCACACTGGTTATAGTGCACACTGCTCACAACTGGTTTTAGTGCACACTGCTCCTCACACCTGGTTACAGTGCACACTGCTCCTCACACCTGGTTATATTGCACACTGCTCACACCTGGTTATAGTGCACACTGTTCGCACCTGGTTATATTGCACACTGCTCACACACCTGGTTATAGTATACACTGCTCACACCTGGTTATATTGCACACTGCTCATCACACTTGGTTATAGTGCACACTGCTCCTCACATCTAGTTACAGTGCACACTGCTCACACCTGGTTATAGTGCACACTGCTGCTCACATCTGGTTATATTGCACACTGCTCACACCTGGTTATAGTGCACATTGCTCCTCACACCTGGTCACATTGCACACTGCTCACACCTGGTTGTAGTGCACACTGCTCACAAGTGGTTTCAGTGCACACTGCTCCTCACACTGAGTTATTGTGCTCACTGTTCAAAGCTGGTTATAGTGCACAATGCTCACACCTGGTTATCGTGCACAATGCCCCTCAAACCTGGTTCTGGTGCACACTGCTCACACCTGGTTGTAGTGCACACTGCTCCCACCTGGTTATAGTGCACACTGCTCCTCACACCTGGTTATAGTGCACACTGCTCCTCACACCTGGTTATAGTGCACACTGCTCACACCTGGTTATAGTGCACACTGTTCACACCTGGTTATATTGCACACTGCTCACACACCTGGTTATAATATACACTGCTCACACCTGGTTATATTGCACACTGCTCACACATGGTTATAGTGCACACTGCTCACACCTGGTTATAGTGCACACTGCTCATCACACCTGGTTATAGTGCACACTGCTCCTCACACCTGGTTATCGTGCACAATGCCCCTCAAACCTGGTTATGGTGCACACTGCTCACACCTGGTTAAAGTGCACACTGCCCCTCACACCTGGTTATCGTGCACACTGCTCCTCACACCTGGTTTTAGTGCACACTGCCCACAACTGGTTATCGTGCACACTGCTCCTCACACCTGGTTATCTTGCACACTGCTCCTCACACCTGGTTGTAGTGCACACTGCTCACACTTGGTTATCGTGCACACTGCTCCTCACACCTGATTATCGTGCACACTGCTCACAACTGGTTAAAGTGTACACTGCCCATACCTGGTCATAGTGCACACTGCTGCTCATATCTGGTTATAGTGCACACTGCTCACACCTGGTTATACTGCACACTGCTCCGCACACCTGGTTATAGTGCACACTGCTCCTCACACCTGGTTATCGTGCACACTGCTCACACCTGGTTATAGTGCTCACTGCTCCTCACACCTGGTTATAGTGCACACTGGTCACACCTGGTTATTGTGCAGACTGCTCCTCACACCTGGTTATATTGCACACTGCTCACACCTGCTTATAGTGCACACTACTCCTCACAGGTGGTTTTAGTTTACACTGCTCACACCTGGTTACAGTGCACACTGCTCACACCTGGTTCTCGTGCACACTGCTCCACACACCTGGTTATCGTGCACACTGCTCACACCTGGTTACAGTGCACACTGCTCTCACCTGGTTATTATGCACACTGCTCCTCACACCTGGTTTTAGTGCACACTGCTCACACCTGGTTAGAGTGCACACTGTCCATCACATCTGGTGATAGTGCTCACTGCTCCTCAAAGCTGGTTATCGTGCACACTGTTGCTCACACCTGGTTATAGTGCACACTGCTCCTCACATCTGGTTATAGTGCACACTGCTCCTCACACCTGGTTATAGGGCACAATGCTCACGCCTGGTTCTCGTGCACAGTGCTTACACCTGGTTATTGTGCACACTGCTCCTCACACTGGTTATAGTGCACACTGCTCACAACTGGTTTTAATGCACACTGCTCCTCACACCTGGTTACAGTGCACACTGCTCCTCACACCTGATTATATTTCACACTGCTCACACCTGGTTATAGCGCACACTGCTCCTCACACCTGGTTATCGTGCACACTGCTCACAACTGGTTATCGTGCACACTGCTCACACCTGGTTTTAGTGCACACTGCTCACATGTGGTTATAGTGCACACTGCTCCTGACACCTGGTTATAGTGCACACTGCTCAAACCTGGTTATAGTGCACAATGCCCCTCAAACCTGGTTATGGTGCACACTGCTCATCACACCTGGTTAAAGTGCACACTGCCCCTCACACCTGGTTATAGTGCACACTGCTCACAACTGGTTATCGTGCACACTGCTCCTCACACCTGGTTACAGTGCACAGCGCTCACACCTGGTAATAGTGCACACTGCTCCTGAAACCTCGTTATAGTGCACACTGCTCACACCTGGTTATAGTGCACACTGCTTCTCACACCTGGTTATAGTGCACACTGCCCCACATACCCGGTTAAAGTGCACACCGCTCACACCTGGTTATAGTGCACACTGCTCCTCACACCTTGTTAAAGTGCACACTGATCACACCTGGTTATAGTGCACACTGCTCACACCTGGTTACAGTGCACACTGCTCCTCACACCTGGATATAGTGCACACTGCTGCTCACACCTGGTTATAGTGTGCACTGCTTACACCTGGTTATCGTGCACACTGCTCACACCTGGTTATAGTGGTCACTGCTCCTCACACCTGGTTATAGTGCACACTGGTCACACCTGGTTATCGTGCACACTGCTACTCACACCTGGTTATATTGCACACTGCTCACACCTGCTTATAGTGCACACTGCTCCTCACAGGAGGTTTTAGTTTACACTGCTCACACCTGGTTACAGTGCACACTGCTCACACCTGGTTCTCGTGCACACTGCTCCTCACACCTGGTTATCGTGCACACTGCTCACACTGGTTACAGTGCACACTGCTCACACCTGGTTATCATGCACACTGCTCCTCACACCTGGTTTTAGTTTACACTGCTCACACCTGGTTACAGTGCACACTGCTCACACCTGGTTATTGTGCACACTGCTCCTCACAACTGGTTATAGCGCACACTGCTCACAGCTAGTTATAGTGCACACTGCTCCTCCCACCTGGTTACAGTGCACACTGCTCACATCTGGTTATATTGCACACTGCGCACACCTGGTTATAGTGCACACTGCTCCTCATACCTGGTTATAGTGCAGACTCTTCACACCTGGTTATCGTGCACACTGCTGCTCACACCTGGTTATAATTCGCACTTCTCACACCTGGTTTTAGTGCACACTGCTCACACCTGGTTACAGTACACACTGCCCTCACCTGGTTATAATGCACACGGCTCCTCACACCTGGTTATAGGGCACATTGCTCACACCTGGCTATAGTGCACACTGCTCCTCACACCTGGTTATAGTGCACACTGCCCCTCACACCTGGTTTTAGTGCACACTGCTCACACCTGGTTATAGTGCTCACTGCTCACACCTGGTTATAGTGCACACTGCCCCTCACACCTGGTTATAGTGCATACTGCTCACACCTTGTTATAGTGCACACTGCTCACAGCTGGTTATCGTGCACACTGCCCCTCACACCTGGTTATAGTGCACACTGCTCACACCTGGTTATAGGGCAAACTGCACACAGCTGGTTATAGTGCACACTGCAACTCACACCTGGTTATAGTGCATACTGCTCACACCTGGTTATACTGCACACTGCTCACACCTGGTTTTAGTGCACACTGCTCACACCTGGTTATAGTGCTCACTGCTCACACCTGGTTTTAGTGCACACTGCTCCTCACACCTGGTTATAGCGCATACTGCATACACCTGGTTTTAGTGCACAGTGCTCCTCACACCTGGTTATAGTGCACACTGCTCACACCTGGTTATTGTGCACACTGCTCCTCATGCCTGGTTACAGTACACACTGCTCACACATGGTTAAAGTGCACACTGCTCCTCACACCTGGCTATAGTGCACACTGCTCCTCACACCTGGTTATAGCGCACATTGCTCACACCTATTTATAGTGCACACTGCTCCTGACACCTCGTTATAGTGCACACTGCACACACCTGGTGATATTGCACACTGCCCCTCACACCTGGTTATAGTGCACTCTGCTCACACTTGGTTATCGTGCATACTGCTCACATCTTGTTATAGTGCACACTGCTCCTCACACCTTGTTATAGTGCACACTGCTCACACCCGGTTATAATGCACACTGCCCCTCACACCTGGTTGTAGTGCACTCTGCTCACACTTGGTTATAGTGCATACTGCTCACACCTTGTTATAGTGCACACTGCTCCTCACACCTTGTTATAATGCACACTGCTCACACCTGGTTATAGTGCACACTGCCCCTCACATCTGGTTAGAGTACACACTGCTCCTCACATAGAAACATAGAAACATAGAAAATAGGTGCAGGAGTAGGCCATTCGGCCCTTCTAGCCTGCACCGCCATTCAATGAGTTCATGGCTGAACATTCAACTTCAGTACCCCATTCCTGCTTTCTCGCCATACCCCTTGATCCCCCTAGTAGTAAGGACCTCATCTAACTCCTTTTTGAATATATTTAGTGAATTGGCCTCAACAACTTTCTGTGGTAGAGAATTCCACAGGTTCACCACTCTCTGGGTGAAGAAGTTCCTCCGCATCTCGATCCTAAATGGCTTACCCCTTATCCTTAGGCTGTGACCTCTGGTTCTGGACTTCCCCAACATTGGGAACATTCTTCCTGCATCTAACCTGTCTAACCCCGTCAGAATTTTAAATGTTTCTATGAGGTCCCCTCTCATTCTTCTGAACTCCAGTGAATACAAGCCCAGTTGATCCAGTCTTTCTTGATAGGTCAGTCCCGCCATCCCGGGAATCAGTCTGTCGAACCTTTGCTGCACTCCCTCAATAGCAAGAATGTCCTTCCTCAGGTTAGGAGACCAAAACTGTACACAATACTCCAGGTGTGGCCTCACCAATGCCCTGTACAACTGTAGCAACACCTCCCTGCCCCTGTACTCAAATCCCCTTGCTATGAAGGCCAACATGCCATTTGCTTTCTTAACCGCCTGCTGCACCTGCATGCCAACCTTCAATGACTGATGTACCATGACACCCAGGTCTCGTTGCACCTCCGCTTTTCCTAATCTGTCACCATTCAGATAATAGTCTGTCTCTCTGTTTTTACCACCAAAGTGGATAACCTCAATTTATCCACATTATACTTCATCTGCCATGCATTTGCCCACTCACCTAACCTATCCAAGTCGCTCTGCAGCCTCACAGCATCCTCCTCGCAGCTCACACTGCCACCCAACTTAGTGTCATCCGCAAATTTGGAGATACTACATTTAATCCCCTCATCTAAATCATTAATGTACAGTGTAAACAGCTGGGGCCCCAGCACAGAACCTTGCGGTACCCGATTAGTCACTGCCTGCCATTCTGAAAAGTACCCAATTACTCCTACTCTTTGCTTCCTGTCTGACAACCAGTTCTCAATCCATGTCAGTACACTACCCCCAATCCCATGTGCTCTAACTTTGCACATCAATCTCTTGTGTGGGACCTTGTCGAACGCCTTCTGAAAGTCCAAATATACCACATCAACTGGTTCTCCCTTATCCACTCTACTGGAAACATCCTCAAAAAATTCCAGAAGATTTGTCAAGCATGATTTCCCTTTCACAAATCCATGCTGACTTGGACCTATCATGTCACCTCTTTCCAAATGCACTGCTATGACATCCTTAATAATTGATTCCATCATTTTACCCACGACCGATGTCATCTGGTTATAGTGCACACTGCTCATCACACCTCGTTATAGTGCACACTGCTCACACCTGGTTATCGTGCACACTGATCCTCACACCTGATTTTAGTGCACACTGCTCACGCCTGCTTTTAGTGCACACTGCTCACACCTGGTTATAGTGCACACTGCACCTCACACCTGGTTATAGTGCACACTGCTCACACCTGGTTATAGTGCACACTGCTCCTGACACCTCGTTATAATGCACACTGCTCCTCACACCTGGTTACATTGCAGACTCTTCACACCTGGTTATCGTGCACAGTGTTGCTCACACCTGGTTATAGTGCACAACGCTCCTCACATCTGGTTATAGTGCACACTGCTCACAACCTGATTTTAGTGCACACTGCTCACACCTGGTTATAGTGCACACTGCTCCTCACACCTGGTTATAGTACACACTACTCACACCTGGTTATAATGCACACTGCTCCTCACACCTGGTTATAGGGCACATTGCTCACACCTGGTTATAGTGCACACTGCTCCTCACACCTGGTTATAGTGCACACTGCTCCTGACACCTCGTTATAGTGCACACAGCTCACACCTGGGTTATAGTGCACACAGCTCACACCTGGTTGTAGTGCACATTGCCCCTCACACCTGGTTAAGGCGGATTGCAAAAGTTTCTATAGGTATGTAAAGAGAAAAAGGTGCGTAAAGACAAACGTAGGTCCCCTGCAGTCAGAATCAGGGGAAGTCATAACGGGGAACAAAGAAATGGCAGACCAATTGAACAAGTACTTTGGTTTGGTGTTCACTAAGGAGGACACAAACAACCTTCCGGATATAAAAGGGGTCAGAGGGTCTAGTAAGGAGGAAGAACTGAGGGAAATCTTTATTATTCGGGAAATTGTGTTGGGGAAATTGATGGGATTGAAGGCCGATAAATCCCCAGAGCCTGATGGACTGCATTCCAGAGTCTTAAGGAGGTAGCCTTGGAAATAGCGGATGCATTGACAGTCATTTTCCAACATTCCATTGACTCTGGATCAGTTCCTATCGAGTGGAGGGTAGCCAATGTAACCCCACTTTTTAAAAAAGGAGTGAGAGAGAAAACAGGGAATTATAGACCGGTCAGCCTGACTTCAGTAGTGGGTAAAATGATGGAATCAATTATTAAGGATGTCACAGCAGCGCATTTGGAAAATAGTGACATGATAGGTCCAAGTCAGCATGGATTTGTGAAAGGGAAATCATGCTTGACAAATCTTCTGGAATTTTTTGAGGATGTATCCAGTAAAGTGGACAAAGGAGAACTAGTTGATGTGGTATACTTAGACTTTCAGAAGGCTTTCGACAAGGTCCCACACAAGAGATTAATGTGCAAAGTTAAAGCACATGGGATTGGGCGTAGTGTGCTGACGTGGATTGAGAACTGGTTGTCAGACAGGAAGCAAAGAGTAGGAGTAAATGGGTACTTTTCAGAATGGCAGGCAGTGACTAGTGGGGTACCGCAAGGCTCTGTGCTGGGGCCCCAGCTGTTTACATTGTACATTAATGATTTAGACGAGGGGATTAAATGTAGTATCTCCAAATTTGCGGATGACACTAAGTTGGGTGGCAGTGTGAGCTGCGAGGAGGATGCTATGAGGCTGCAGAGTGACTTGGACAGGTGAGGTGAGTGGGCAAATGAATGGCAGATGAAGTATAATGTGGATAAATGTGAGGTTATCCACTTTGGTGGTAAAAACAGAGAGACAGACTATTATCTGAATGGTGACAGATTAGGAAAAGGGAAGGTGCAACGAGACCTGGGTGTCATGGTACATCAGTCATTGAAGGTTGGCATGCAGGTGCAGCAGGCGGTTAAGAAAGCAAATGGCATGTTGGCCTTCATAGCGAGGGGATTTGAGTACAGGGGCAGGGAGGTGTTGCTACAGTTGTACAGGGCCTTGGTGAGGCCACACCTGGAGTATTGTGTACAGTTTTGGTCTCCTAACTTGGGGAAGGACATTCTTGCTATTGAGGGAGTGCAGCGAAGATTCACCACTCTGATTCCCGGGATGGTGGGACTGACATATCAAGAAAGACTGGATCAACTGGGCTTGTATTCACTGGAGTTCAGAAGAATGAGAGGGGACCTCATAGAAACGTTTAAAATTCTGACGGGTTTAGACAGATTAGATGCAGGAAGAATGTTCCCAATGTTGGGGAAGTCCAGAACCAGGTGTCACAGTCTAAGGATAAGGGGTAAGCCATTTAGGACCGAGATGAGGAGAAACTTCTTCACCCAGAGAGTGGTGAACCTGTGGAATTCTCTACCACAGAAAGTAGTTGAGGCCAATTCACTAAATATATTCAAAAGGGAGTTAGATGAATTCCTTACTACTCGGGGGATCAAGGGGTATGGCGAGAAAGCAGGAATGGGGTACTGAAGTTTCATGTTCAGCCATGAACTCATTGAATGGCGGTGCAGGCTAGAAGGGCTGAATGGCCTGCTCCTGCACCTATTTTCTATGTTTCTATGTTTCTATACTGCTCACACCTGGTTATAGTGCACACTGCTCACACCTGGTTATAGTGCACACTGCTCCTCACACCTGGTTATAGTGCACACTGCTCACATCAGGTTACAGTGCACACTGCTCCTCACACCTGGTTATAGCACACACTGCTCACACCTGGTTATAGTGCACACTGCCCCTTACTCCTGGTTATAGTGCACACTGCTCACACCTGGTTATAGTGCACACTGCTCCTCACACCTGGTTATAGTGCACACTGCTCACACCTGGTTATAGTGCAGACTGCTCCTCACACCTGGTTATAGTTCACACTGCTCACACCTGGTTTTAGTGCACACTGCTCACACCTGGTTATAGTGCACACTGATCACACCTGGTTGTATCGCACACTGCTCCACACACCTGGTTATAGTGCACCCTGCTAACAGCTGGTTATAGTGCACACTGCTCACACCTGGTTATAGTGCACAATGCTCCTCACACCTGGTTATATTGCACACTGTTCACACCCGGTTATCGTGCACACTGCCCCTCACACCTGGTTATAGTGCACACTGCTCACACCTGGTTATAGTGCACATTGCTGCTCACACCTTGTTAATGTGCACATTGCTCACACCTGATTTTAGTGCACACTGCTCACACCTGGTTATAGTGCACACTGCTCCTCATAGCTGGTTATAGTGCAGACTCTTCACACCTGGTTATCGTGCACACTGCTGCTCACACCTGGTTATAATTCGCACTTCTCACACCTGGTTTTAGTGCACACTGCTCACACCTGGTTATAATGCGCACTGCTCCTCACACCTGGTTATAGGGCACATTGCTCACACCTGGCTATAGTGCACACTGCTCCTCACACCTGGTTATAGTGCACACTGCCCCTCACACCTGGTTTTAGTGCACACTGCTCACACCTGGTTATAGTGCTCACTGCTCACACCTGGTTATAGTGCACACTGCCCCTCACACCTGGTTATAGTGCATACTGCTCACACCTTGTTATAGTGCACACTGCTCACAGCTGGTTATCGTGCACACTGCCCCTCACACCTGGTTATAGTGCACACTGCTCACACCTGGTTATAGGGCAAACTGCACACAGCTGGTTATAGTGCACATTGCAACTCACACCTGGTTATAGTGCATACTGCTCACACCTGGTTATACTGCACACTGCTCACACCTGGTTTTAGTGCACACTGCTCACACCTGGTTATAGTGCTCACTGCTCACACCTGGTTATAGTGCACACTGCTCACACCTGGTTATTGTGCACACTGCTCTTCACACCAGGTTAGAGTGCACAGTGCTCACACCTGGTAATAGTGCACACTGCTCCTGACACCTGGTTATAGTGCACACTGCTCACATCAGGTTACAGTGCACACTGCTCCTCACACCTGGTTATAGCACACACTGCTCACACCTGGTTATAGTGCACACTGCTCCTGACACCTGGTTATAGTGCACAGTGCTCACACCTGGTTATAGTGCACACTGCCCCTCACTCCTGGTTATAGTGCACACTGCTCACACCTGGTTATAGTGCACACTGATCACACCTGGTTATAGTGCACACTGCTCCTCACACCTGGTTATAGTGTACACTGCTCACACCTGGTTATAGTGCAGACTGCTCCTCACACCTGGTTATAGTTCACACTGCTCACACCAGGTTTTAGTGCACACTGCTCCTCACACCTGGTTATAGTGCACACTGCTCCTCACACCTGGTTACAATACACACTGCTCACACCTGGTTATAATGCACACTGCTCCTCACACCTGGTTATAGGGCACATTGCTCACACCTGGTTATAGTGCACACTGCTCCTCACACCTGGTTATAGTGCACACTGCTCACAACTGGTTATCGTGCACACTGCTCACACCTGGTTATAGTGCACACTGCTACTCACACCTGGTTATAGTGCACACTGCTCCTGACACCTCATTATAGTGCACATTGCTCACACCTGGTTATAGTGCACACTGCCCCTCACACCTGGTTATAGTGCATACTGCTCACACCTGGTTATAGTGCACACTGCTCACAGCTGGTTATCGTGCACACTGCTCCTCACACTTGGTTTTTGTGCACACTGCTCCTCACATCTAGTTACAGTGCACACTGCTCACACCTGGTTATAGTGCACACTGCTGCTCACATCTGGTTATAGTGCACACTGCTCCTCACACCTGAGTATAGGGCACACTGCTCCTCACACCTGGTTATCGTGCACACTGTTGCTCACACCTGGTTATAGGGCACAATGCTCACACCTGGTTATAGTGCACAGTGCTGACACCTGGTTATTGTGCACACTGCTCCTCACACTGGTTATAGTGCACACTGCTCACAACTGGTTTTAGTGCACACTGCTCCTCACACCTGGTTACAGTGCACACTGCTCCTCACACCTGGTTATAGTGCACACTGCTCACACCTGGTTATAGTGCACACTGTTCACACTTGGTTATATTGCACACTGCTCACACACCTGGTTATAGTATACACTGCTCACACCTGGTTATATTGCACACTGCTCACACATGGTTATAGTGCACACTGCTCACACCTGGTTATAGTGCACACTGCTCATCACACCTGGTTATAGTGCACACTGCTCCTCACATCTAGTTACAGTGCACACTGCTCACACCTGGTTATAGTGCACACTGCTGCTCACATCTGGTGATATTGCACACTGCTCACACCTGGTTGTACTGCACACTGCTCACAAGTGGTTTTAGTGCACACTGCTCCTCACACTGAGTTATAGTGCTCACTGTTCAAAGCTGGTTATAGTGCACAATGCTCACACCTGGTTATAGTGCACACTGCCCCTCACACCTGGTTACAGTGCACACTGCTCACACCTGGTTTTAGTGCACACTGCTCACACCTGGTTACAGTGCACACTACTCCTCACACCTTGTTACAGTGCACACTGCTCACACCTGGTTATAGTGCACACTGCTCCGCACACCTTGTTATAGTGCACACTGATCACACCTGGTTATAGTGCACACTGCTCACACCTGGTTGTAGTGCACCCTGCTCACACCTGGTTATAGTGCACACTGCTCACACCTGGTTATAGAGCACACTGCTCATCACACCTGGTTTTTGTGCACACTGCTCCTCACATCTAGTTACAGTGCACACTGCTCACACCTGGTTATAGTGCACACTGCTGCTCACATCTGGTTATAGTGCACACTGCTCCTCACACCTGGTTATAGGGCACACTGCTCCTCACACCTGGTTATCATGCACACTGTTGCTCACACCTGGTTATAGGGCACAATGCTCACACCTGGCTATAGTGCACAGTGCTGACACCTGGTTATTGTGCACACTGCTCCTCACACTGGTTATAGTGCACACTGCTCATAACTGGTTTTAGTGCACACTGCTCCTCACACCTGGTTACAGTGCACACTGCTCCTCACATCTGGTTATAGTGCACACTGCTCACACCTGGTTATAGTGCACACTGCTCACACATGGTTATAGTGCACACTGCTCACACCTGGTTATAGTGCACACTGCTCATCACACCTGGTTATAGTGCACACTGCTCCTCACATCTAGTTACAGTGCACACTGCTCACACCTGGTTATAGTGCACACTGCTGCTCACATCTGGTTATTATGCACACTGCTCACACCTGGTTATAGTGCACATTGCTCCTCACACCTGGTCACATTGCACACTGCTCACACCTGGTTATAGTGCACACTGCCCCTCACACCTGGTTGTAGTGCACACTGCTCACAAGTGGTTTTAAGTGCACACTGCTCCTCACACCGAGTTAGAGTGCTCACTGTTCAAACCTGGTTATCGTGCACAATGCTCACACATGATTATAGTGCACACTGCCCCTCACACCTGGTTACAGTGCACACTGCTCACACCTGGTTTTAGTGCACACTGCTCACACCTGGTTATAGTGCACACTACTCCTCACACCTTGTTACAGTGCACACTGCTCACATCTGGTTATAGTGCACACTGCTCCGCACACCTGGTTATAGTGCACACTGATCACACCTGGTTATAGTGCACACTGCTGACACCTGGTTATAGTGCACACTGCTGCTCATATCTGCTTATAGTGCACACTGCTCACACCTAGTTTTAATGCACACTGCCCCTCACACCTCGTTATATTAGACACTGCGCACACCTGGTTATAGTGCACCATGCTCACACCTGGTTATAGTGCACACTGCTCACAACTGGTTATCTTGCACAGTGCTCCTCACACCTGGTTATCGTGCACACTGCTCCTCACACCTGGTTTTAGTGCACACTGTCCACAACTGGTTATCGTGCACACTGCTCCTCACACCTGGTTATCTTGCACACTGCTCCTCACACCTGGTTGTAGTGCACACTGCTCACACTTGGTTATCGTGCACACTGCTCCTCACACCTGGTTATCATGCACACTGCTCACAACTGGTTAAAGTGTACACTGCCTATACCTGGTCATAGTGCACACTGCTGCTCATATCTGGTTATAGTGCACACTGCTTACACCTGGTTATACTGCACACTGCTCCGCACACCTGGTTATAGTGCACACTGCTCCTCACACCTGGTTATAGTGCACACTGCTCCTGACACCTGGTTATCGTGCACACTGCTCACACCTGGTTATAGTGCTCACTGCTCCTCACACCTGGTTATAGTGCACATTGCTCACACCTGGTTATAGTGCACACTGCTCCTCACACCTGGTTATAGTGCACACTGCTCACAACTGGTTATCGTGCACACTGCTCACAGCTGGTTATCATGCACACTGCTCCTCACACCTGGTTTTTGTGCACACTGCTCCTCACATCTAGTTACAGTGCACACTGCTCACACCTGGTTATAGTGCACACTGCTGCTCACATCTGGTTATAGTGCACACTGCTCCTCACACCTGGTTATAGGGTACACTGCTCCTCACACCTGGTTATCGTGCACACTGTTGCTCACACCTGGTTTTAGGGCACAATGCTCACACCTGGTTATAGTGCACAGTGCTGACACCTGGTTATTGTGCACACTGCTCCTCACACTGGTAATAGTGCACACTGCTCACAACTGGTTTTAGTGCACACTGCTCCTCACACCTGGTTACAGTGCACACTGCTCCTCACACCTGGTTATCATGCACACTGCTCACAACTGGTTAAAGTGTACACTGCCTATACCTGGTCATAGTGCACACTGCTGCTCATATCTGGTTATAGTGCACACTGCTTACACCTGGTTATACTGCACACTGCTCCGCACACCTGGTTATAGTGCACACTGCTCCTCACACCTGGTTATAGTGCACACTGCTCCTGACACCTGGTTATCGTGCACACTGCTCACACCATGTTATTGTGCTCACTGCTCCTCACACCTGGTTATAGTGCACATTGCTCACACCTGGTTATAGTGCACACTGCTCCTCACACCTGGTTATAGTGCACACTGCTCACAACTGGTTATCGTGCACACTGCTCACAGCTGGTTATCATGCACACTGCTCCTCACACCTGGTTTTTGTGCACACTGCTCCTCACATCTAGTTACAGTGCACACTGCTCACACCTGGTTATAGTGCACACTGCTGCTCACATCTGGTTATAGTGCACACTGCTCCTCACACCTGGTTATAGGGTACACTGCTCCTCACACCTGGTTATCGTGCACACTGTTGCTCACACCTGGTTTTAGGGCACAATGCTCACACCTGGTTATAGTGCACAGTGCTGACACCTGGTTATTGTGCACACTGATCCTCACACTGGTAATAGTGCACACTGCTCACAACTGGTTTTAGTGCACACTGCTCCTGACACCTGGTTATAGTGCACAGTGCTCACACCTGGTTATAGTGCACACTGCCCCTCACTCCTGGTTATAGTGCACACTGCTCACACCTGGTTATAGTGCACACTGATCACACCTGGTTATAGTGCACACTGCTCCTCACACCTGGTTATAGTGTACACTGCTCACACCTGGTTATAGTGCAGACTGCTCCTCACACCTGGTTATAGTTCACACTGCTCACACCAGGTTTTAGTGCACACTGCTCCTCACACCTGGTTATAGTGCACACTGCTCCTCACACCTGGTTACAATACACACTGCTCACACCTGGTTATAATGCACACTGCTCCTCACACCTGGTTATAGGGCACATTGCTCACACCTGGTTATAGTGCACACTGCTCCTCACACCTGGTTATAGTGCACACTGCTCACAACTGGTTATCGTGCACACTGCTCACACCTGGTTATAGTGCACACTGCTACTCACACCTGGTTATAGTGCACACTGCTCCTGACACCTCATTATAGTGCACATTGCTCACACCTGGTTATAGTGCACACTGCCCCTCACACCTGGTTATAGTGCATACTGCTCACACCTGGTTATAGTGCACACTGCTCACAGCTGGTTATCGTGCACACTGCTCCTCACACTTGGTTTTTGTGCACACTGCTCCTCATATCTAGTTACAGTGCACACTGCTCACACCTGGTTATAGTGCACACTGCTGCTCACATCTGGTTATAGTGCACACTGCTCCTCACACCTGAGTATAGGGCACACTGCTCCTCACACCTGGTTATCATGCACACTGTTGCTCACACCTGGTTATAGGGCACAATGCTCACACCTGGCTATAGTGCACAGTGCTGACACCTGGTTATTGTGCACACTGCTCCTCACACTGGTTATAGTGCACACTGCTCATAACTGGTTTTAGTGCACACTGCTCCTCACACCTGGTTACAGTGCACACTGCTCCTCACATCTGGTTATAGTGCACACTGCTCACACCTGGTTATAGTGCACACTGCTCACACATGGTTATAGTGCACACTGCTCACACCTGGTTATAGTGCACACTGCTCATCACACCTGGTTATAGTGCACACTGCTCCTCACATCTAGTTACAGTGCACACTGCTCACACCTGGTTATAGTGCACACTGCTGCTCACATCTGGTGATATTGCACACTGCTCACACCTGGTTGTACTGCACACTGCTCACAAGTGGTTTTAGTGCACACTGCTCCTCACACTGAGTTATAGTGCTCACTGTTCAAAGCTGGTTATAGTGCACAATGCTCACACCTGGTTATAGTGCACACTGCCCCTCACACCTGGTTACAGTGCACACTGCTCACACCTGGTTTTAGTGCACACTGCTCACACCTGGTTACAGTGCACACTACTCCTCACACCTTGTTACAGTGCACACTGCTCACACCTGGTTATAGTGCACACTGCTCCGCACACCTTGTTATAGTGCACACTGATCACACCTGGTTATAGTGCACACTGCTCACACCTGGTTGTAGTGCACCCTGCTCACACCTGGTTATAGTGCACACTGCTCACACCTGGTTATAGAGCACACTGCTCATCACACCTGGTTTTTGTGCACACTGCTCCTCACATCTAGTTACAGTGCACACTGCTCACACCTGGTTATAGTGCACACTGCTGCTCACATCTGGTTATAGTGCACACTGCTCCTCACACCTGGTTATAGGGCACACTGCTCCTCACACCTGGTTATCATGCACACTGTTGCTCACACCTGGTTATAGGGCACAATGCTCACACCTGGCTATAGTGCACAGTGCTGACACCTGGTTATTGTGCACACTGCTCCTCACACTGGTTATAGTGCACACTGCTCATAACTGGTTTTAGTGCACACTGCTCCTCACACCTGGTTACAGTGCACACTGCTCCTCACATCTGGTTATAGTGCACACTGCTCACACCTGGTTATAGTGCACACTGCTCACACATGGTTATAGTGCACACTGCTCACACCTGGTTATAGTGCACACTGCTCATCACACCTGGTTATAGTGCACACTGCTCCTCACATCTAGTTACAGTGCACACTGCTCACACCTGGTTATAGTGCACACTGCTGCTCACATCTGGTTATTATGCACACTGCTCACACCTGGTTATAGTGCACATTGCTCCTCACACCTGGTCACATTGCACACTGCTCACACCTGGTTATAGTGCACACTGCCCCTCACACCTGGTTGTAGTGCACACTGCTCACAAGTGGTTTTAAGTGCACACTGCTCCTCACACCGAGTTAGAGTGCTCACTGTTCAAACCTGGTTATCGTGCACAATGCTCACACATGATTATAGTGCACACTGCCCCTCACACCTGGTTACAGTGCACACTGCTCACACCTGGTTTTAGTGCACACTGCTCACACCTGGTTATAGTGCACACTACTCCTCACACCTTGTTACAGTGCACACTGCTCACATCTGGTTATAGTGCACACTGCTCCGCACACCTGGTTATAGTGCACACTGATCACACCTGGTTATAGTGCACACTGCTGACACCTGGTTATAGTGCACACTGCTGCTCATATCTGCTTATAGTGCACACTGCTCACACCTAGTTTTAATGCACACTGCCCCTCACACCTCGTTATATTAGACACTGCGCACACCTGGTTATAGTGCACCATGCTCACACCTGGTTATAGTGCACACTGCTCACAACTGGTTATCTTGCACAGTGCTCCTCACACCTGGTTATCGTGCACACTGCTCCTCACACCTGGTTTTAGTGCACACTGTCCACAACTGGTTATCGTGCACACTGCTCCTCACACCTGGTTATCTTGCACACTGCTCCTCACACCTGGTTGTAGTGCACACTGCTCACACTTGGTTATCGTGCACACTGCTCCTCACACCTGGTTATCATGCACACTGCTCACAACTGGTTAAAGTGTACACTGCCTATACCTGGTCATAGTGCACACTGCTGCTCATATCTGGTTATAGTGCACACTGCTTACACCTGGTTATACTGCACACTGCTCCGCACACCTGGTTATAGTGCACACTGCTCCTCACACCTGGTTATAGTGCACACTGCTCCTGACACCTGGTTATCGTGCACACTGCTCACACCTGGTTATAGTGCTCACTGCTCCTCACACCTGGTTATAGTGCACATTGCTCACACCTGGTTATAGTGCACACTGCTCCTCACACCTGGTTATAGTGCACACTGCTCACAACTGGTTATCGTGCACACTGCTCACAGCTGGTTATCATGCACACTGCTCCTCACACCTGGTTTTTGTGCACACTGCTCCTCACATCTAGTTACAGTGCACACTGCTCACACCTGGTTATAGTGCACACTGCTGCTCACATCTGGTTATAGTGCACACTGCTCCTCACACCTGGTTATAGGGTACACTGCTCCTCACACCTGGTTATCGTGCACACTGTTGCTCACACCTGGTTTTAGGGCACAATGCTCACACCTGGTTATAGTGCACAGTGCTGACACCTGGTTATTGTGCACACTGCTCCTCACACTGGTAATAGTGCACACTGCTCACAACTGGTTTTAGTGCACACTGCTCCTCACACCTGGTTACAGTGCACACTGCTCCTCACACCTGGTTATCATGCACACTGCTCACAACTGGTTAAAGTGTACACTGCCCATACCTGGTCATAGTGCACACTGCTGCTCATATCTGGTTATAGTGCACACTGCTTACACCTGGTTATACTGCACACTGCTCCGCACACCTGGTTATAGTGCACACTGCTCCTCACACCTGGTTATAGTGCACACTGCTCCTGACACCTGGTTATCGTGCACACTGCTCACACCATGTTATTGTGCTCACTGCTCCTCACACCTGGTTATAGTGCACATTGCTCACACCTGGTTATAGTGCACACTGCTCCTCACACCTGGTTATAGTGCACACTGCTCACAACTGGTTATCGTGCACACTGCTCACAGCTGGTTATCATGCACACTGCTCCTCACACCTGGTTTTTGTGCACACTGCTCCTCACATCTAGTTACAGTGCACACTGCTCACACCTGGTTATAGTGCACACTGCTGCTCACATCTGGTTATAGTGCACACTGCTCCTCACACCTGGTTATAGGGTACACTGCTCCTCACACCTGGTTATCGTGCACACTGTTGCTCACACCTGGTTTTAGGGCACAATGCTCACACCTGGTTATAGTGCACAGTGCTGACACCTGGTTATTGTGCACACTGATCCTCACACTGGTAATAGTGCACACTGCTCACAACTGGTTTTAGTGCACACTGCTCCTCACACCTGGTTACAGTGCACACTGCTCCTCACACCTGGTTATAGTGCACACTGCTCACACCTGGTTATAGTGCACACTGTTCACACTTGGTTATATTGCACACTGCTCACACACCTGGTTATAGTATACACTGCTCACACCTGGTTATATTGCACACTGCTCACACATGGTTATAGTGCACACTGCTCACACCTGGTTATAGTGCACACTGCTCATCACACGTGGTTATAGTGCACACTGCTCCTCACATCTAGTTCAGTGCACACTGCTCACACCTGGTGAGAGTGCACACTGCTGCTCACATTTGGTGATATTGCACACTGCTCACACCTGGTTGTACTGCACATTGCTCACAAGTGGTTTTAGTGCACACTGCTCCTCACACTGAGTTATAGTGCTCACTGTTCAAAGCTGGTTATAGTGCACAATGCTCACACCTGGTTATAGTGCACACTGCCCCTCACACCTGGTTACAGTGCACACTGCTCACACCTGGTTTTAGTGCACACTGCTCACACCTGGTTACAGTGCACACTACTCCTCACACCTGGTTGTAGTGCACACTGCTCACACCTGGTTATAGTGCACACTGCTCACACCTGGTTATGGAGCACACTGCTCATCACACCTGGTTTTTGTGCACACTGCTCCTGACACCTGGTTATTGTGCACACTGCTCTCACCTGGTTATAGTGCACACTGCCCCTCACTCCTGGTTATAGTGCACACTGCTCACACCTGGTTATAGTGCACACTGCTCACACCTGGTTAAAGTGCACACTGCTCCTCACACCTGGTTATAGTGTACACTGCTCACACCTGGTTATAGTGCAGACTGCTCCTCACACCTGGTTATAGTTCACACTGCTCACACCAGGTTTTAGTGCACACTGCTCCTCACACCTGGTTATAGTGCACACTGCTCCTCACACCTGGTTACAGTACACACTGCTCACACCTGGTTATAATGCACACTGCTCCTCACACCTGGTTATAGGGCACATTGCTCACACCTGGTTATAGTGTACACTGCTCCTCACACCTGGTTATAGTGCACACTGCTCACAACTGGTTATCGTGCACACTGCTCACACCTGGTTATAGTGCACACTGCTACTCACACCTGGTTATAGTGCACACTGCTCCTGACACCTCGTTATAGTGCACATTGCTCACACCTGGTTATAGTGCACACTGCTCCTCACACCTGGTTATTGTGCACACTGCTCACAACTGGTTATCGTGCACACTGCTCACACCTGGTTATAGTGCACACTGCTACTCACACCTGGTTATAGTGCACACTGCTCCTGACACCTCGTTATAGTGCATACTGCTCACACCTGGTTATAGTGCACACTGCTCACAGCTGGTTATCGTGCACACTGCTCATCACACCTGGTTTTTGTGCACACTGCTCCTCACATCTAGTTACAGTGCACACTGCTCACACCTGGTTATAGTGCACACTGCTGCTCACATCTGGTTATAGTGCACACTGCTCCTCACACCTGGTTATAGGGCACACTGCTCCTCACACCTGGTTATCGTGCACACTGTTGCTCACACCTGGTTTTAGGGCACAATGCTCACACCTGGTTATAGTGCACAGTGCTGACATCTGGTTATTGTGCACACTGCTCCTCACACTGGTTATAGTGCACACTGCTCACAACTGGTTTTAGTGCACACTGCTCCTCACACCTGGTTACAGTGCACACTGCTCCTCACACCTGGTTATAGTGCACACTGCTCACACCTGGTTATAGTGCACACTGTTCACACCTGGTTATATTGCACACTGCTCACACACCTGGTTATAGTGCACACTGCTCCTCACACCTGGTTATAGTGCACACTGCTCACAACTGGTTATCGTGCACACTGCTCACACCTGGTTATAGTGCACACTGCTCATCACACCTGGTTATAGTGCACACTGCTCCTGACACCTCGTTATAGTGCACATTGCTCACACCTGGTTATAGTGCACACTGCCCCTCACACCTGGTTATAGTGCATACTGCTCACACCTGGTTATAGTGCACACTGCTCACAGCTGGTTATCGTGCACACTGCTCATCACACCTGGTTTTTGTGCACACTGCTCCTCACATCTAGTTACAGTGCACACTGCTCACACCTGGTTATAGTGCACACTGCTGCTCACATCTGGTTATAGTGCACACTGCTCCTCACACCTGGTTATAGGGCACACTGCTCCTCACACCTGGTTATCGTGCACACTGTTGCTCACACCTGGTTTTAGGGCACAATGCTCACACCTGGTTATAGTGCACAGTGCTGACACCTGGTTATATTGCACACTGCTCACACATGGGTAAAGTGCACACTGCTCACACCTGGTTATAGTGCACACTGCTCATCACACCTGATTATAGTGCACACTGCTCCTCACATCTAGTTACAGTGCACACTGCTCACACCTGGTTATAGTGCACACTGCTGCTCACATCTGGTTATATTGCACACTGCTCACACCTGGTTATAGTGCACATTGCTCCTCACACCTGGTCACATTGCACACTGCTCACACCTGGTTGTACTGCATACTGCTCACAAGTGGTTTTAGTGCACACTGCTCTTCACACTGAGTTACAGTGCTCACTGTTCAAAGCTGGTTATAGTGCACAATGCTCACACCTGGTTATAGTGCACACTGCTGCTCACACCTGGTTTTAGTGCACACTGCTCACACCTGGTTATAGTGCACACTACTCCTCACACCTTGTTACAGTGCACACTGCTCACACCTGGTGAAAGTGCACACTGCTCCGCACACCTTGTTATAGTGCACACTGATCACACCTGGTTATAGTGCACACTGCTCACACCTGGTTGTAGTGCACACTGCTCACACCTGGTTATAGTGCACACTGCTCACACCTGGTTATAGAGCACACTGCTCATCACACCTGGTTTTTGTGCACACTGCTCCTCACATCTAGTTACAGTGCACACTGCTCACACCTGGTTATAGTGCACACTGCTGCTCACATCTGGTTATAGTGCACACTGCTCCTCACACCTGGTTATAGGGCACACTGCTCCTCACACCTGGTTATCGTGCACACTGTTGCTCACACCTGGTTTTAGGGCACAATGCTCACACCTGGTTATAGTGCACAGTGCTGACACCTGGTTATATTGCACACTGCTCACACATGGTTAAAGTGCACACTGCTCACACCTGGTTATAGTGCACACTGCTCATCACACCTGATTATAGTGCACACTGCTCCTCACATCTAGTTACAGTGCACACTGCTCACACCTGGTTATAGTGCACACTGCTGCTCACATCTGGTTATATTGCACACTGCTCACACCTGGTTATAGTGCACATTGCTCCTCACACCTGGTCACATTGCACACTGCTCACACCTGGTTGTACTGCATACTGCTCACAAGTGGTTTTAGTGCACACTGCTCTTCACACTGAGTTACAGTGCTCACTGTTCAAAGCTGGTTATCGTGCACAATGCTCACACCTGGTTATAGTGCACACTGCCCCTCACACCTGGTTGCAGTGCACACTGCTCACACCTGGTTTTAGTGCACACTGCTCACACCTGGTTATAGTGCACACTACTCCTCACACCTTGTTACAGTGCACACTGTTGCTCACACCTGGTTTTAGGGCACAATGCTCACACCTGGTGATAGTGCACAGTGCTGACACCTGGTTATTGTGCACACTGCTCCTCACACCTGGTTACAGTGCACACTGCTCCTCACATCTAGTTACAGTGCACACTGCTCACACCTGGTTATAGTGCACACTGCTGCTCACATCTGGTTATCGTGCACACTGTTGCTCACACCTGGTTATAGGGCACAATGCTCACACCTGGTTATAGTGCACAGTGCTGACACCTGGTTACAGTGCACACTGCTCCTCACACTGGTTATAGTGCACACTGCTCACAACTGGTTTTAGTGCACACTGCTCCTCACACCTGGTTACAGTGCACAGTGCTCCTCACACCTCATTATAGTGCACACTGCTCACACCTGGTTATAGTGCACACTGCAACTCACACCTGGTTATAGTGCATACTCCTCACACCTGGTTATACTGCACACTGCTCACACCTGGTTTTAGTGCACACTGCTCACACCTGGTTATAGTGCTCACTGCTCACACTTCGTTATAGTGCACACTGCTCACACCTGGTTATTGTGCACACTGCTCTTCACACCAGGTTAGAGTGCACAGTGCTCATACCTGGTAATAGTGCACACTGCTGCTAACACCTGGTTATAGTGCGCACTGCTCACACCTGGTTTAATGCACACTGCTCACACCTGGTTTTAGTGCACACTGCTGCTCATATCTGGTTATATTGCACACTGCTCACTCCTGGTTATAGTGCACACTGCTCACACCTGGTTATAGTGCACACTGCTCACACCTGGTTATAGTGCACACTGCTCCTCACACCTGGTTATAGTGTACACTGCTCACACCTGGTTATAGTGCAGACTGCTCCTCACACCTGGTTATAGTTCACACTGCTCACACCAGGTTTTAGTGCACACTGCTCCTCACACCTGGTTATAGTGCACACTGCTCCTCACACCTGGTTACAGTACACACTGCTCACACCTGGTTATAATGCACACTGCTCCTCACACCTGGTTATATTTCACACTGCTCACACCTGGTTATATCGCACACTGCTCCTCACACCTGGTTATCGTGCACACTGCTCACAACTGGTTATCGTGCACACTGCTCACACCTGGTTATAGTGCACACTGCTACTCACACCTGGTTATAGTGCACACTGCTCCTGACACCTCATTATAGTGCACATTGCTCACACCTGGTTATAGTGCACACTGCCCCTCACACCTGGTTATAGTGCATACTGCTCACACCTGGTTATAGTGCACACTGCTCACAGCTGGTTATCGTGCAGACTGCTCCTCACACCTGGTTTTTGTGCACACTGCTCCTCACATCTAGTTACAGTGCACACTGCTCACACCTGGTTATAGTGCACACTGCTGCTCACATCTGGTTATAGTGCACACTGCTCCTCACACCTGGTTATAGTGCACAGTGCTGACACCTGGTTATTGTGCACACTGCCCCTCACACATGGTAATAGTGCACACTGCTCATCACACCTGGTTTTTGTGCACACTGCTCCTCACATCTAGTTACAGTGCACACTGCTCACACCTGGTTATAGTGCACACTGCTGCTCACAACTGGTTTTAGTGCACACTGCTCCTCACACCTGGTTACAGTGCACACTGCTCCTCACACCTGGTTATAGTGCACACTGCTCACACCTGGTTATAGTGCACACTGTTCACACCTGGTTATATTGCACACTGCTCACACACCTGGTTATAGTATACACTGCTCACACCTGGTTATATTGCACACTGCTCCTCACATCTAGTTACAGTGCACACTGCTCACACCTGGTTACAGTGCACACTGCTCCTCACACCTGGTTATAGTGCACACTGCTCACATCTGGTTATAGTGCACACTGTTCACACCTGGTTATATTGCACACTGCTCACACACCTGGTTATAGTATACACTGCTCACACCTGGTTATATTGCACACTGCTCACACATGGTTATAGTGCACACTGCTCACACCTGGTTATAGTGCACACTGCTCATCACACATGGTTATAGTGCACACTGCTCCTCACATCTAGTTACAGTGCACACTGCTCACACCTGGTTATAGTGCACACTGCTGCTCACATCTGGTTATATTGCACACTGCTCACACCTGGTTATAGTGCACATTGCTCCTCACACCTGGTCACATTGCACACTGCTCACACCTGGTTGGAGTGCACACTGCTCACAAGTGGTTTTAGTGCACACTGCTCCTCACACTGAGTTATTGTGCTCACTGTTCAAAGCTGGTTATAGTGCACAATGCTCACACCTGGTTATCGTGCACAATGCCCCTCAAACCTGGTTATGATGCACATTGCTCACACCTGGTTGTAGTGCACACTGCTCCCACCTGGTTATAGTGCACACTGCTCCTCACACCTGGTTATAGTGCACACTGCTCCTCACACCTGGTTATAGTGCACACTGCTCACACCTGGTTATAGTGCACACTTTTCACACCTGGTTATATTGCACACTGCTCACACACCTGGTTATAGTATACACTGCTCACACCTGGTTATATTGCACACTGCTCACACATGGTTATAGTGCACACTGCTCACACCTGGTTATAGTGCACACTGCTCATCACACCTGGTTATAGTGCACACTGCTCCTCACACCTGGTTATCGTACACAATGCCCCTCAAACCTGGTTATGGTGCACACTGCTCACACCTGGTTGTAGTGCACACTGCTCCCACCTGGTTATAGTGCACACTGCTCCTCACACCTGGTTATAGTGCACACTGCTCCTGACACCTCATTATAGTGCACACTGCTCACACCTGGTTAAAGTGCACACTGCCCCTCACACCTGGTTATAGTGCACACTGCTCACACCTGGTTATCGTGCACACTGCTCCTCACACCTGGTTACAGTGCACAGCGCTCACACCTGGTAATAGTGCACACTGCTCCTGAAACCTCGTTATAGTGCACACTGCTCACACCTGGTTATAGTGCACACTGCTCCTCACACCTTGTTATAGTGCACACTGCTCACACCAGGTTTCCGTGCACACTGCTCACATCTGGTTATTGTTCACACTGCTTCTCACAGCTGGTTATAGTGCACACTGCCCCACATACCCGGTTAAAGTGCACACCGCTCACACCTGGTTATAGTGCACACTGCTCCTCACACCTTGTTAAAGTGCACACTGATCACACCTGGTTATAGTGCACACTGCTCACACCTGGTTACAGTGCACACTGCTCCTCACACCTGGATATAGTGCACACTGCTGCTCACACCTGGTTATATTGCACACTGCTCACACCTGGTTATAATGGTCACTGCTCCTCACACCTGGTTATAGTGCACACTGGTCACACCTGGTTATCGTGCACACTGCTCACACCTGGTTATAATGGTCACTGCTCCTCACACCTGGTTATAGTGCACACTGGTCACACCTGGTTATCGTGCACACTGCTCCTCACACCTGGTTATATTGCACACTGCTCACACCTGCTTATAGTGCACACTGCTCCTCACAGGCGGTTTTAGTTTACACTGCTCACACCTGGTTACAGTGCACACTGCTCACACCTGGTTCTCGTGCACACTGCTCCTCACACCTGGTTATCGTGCACACTGCTCACACCTGGTTACAGTGCACATTGCTCACACCTGGTTATCATGCACACTGCTCCTCACACCTGGTTTTATTGCACACTGCTCACACCTGGTTATAGTGCACACTGCTGCTCACATCTGGTTATCGTGCTCACTGCTCCTCAAAGCTGGTTATCGTGCACACTGTTGCTCACACCTGGTTATAGTGCACACTGCTGCTCACATCTGGTTATAGTGCACACTGCTCCTCACACCTGGTTATAGGGCACAATGCTCACACCTGGTTCTCGTGCACAGTGCTTACACCTGGCTATTGTGCACACTGCTCCTCACACTGGTTATAGTGCACACTGCTCACAACTGGTTTTAGTGCACACTGCTCCTCACACCTGGTTACAGTGCACACTGCTCCTCACACCTGGTTATATTTCACACTGCTCACACCTGGTTATAGCGCACACTGCTCCTCACACCTGGTTATCGTGCACACTGCTCACAACTGGTTATCGTGCACACTGCTCACACCTGGTTATAGTGCACACTGCTCACATGTGGTTATAGTGCACACTGCTCATCACACCTGGTTATAGTGCACACTGCTCAAACCTGGTTATAGTGCACACTGCCCCTCACACATGGTTATAGTGCACACTGCTCATCACACCTGGTTATAGTGCACACTGCTCCTCACACCTGGTTATCGTGCCCACTACTGCTCACACCTGGTTATAGTGCACACTGCTGCTCACATCTGGTTATAGTGCACACTGCTCCTCACACCTGGTTAAAGGGCACACTGCTCCTCACACCTGGTTATCGTGCACACTGTTGCTCACACCTGGTTATAGTGCACACTGCTGCTCACATCTGGTTATAGTGCACACTGCTCCTCACACCTGGTTATAGTGCACAATGCTCACACCTGGTTATACTGCACAGTGCTTACACCTGGTTATTGTGCACACTGCTGCTCACATCTGGTTATAGTGCACACTGCTCCTCACACCTGGTTAAAGGGCACACTGCTCCTCACACCTGGTTATCGTGCACACTGTTGCTCACACCTGGTTATAGTGCACACTGCTGCTCACATCTGGTTATAGTGCACACTGCTCCTCACACCTGGTTATAGGGCACAATGCTCACACCTGGTTATAGTGCACAGTGCTTACATCTGGTTATTGTGCACACTGCTCCTCACGCTGGTTATAGTGCACACTGCTCACAACTGGTGTTAGTCCACACTGCTCCTCACACCTGGTTACAGTGCACACTGCTCCTCACACCTGTTTATAGTGCAGACTGCTCACAACTGGTTAGAGTGCACACCGTTCACACCTGGTTATAGTGCACACTGCTCACACACCTGGTTATAGTGCACACTACTCACACCTGGTTATAGGGCACAATGCTCACACCTGGTTATAGCGCACACTGCTCCTGACACCTCGTTATAGAACACACTGCTCACACCTGGTTATAGCGCACACTGCTCACACCTGGTTATAGTGCACACTGCTCACAACTGGTTATCGTGCACACTGCTCAAACCTGGTTATATTGCACACTGCCCCTCACACCTGGTTATAGTGCACACTGCTCCTGACACCTCGTTATAGAGCACACTGCTCCTCACACCTGGTTATAGTGCACACTGCTCACACCTGGTTATAGTGCACATTGCTCACACCTGGTTATTGTGCACATTGCTCACACCTGGTTATAGTGCACACTGCTCATCACACCTGGTTATAGTGCACACTGCTACTCACATCTAGTTCGAGTGCACACTGCTCACACCTGGTTATAGTGCACACTGCTGCTCACATCTGGTTATAGTGCACACTGCTCCTCACACCTTGTTAAAGGGCACACTGCTCCTCACACCTGGTTATTGTGCACACTGTTGCTCACACCTGGTTATAGTGCACACTGCTGCTCACATCTGGTTATAGTGCACACTGCTCCTCACACCTGGTTATAGTGCACAATGCTCACACCTGGTTATAGTGCACAGTGCTTACACCTGGTTATTGTGCACACTGCTCCTCACACTGGTTATAGTGCACACTGCTCACAACTGGTGTTAGTCCACACTGCTCCTCACACCTGGTTACAGTGCACACTGCTCCTCACACCTGTTTATAGTGCAGACTGCTCACACCTGGTTAGACTGCACACCGTTCACACCTGGTTATAGTGCACACTGCTCACACACCTGGTTATAGTGCACACTACTCACACCTGGTTATAGGGCACAATGCTCACACCTGGTTATAGCGCACACTGCTCCTCACATCTGGTTATAGTGCACACTGCTCACACCTGGTTTTAGTGCACACTGCACCTCACACCTGGTTATAGTGCACACTGCTCACACCTGGTTATCGTGCACACTGCTCCTCACACCTGGTTATCGTGCACACTGCTCCTCACACCTGGTTGTAGTGCACACTGCTCACACCTTGTTATCGTGCACACTGCTCACACCAGGTTTCCGTGCACACTGCTCACATCTGGTTATTGTTCACACTGCTTCTCACAGCTGGTTATAGTGCACACTGCCCCACATACCCGGTTAAAGTGCACACCGCTCACACCTGGTTATAGTGCACACTGCTCCTCACACCTTGTTAAAGTGCACACTGATCACACCTGGTTATAGTGCACACTGCTCACACCTGGTTACAGTGCACACTGCTCCTCACACCTGGATATAGTGCACACTGCTGCTCACACCTGGTTATATTGCACACTGCTCACACCTGGTTATAATGGTCACTGCTCCTCACACCTGGTTATAGTGCACACTGGTCACACCTGGTTATCGTGCACACTGCTCACACCTGGTTATAATGGTCACTGCTCCTCACACCTGGTTATAGTGCACACTGGTCACACCTGGTTATCGTGCACACTGCTGCTCACACCTGGTTATATTGCACACTGCTCACACCTGCTTATAGTGCACACTGCTCCTCACAGGCGGTTTTAGTTTACACTGCTCACACCTGGTTACAGTGCACACTGCTCACACCTGGTTCTCGTGCACACTGCTCCTCACACCTGGTTATCGTGCACACTGCTCACACCTGGTTACAGTGCACATTGCTCACACCTGGTTATCATGCACACTGCTCCTCACACCTGGTTTTAGTGCACACTGCTCACACCTGGTTATAGTGCACACTGCTGCTCACATCTGGTTATCGTGCTCACTGCTCCTCAAAGCTGGTTATCGTGCACACTGTTGCTCACACCTGGTTATAGTGCACACTGCTGCTCACATCTGGTTATAGTGCACACTGCTCCTCACACCTGGTTATAGGGCACAATGCTCACACCTGGTTCTCGTGCACAGTGCTTACACCTGGCTATTGTGCACACTGCTCCTCACACTGGTTATAGTGCACACTGCTCACAACTGGTTTTAGTGCACACTGCTCCTCACACCTGGTTACAGTGCACACTGCTCCTCACACCTGGTTATATTTCACACTGCTCACACCTGGTTATAGCGCACACTGCTCCTCACACCTGGTTATCGTGCACACTGCTCACAACTGGTTATCGTGCACACTGCTCACACCTGGTTATAGTGCACACTGCTCACATGTGGTTATAGTGCACACTGCTCATCACACCTGGTTATAGTGCACACTGCTCAAACCTGGTTATAGTGCACACTGCCCCTCACACATGGTTATAGTGCACACTGCTCATCACACCTGGTTATAGTGCACACTGCTCCTCACACCTGGTTATCGTGCACACTGCTGCTCACACCTGGTTATAGTGCACACTGCTGCTCACATCTGGTTATAGTGCACACTGCTCCTCACACCTGGTTAAAGGGCACACTGCTCCTCACATCTGGTTATCGTGCACACTGTTGCTCACACCTGGTTATAGTGCACACTGCTGCTCACATCTGGTTATAGTGCACACTGCTCCTCACACCTGGTTATAGTGCACAATGCTCACACCTGGTTATAGTGCACAGTGCTTACACCTGGTTATTGTGCACACTGCTGCTCACATCTGGTTATAGTGCACACTGCTCCTCACACCTGGTTAAAGGGCACACTGCTCCTCACACCTGGTTATCGTGCACACTGTTGCTCACACCTGGTTATAGTGCACACTGCTGCTCACATCTGGTTATAGTGCACACTGCTCCTCACACCTGGTTATAGGGCACAATGCTCACACCTGGTTATAGTGCACAGTGCTTACATCTGGTTATTGTGCACACTGCTCCTCACGCTGGTTATAGTGCACACTGCTCACAACTGGTGTTAGTCCACACTGCTCCTCACACCTGGTTACAGTGCACACTGCTCCTCACACCTGTTTATAGTGCAGACTGCTCACAACTGGTTAGAGTGCACACCGTTCACACCTGGTTATAGTGCACACTGCTCACACACCTGGTTATAGTGCACACTGCTCCTGACACCTCGTTATAGAACACATTGCTCACACCTGGTTATAGTGCACACTGCTCACAACTGGTTATCGTGCACACTGCTCAAACCTGGTTATATTGCACACTGCCCCTCACACCTGGTTATAGTGCACACTGCTCATGACACCTCGTTATAGAGCACACTGCTCCTCACACCTGGTTATAGTGCACACTGCTCACACCTGGTTATAGTGCACATTGCTCACACCTGGTTATTGTGCACATTGCTCACACCTGGTTATAGTGCACACTGCTCATCACACCTGGTTATAGTGCACACTGCTACTCACATCTAGTTCGAGTGCACACTGCTCACACCTGGGTATAGTGCACACTGCTGCTCACATCTGGTTATAGTGCACACTGCTCTTCACACCTGGTTAAAGGGCACACTGCTCCTCACACCTGGTTATTGTGCACACTGTTGCTCACACCTGGTTATAGTGCACACTGCTGCTCACATCTGGTTATAGTGCACACTGCTCCTCACACCTGGTTATAGTGCACAATGCTCACACCTGGTTATAGTGCACAGTGCTTACACCTGGTTATTGTGCACACTGCTCCTCACACTGGTTATAGTGCACACTGCTCACAACTGGTGTTAGTCCACACTGCTCCTCACACCTGGTTACAGTGCACACTGCTCCTCACACCTGTTTATAGTGCAGACTGCTCACACCTGGTTATAGGGCACAATGCTCACACCTGGTTATAGCGCACACTGCTCCTCACATCTGGTTATAGTGCACACTGCTCACACCTGGTTTTAGTGCACACTGCACCTCACACCTGGTTATAGTGCACACTGCTCACACCTGGTTATCGTGCACACTGCTCCTCACACCTGGTTATCGTGCACACTGCTCCTCACACCTGGTTGTAGTGCACACTGCTCACACCTTGTTATCGTGCACACTGCTCCTCACACCTGGTTATCGTGCACACTGCTCCGTACACCTGGTTATAGTGCACACTGCTCCTCACACCTGGTTATAGTGCACACTGCTCACACCTGGTTATCGTGCACACGGCTGACATCTGGTTGTAGTGAACACTGCCCCTCACACCTGGTTATAGTGCACATTGCTCACACCTGGTTAAAGTGCACACTGCTGCTCACACCTGGTTATAATGTGCACTGCTCACACGTGGTTAAAGTGCACACTGCTCATCACACATGGTTGTAGTGCACACTGCTCCTCACATCTAGTTACAGAGCACACTGCTCACACCTGGTTATAGTGTGCACTGCTCACACCTGGTTATAGTGCACACTGCTCATCACACCTGGTTATAGTGCACACTGCTCCTCACATCTAGTTACAGTGCACACTGCTCGCACCATTGTTATAGTGCACACTGCTGCTCACATCTGGTTATAGTGCACACGACTCCTCACACCTGGTTATCGTGCACACTGTTGCTCACACCTGGTTATAGTGCACACTGCTGCTCACAGCTGGTTATAGTGCACACTGCTCCTCACACCTGGTTATAGAGCACAATGCTCACACCTGGTTATAGTGCACAGTGCTTGCACCTGGTTATTGTGCACACTGCTCCTCACAGTGATTATAGTGCACACTGCTCACAACTGGTTTTAGTGCACACTGCTCCTCACACCTGGTTACAGTGCACACTGCTCCTCACAACTGGTTATAGTGCACACTGCTCACACCTGGTTATAGTGCACACTGCTCCTCACACCTGGTTATAGTGCACACTGCTCACAACTGGTTATCGTGCACACTGCTCACACCTGGTTATAGTGCACACTGCTCCTCACACCTGGTTATAGTGCACACTGCTCACACCTGGTTATAGCGCACACTGCTCACACCTGGTTATAGTGCACACTGCTCACAACTGGTTATCGTGCACACTGCTCACACCTGGTTGTAGTGCACATTGCTCACACCTGGTTATAGTGCACATTGCTCACACCTGGTTATAGTGCACATTGCTCACACCTGGTTATAGTGCACACTGCTCATCACACCTAGTTATAGTACACACTGCTCCTCACATCTAGTTCGAGTGCACACTGCTCACACCTGGTTATAGTGCACACTGCTGCTCACATCTGGTAACAGTGCAAACTGCTCCTCACACCTGGTTAAGGGGCACATTGCTCCTCACACCTGGTTATCGTGCACACTGTTGCTCACACCTGGTTATAGTGCACACTGCTGCTCACATCTGGTTATAGTGCACACTGCTCCTCACACCTGGTTATAGGGCACAATGCTCACACCTGGTTCTCGTGCACAGTGCTTACACCTGGTTATGGTGCACACTGCTCCTCACATCGAGTTACAGTGCACACTGCTCTCACCTGGTTATAGTGCACACTGCTGCTCACATCTGGTTATAGTGCACACTGCTCCTCACACCTGGTTATCGGGCACACTGCTCCTCACACCTGGTTATCGTGCACAGTGCTTATACCTGGTTATTGTGCACACTGCTCCTCACACTGGTTATAGTGCACACTGCTCACAACTGGTTTTAGTGCACACTGCTGCTCACACCTGGTTACAGTGCACATTGCTCCTCACACCTGGTTATAGTGCACACTGCTCACACCTGGTTATAGTGCACACTGTTCACACCTGGTTATAGAAAACACTGCTCACACGTGGTTATAGTGCACACTGCTCACAACTGGTTATCGTGCACACTGCTCCTCACACCTGGTTACAGTGCACATTGCTCCTCACAACTGGTTATAGTGCACACTGCTCACAAGTGGTTATAGTGCACACTGCTCCTCACACCTGGTTATAGTGCACACTGCTCCTCACACCTAGTTATAGTGCACACTGCTCACACCTGGTTATAGTGTACACTGCTCACAACTGGTTATCGTGCACACGGCTCCTCACACCTGGTTATCGTGCACACTGCTTCTCACACCTGGTTGCAGTGCACACTGCTCCTCACACCTGGTTATCATGCACACTGATCCTCACACCTGGTTGTAGTGCACACTGCTCACACCTGGTTATCGTGCACACTGCTCCTCACACCTGGTTATCGTGCACACTTCTCACAACTGGTTATTGTGTACACTGCTCATACCTGGTTATAGAGCACACTGCTGCTCATATCTGGTTAAAGGGCACACTGCTCACACCTGGTTCTAGTGCACACTGCTCCTCACACCTGGTTATCGTGCACACTTCTCACAACTGGTTATTGTGTACACTGCTCATACCTGGTTATAGAGCACACTGCTGCTCATATCTGGTTAAAGGGCACACTGCTCACACCTGGTTCTAGTGCACACTGCTCCCACCTGGTTATCGTGCACACGGCTCACACCTGGTTGTAGTGAACACTGCCCCTCACACCTGGTTATAGTGCACACTGCTCACACCTGGTTATAGTGCACACTGCTCCTCACATCTAGTTAGAGTGCACACTGCTCACACCTGGTTATAGTGCACACTGCTCTTGACACCTCGTTGTAGTGCACATTGCTCAAACCTGGTTATAGTGCACACTGCCCCCACACCTGGTTATTCTGCACACTGCTCACACCTGGTTATAGCGCAAACTGCTCACACCTGGTTTTTGTGCACACTGCTCACACATGCTTGTAGTGCACACTGCTCACACACCTGGTTATCATGCACACTGCTCACAAGTGGTTATAGTGAACTGCTACTCACACCTAGTGAAAGTGCACACTGTTCACACCTGGTTATAGCGCACATTGCCCCTCACACCTGGTTATCTTGCACACTGCTCACACCTGGTTATAGTGCACACTGCTCTTCACACCTTGTTATAGAGCACACTGCTCATCACAATTGATGAGAGGCACACTGTTCACATCTGGTTATAGTGCACACTGCCGCTCACACCTGGTTATCATGCACACTGCTCACACCTGGTTATAGTGCACACTGCTCACACCTGGTTATAGTGCACACTGCCCCTCACACGTGGTTATCGTGCACACTGCTCACACCTGGTTATACTGCACGCTACTTCTCACATCTAGTTACAGTGCAGACTGCTCGCACCTGATTAAAGATGTCACTGCTCACACCTAGTTATTGTGCTCACTGATCACATCTGGTTATAGTGCACACTACTCACACCTGGTTATAGTGTACACTGCTACTCATACATTGTTATACTGCACACTGCTGCTCACACCTGGTTACAGTGCACATTGCTCACACTTGGTTATAGTGCACACTGCTGCTCACACCTGGTTCCAATGTGCACTGCTTACAACTGGTTATATTGCATACTGCTCCTCCCATCTAGTTACAGTGCACACTGCTCACACCGAGTTATTGTGCTCACTGATCACATCTGATTATAGTGCACACTGCTCACATCTGGTTATAGTTTACACTGCTCACCCCTAGTTATAGTGTACACTGCTCGCACCTGGTTATAGTGCATACTGCTCCTCACACCTGGTTTTAGTGCACTGCTCACACCTGGTTATAGTATACACTGCTCCTCACACCTGGTTAGAAAACACACTGCTCACACCTGGTTATAGTACACACTGCTCACACCTGTTTATAGTGCACACTGCTCACACCTGGTTATCGTGCACACTGCTCACACCTGGTTATAGTGTACACTGCTCACACCTGGTTATCGTGCACACTGCTCCTCACACCTGGTTATCGTGCACACTGCTCCTCACACCTGGTTGTAGTGCACACTGCTCACACCTGGTTATCGTGCACACTGCTCCTCACACCTGGTTATCGTGCACACTTCTCACAACTGGTTATAGTGTACACTGCTCATACCTGGTTATAGTGCACACTGCTGCTGATATCTGGTTATAGTGCACACTGCTCACACCTGGTTCTGGAGCACACTGCTCCCACCTGGTTATCGTGCACACGGCTCACACCTGGTTGTAGTGAACACTGCCCCTCACACCTGGTTATAGTGCACATTGCTCACACCTGGTTAAAGTGCACACTGCTGCTCACACCTGGTTATAGTGAGCACTGCACACACCTGGTTATAGTGCACACTACTCATCGCACCTGGTTATAGTGCACACTGCTCATCACACCTGGTTATAGTGCACACTGCTCCTCACATCTAGTTACAGTGCACAGTGCTTACACCTGGTTATTGTGCACACTGCTCCTCACACTGGTTATAGTGCACACTGCTCACAACTGGTTTTAGTGCACACTGCTCCTCACACCTGGTTACAGTGCACACTGCTCCTCACACCTGGTTATAGTGCACACTGCTCACACCTGGTTATCGTGCACACTGCTCCTCACATCGAGTTAGAGTGCACACTGCTCACACCTGGTTATAGTGCACACTGCTCACAACTGGTTTTAGTGCACACTGCTCCTCACACCTGGTTATAGTGCACACTGCTCAAACCTGGTTATAGTGCACACTGCCCCCACACCTGGTTATTCTGCACACTGCTCACACCTGGTTATAGCGCAAACTGCTCACACCTGGTTTTTGTGCACACTGCTCACACATGGTTGTAGTGCACACTGCTCACACACCTGGTTATCATGCACACTGCTCACAAGTGGTTATAGTGAACTGCTACTCACACCTAGTGAAAGTGCACACTGTTCACACCTGGTTATAGCGCACATTGCCCCTCACACCTGGTTATCTTGCACACTGCTCACACCTGGTTATAGTGCACACTGCTCTTCACACCTTGTTATAGAGCACACTGCTCATCACAATTGATGAGAGGCACACTGTTCACACCTGGTTATAGTGCACACTGCTCCTCACACCTGGTTATCGTGCACACTGCTCACACCTGGTTATAGTGCACACTGCTCACACCTGGTTATAGTGCACACTGCCCCTCACACCTGGTTATAGTGCACACTGCTCACACCTGGTTATACTGCACGCTGCTCCTCACATCTAGTTACAGTGCAGACTGCTCGCACCTGATTAAAGATGTCACTGCTCACACCTAGTTATTGTGCTCACTGATCACATCTGGTTATAGTGCACACTACTCACACCTGGTTACAGTGTACACTGCTACTCATACATTGTTATACTGCACACTGCTGCTCACACCTGGTTGCAGTGCACATTGCTCACACTTGGTTATCGTGCACACTGCTGCTCACACCTGGTTCCAATGTGCACTGCTTACAACTGGTTATATTGCACACTGCTCCTCCCATCTAGTTACAGTGCACACTGCTCACACCGAGTTATTGTGCTCACTGATCACATCTGATTATAGTGCACACTGCTCACATCTGGTTATAGTTTACACTGCTCACACCTAGCTATAGTGTACACTGCTCGCACCTGGTTATAGTGCACACTGCTCCTCACACCTGGTTTTAGTGCACTGCTCACACCTGGTTATAGTACACACTGCTCCTCACACCTGGTGAGAACACACACTGCTCACACCTGGTTATAGTACACACTGCTAACACCTGTTTATAGTGCACACTGCTCCTCACACCCTGGTTTTCGTACACACTGCTCACACCTGGTTATAGTACACACTGCTCACATCTGTTTATAGTGCACACTGCTCCTCACACCTGGTTATAGTACACACTGCTCACACCTGGTTATAGTGCACACTGCTCACACCTGGTTATCGTTAACACTGCTTCTCACATCTGGTTTTAGTGCACACTGCTCACACCTGGTTGTCGTGCACACTGCTCCTCACATCTGGTTTTAGTGCACACTGCTCCTCACACCTGGTTATAATGCACGCTGCTCACACCTGGTTATAGTGCACGCTGCTCACACCTGGTTATAGTGCACACTGTCCATCACATCTGGTGATAGTGCACGCTGCTCACACCTGGTTTTAGTGCACACTGATCACACCTGGTTTTCGTGCATACTGCTCCTCACACCTGGTTATAGTGCACGCTGCTCACACCTGGTTATAGTGAACACTACTCCTCACACCTGGTTATAGCGCACACTGCTCACACCTGGTTATAATGAACACTGCTCCTCCCATCTAGTTACAGTGCACACTGCTCACATCTGGTTATAGTGCACACTGCTCCCACCTGGTTAAAGTGCACACTGCTTCTCACACCTGGTTTTAGTACACACTGTTCACACCTGTTTATAGTGCACACTGCTCCTCACACCTGGTTATAGTACATACTGCTCACACCTGGTGATAGTGCACGCTGCTGCTCACACCTAGTTATAGTACACACTGCTCACACCTGGTTATCGTGCACACTGCTCCTCACACCTCATTAAGGTGCACACTGCTCCTCACATCAGTTTATAGTGCACACGGCTCACACCTGGTTATAGTGCACACTGCTCCTCACACCTTGTGATAGTGCACACTGCTCACACCTGGTAAAAGTGCCCACTGCTCCTCACATCAAGTTACAGTGCACACTGCTCACACCTGGTTATAGTGCACACTGCTCACACCTAGTTATCGTGCACAGTACTCCTCACACCTGGTTATAGTGCACACATCTCACACCTGGTTATCGTGCATGCTGCTCACACCTGGTTATAGTGCACACTGTCCGTCACATCTGGTTATAGTGCACGCTGCTCACACCTGGTTATAGTGCACGCTGCTCACACCTGGTTGTAATGCACACTGCTCCTCACACCTGGTTATAGTGCACACTGTTCACACCTGGTTATAGCACACACTCCTGACACCTGATTATAGTGCACACTGCTCACACCTGGTTATAGTGTACACTGCACCTCACACCTGGTTATAGTGCACACTGCTCACACCTGGTTATCCTGCACACTGCTCACACCTGGTTATAGTGCACACTGCTCCTCACACCTGGTTATAGTGCACACTGCTCACAAGTGGTTATAGTGTACACTGCACCTCACACCTGGTTAAAGTGCACACTTCTCACACCTGGTTTTAGAGCACACTGCTCACACCTGGTTATAGTGCACACTGCTCCTCACACCTGGTTAGAGTGCACACTGCTCACACCTATTTATAGTGCACACTGCTCCTCACACCTGGTTATCGTACACACTGCTCACACCTGGTTATAGTACACACTGCTCACACCTGGTTATCGTGCACACTGCTCCTCACATCTGGTTTTAGTGCACACTGCTCACACCCGGTTACAGTGCACACTGCTCCTGACACCTCGTTATAGTGCACACTGCTCACACCTGGTTTTAGTGCACAATGCTCACACCTGGTTATTGTGCACACTGCTCCTGACACCTCGTTATAGTGTACACTGCTCCTCACATCTGGTTATAGTGCACGCTGCTCACACCTGGTTGTCGTTTACCCTGCTCACAACTGGTTATAGTGTACACTGCTCACACCTGGTGAGAGTGCACACTGCTGCTCACATCTGGTTATAGTGCACACTGCTCACACCTGGTTTTAGTGCACAGTGCTGACACCTGGTTTTGTGCACACTGCTCCTCACACCTGGTTATAGTCCACACTGCTCACAAGTGGTTATAGTGCACACTGCTCCTCACTCCTGGTTATAATGCACACTGCTCACAAGTGGTTATAGTGCATACTGCTACTCACACCTAGTTATTGTGCTCACTGATCACTTCTGGTTATAGTGCACACTACTCACACCTGGTTTTCGTGGACACTGCTCCTCACACCTGGTTATAGTGCACACTGCCCCTCACATCTGGTTAAAGTGCACACTGCTCACACCTGGTTATAGTGCACACTGCTCCTCCCATCTAGTTACAGTGCACACTGCTCACATCTAGTTATTGTGCTCACTGATCACATCTGGTTATAGTGCACACTGCTCACATCTGGTTATTGTTTACACTGCTCACACCTAGTGAAAGTGCACACTGCTCCCACCTGGTTATAGTGCACACTGCTCCTCACACCTGGTTTTAGTGCACACTGCTCACATCTGTTTATAGTGCACACTGCTCCTCACACCTGGTTATAGTACACACTGCTCACATCTGGTTATAGTGCACACTGCTCCTCACACCTGGTTATAGTGCACACTGCTCACACCTGGTTATAGTGCACACTGCCCCTCACACGTGGTTATCGTGCACACTGCTCACACCTGGTTATAGTGCACACTGCTCCTCCCATCTTGTTACAGTGCACACTGCTCACATCTAGTTATTGTGCTCACTGATCACATCTGGTTATAGTGCACACTGCTCACATCTGGTTATTGTTTACACTGCTCACACCTAGTGAAAGTGCACACTGCTCCCACCTGGTTATAGTGCACACTGCTCCTCACACCTGGTTTTAGTGCACACTGCTCACATCTGTTTATAGTGCACACTGCTCCTCACACCTGGTTATAGTACACACTGCTCACATCTGGTTATAGTGCACACTGCTCCTCACACCTGGTTATAGTGCACACTGCTCACACCTGGTTATAGTGCACACTGCCCCTCACACGTGGTTATCGTGCACACTGCTCACACGTGGTTTTCGTGCAAACTGCTCACACCTGGTTACCGTGCACACTGCTCCTCACACCTTGTTACAGTGCACACTGCTCACACCTGGTTATAGTGCACACTGCCCCTCACACCTGGTTATAGTACACACTGCTCACACCTGGTTGTAGTGCACACTGCTCACACCTGGTTATCGTGCACACTGCTCACACCTGGTTATAGTGCACACTGCTCACACTTGGTTATATTGCACACAGCTCCTGACACCTGGTTATAGTGCACACTGCTCACAAGTGGTTATACTGTATACTGCTACTCACACCACGTTACAGTGCACACTGTTCACGCATGGTTATAGTGCACACTGCTCCTCAAACCTGGTTGTCATTTTCACTGCTCACAACTGGTGATAGTGACTGTTCACATCTGGTTATAGTGCACACTGCTCACACCTGGTTATCGTTTACACTGCTCACACCTGGTGATAGTGACTGTTCACATCTGGTTATAGTGCACACTGCTCACACCTGGTTATCGTGCACATTGCTCCTCACACCTTGTTATCATGCACATGATCACACCTGGTTATAGTGCACACTGCCCCTCACACCTGGTTATAGTGCACACGGCTCACACCTGGTTTTAGTGCACACCACTCACATCTGTTCATAGTGCACACTGCTCCTCACACCTGGTTATAGTGCACACTGCTCCCACCTGGTTATAGTGCACACTGCTCCCACCTGGTTATAGTGCACACTGCTCCTCACACCTGGTTATAGTGCATACTGCTACTCACATCTCGTTACAGTGCACACTGCTCACAATTGGTTATAGTGTACACAGCTCACACCTGGTTAAAGTGCACAATGCTCCCACCTGTTATAGTGCACACTGCTCCTCACACCTGGTTATAGTACATACTGCTCACACCTGGTTATAGTGCACACTGCTCCTCACACCTGGTTATAGTACATACTGCTCACACCTGGTTATAGTGCACACTGCCCCTCACAGCTGATTATAGTGCACACTGTTCACAGCTGGTTTTAGTGCACACTGTTCACACCTGGTTATAGTGCACACGGCTCACACCTGGTTTTAGTGCACACTGCTCCTCACACCTGGTTATAGTGCACACTGCTCTCACCTGGTTATCGTGCACACTGCTCCTCACACCTGGTTATAGGATACAATGCTCACACCCGCTTTTCGTGCACATTGCTCACACCTGGTTATAGTGCACACTGCTGCTCACAGCTGGGTATAGTGCACACTGCTCACACCTGGTATTAGTGCACACTGCTCACACCTGGTTATAGTGCACACTGCTCCACACACCTGGTTATAGGGCACAATGCTCACACATGGTTATAATGCATACTGCTCACACCTGGTTATAGTGCACACTGCTCCTCACACCTGGTTATAGTGCACACTGCTGCTCACAGCTGGTTATAGTGCACACTGCTCCTCACACCTGGTTACAGTCACACTGCTCACACCTGGTTATAGTGCACACTGCTCACACATGGTTTAGGGCACAATGCTCACACCTGGTTATCGTGCACACTGCTCCTCACACCTGGTTATAGTGCACAATGCTCACACCTGGTATTAGTGCACACTGCTCACACCTGGTTAGAGTGCACACTGCTCCTCACACCTGGGTATAGTGCACAATGCTCAGAAGTAGTTATAGTGCACACTGCTACTCACACCTGGTTATAGAGCATACTGCTCCTCACACCTGGTTATAGTGCACACTGCTCACACCTGGTTATAGTGCACACTGCTCCTCACACCTGGGTATAGTGCACAATGCTCACAAGTAGTTATAGTGCATACTGCTACTCACACCTAGTTGTAGTGTACATTGTTCACAACTGGTTATAGTGCACACTGCTCCTCACACCTGGGTATAGTGCACAATGCTCACAAGTAGTTATAGTGCATACTGCTACTCACACCTAGTTATAGTGCAAATTATTCACACCTGGTTATAGTACACACTGCTCACACCTCGTTATAGTGCAAACAGTTCACACCTATTATAGTGGACACTGCTCACACCTGGTTATAGTGCATACTGCTCACACCTGGTTACAGTGCATACTGCTCCTCACACCTGGTTACAGTGCACACTGCTCACACCTGGTTATAGTGCACACTGGTCCTCACACCTGGTTATAGTGCACACTGCACACGCCTGGTTTCAGTGCACACTGTTCACACCTGGTTATAGTGCACACTGCTCCTCACACCTGGTTATAGTGCACACTGTTCCTCACATCTGGTTATAGTGCACACTGCTCACACCTGGTTACAGTGCTCACTGCTAGCACCTGGTTATAGTGCCCACTGCTCACACCTGGTTATAGTGCACACTGCTCACACCTGGTATTAGTGCACACTGCTCACACCTGATTATAGTGCACACTGTTCCTCACACCTGGTTATAGGACACAATGCTCACACCTGGTTATAGTGCACACTGCTCCTCCCACCTGGTTACAGTGCACACTGCTCACACCTGGTTATAGTGCACACTGCTCACACCTGGTTATAGTGTGCACTGCTCCTCACACCTGCTTATAGTGCACACTGCTCCTCACACCTGGTTATAGTGCACACTACTCACACATGGTTATAGGGCACAATGCTCACTCCTTGTTATAATGCATACTGCTCACACCTGGTTATAGTGCACACTGCTCCTCACACCTGGTTATAGTGCACAATGCTGCTCACAGCTGGTTATAGTGCACACTGCTCCTCACACCTGGTTACAGTGCACACTGCTCACACCTGGTTATAGTGCACACTGGTCCTCACACCTGGTTATAGTGCACACTGCACACGCCTGGTTTCAGTGCACACTGCTCACACCTGGTTATAGTGCACACTGCTCACACATGGTTATAGGGCACAATGCTCACACCTGGTTATCGTGCACACTGCTCTTCACACCTGGTTATAGTGTACACTGCTCACACCTGGTATTAGTGCACACTGCTCACACCTGGTTATATTGCACACTGCTCCTCACACCTGGGTATAGTGCACAATGCTCAGAAGTAGTTATAGTGCATACTGCTACTCACACCTGGTTATAGAGCATACTGCTCCTCACACCTGGTTATAGTGCACACAGCTCACACCTGGTTACAGTGCACACTGCACCTCACACCTGGGTATAGTGCACAATGCTCACAAGTAGTTATAGTGCATACTGCTACTCACACCTAGTTGTAGTGCACACTGCTCACACCTGGTTATAGTGCACACTGCTCCTCACACCTGGGTATAGTGCACAATGCTCAGAAGTAGTTATGGTGCACACTGCTACTCACAACTGGTTATAGAGCATACTGTTCCTCACACCTGGTTATAGTGCACACTGCTCACACCTGGTTATAGTGCACACTGCTCCTCACACCTGGGTATAGTGCACAATGCTCACAAGTAGTTATAGTGCATACTGCTACTCACACCTAGTTGTAGTGCACATTGTTCACACCTGGTTATAGTGCACACTGCTCCTCACACCTGGGTTTAGTGCACAATGCTCACAAGGAGTTATAGTGCATACTGCTACTCACACCTAGTTATAGTGCACATTGTTCACACCTGGTTATAGTACACACTGCTCACACCTGGTTACAGTGCACACTGCTCCTCACAACTGGTTAGAGTGCACACTGCTCCTCACACCTGGTTATAGTGCACACTGCTCACACCTGGTTATAGTGAACACTAGTCCTCACACCTAGTTATAGTGCACACTGCACACGCCTGGTTTCAGTGCACACTGTTCACACCTGGTTATAGTGCACACTGCTCCTCACACCTGGTTATAGTGCACACTGTTCCTCACATCTGGTTATAGTGCACACTGCTCGCACCTGGTTATAGTGCCCACTGCTCACACCTGGTTATAGTGCACACTGCTCACACCTGGTATTAGTGCACACTGCTCACACCTGGTTATAGTGCACACTGCTCCTCACACCTGGTTATAGGACACAATGCTCACACATGGTTATAGTGCACACTGCTCCTCACACCTGGTTACAGTGCACACTGCTCACACCTGGTTATAGTGCACACTGTTCCTCACATCTGGTTATAGTGCACACTGCTCGCACCTGGTTATAGTGCCCACTGCTCACACCTGGTTATAGTGCACACTGCTCACACCTGGTATTAGTGCACACTGCTCACACCTGGTTATAGTGCACACTGCTCCTCACACCTGGTTATAGGACACAATGCTCACACATGGTTATAGTGCACACTGCTCCTCACACCTGGTTACAGTGCACACTGCTCACACCTGGTTATAGTGCACACTGCTCACACCTGGTTATAGTGCGCACTGCTCCTCACACCTGGTTATAGTGCACACTGCTCCTCACACCTGGTTATAGTGCACACTGCTCACACATGGTTATAGGGCACAATGCTCACACCTTGTTATAATGCATACTGCTCACACCTGGTTATAGTGCACACTGCTCCTCACACCTGGTTATAGTGCACACTGCTGCTCACAGCTGGTTATAGTGCACACTGCTCCTCACACCTGGGTATAGTGCGCAATGCTCAGAAGTTGTTATAGTGCATACTGCTACTCACACCTGGTTATAGAGCATACTGCTCCTCACACCTGGTTATAGTGCATACGGCTCACACCTGGTTATAGTGCACACTGCTCCTCACACCTGGGTATAGTGCACAATGCTCAGAAGTAGTTATAGTGCACACTGTTACTCACACCTGGTTATAGAGCATACTGCTCCTCACACCTGGGTATAGTGTACAATGCTCACAAGTAGTTATAGTGCATACTGCTACTCACACCTAGTTGTAGTGCACATTGTTCACACCTGGTTTTGTGCACACTGCTCCTCACACCTGGGTTTAGTGCACAATGCTCACAAGTAGTTATAGTGCATACTGCTCCTCACACCTAGTTATAGTGCACATTGTTCACACCTGGTTATAGTACACCCTGCTCACACCTGGTTATAGTGCAAACAGTTCACACCGATTATAGTGGACACTGCTCACACCTGGTTATAGTGCATACTGCTCACACCTGGTTACAGTGCACACTGCTCCTCACACCTGGTTATAGTGCACACTGCTCACTCCTGGTTATAGTGCACACTGGTCCTCACACCTGGTTATAGTGCACACTGCACACGCCTGGTTTCAGTGCACACTGTTCACACCTAGTTATAGTGCACACTGCTCACACCTGGTTATAGTGAACACTGGTCCTCACACCTGGTTATAGGACACAATGCTCACACATGGTTATAGTGCACACTGCTCCTCACACCTGGTTACAGTGCACACTGCTCACACCTGGTTATAGTGCACACTGCTCACACCTGGTTATAGTGCGCACTGCTCCTCACACCTGGTTATAGTGCACACTGCTCCTCACATCTGGTTATAGTGCACACTGCTCACACATGGTTATAGGGCACAATGCTCACACCTTGTTATAATGCATACTGCTCACACCTGGTTATAGTGCACACTGCTCCTCACACCTGGGTATAGTGCACAATGCTCACAAGTAGTTATAGTGCATACTGCTACTCACACCGAGTTGTAGTGCACATTGTTCACACCTGGTTATAGTGCACACTGCTCCTCACACCTGGTTATAGTGCACAATGCTCACAAGTAGTTATAGTGCATACTGCTACTCACACCTAGTTATAGTGCACATTGTTCACACCTGGTTATAGTACACACTGCTCACACCTCGTTATAGTGCAAACAGTTCACACCTATTATAGTGGACACGGCTCACACCTGGTTATAGTGCATACTGCTCACACCTGGTTACAGTGCACACTGCTCCTTACACCTGGTTATAGTGCACACTGCTCACACCTGGTTATACTGCACACTGGTCCTCACACCTGGTTATAGTGCACACTGCACATGCCTGGTTTCAGTGCACACTGTTCACACCTGGTTATAGTGCACACTGCTCCTCACACCTGGTTATAGTGCACACTGTTCCTCACATCTGGTTATAGTGCACACTGCTCTCACCTGGTTATAGTACCCACTGCTCCTCACACCTGGTTATGGGACACAATGCTCACACCTGGTTATAGTGCACACTGCTCCTCACACCTGGTTACAGTGCACACTGCTCACACCTGGTTATAGTGCACACTGCTCACACCTGGTTATAGTGCGCACTGCTCCTCACACCTGGTTATAGTGCACACTGCTCCTCTCACCTGGTTATAGTGCACACTGCTCACACATGGTTATAGGGCACAATGCTCACACCTTGTTATAATGCATACTGCTCACACCTGGTTATAGTGCACACTGCTCCTCACACCTGGTTATAGTGCACACTGCTGCTCACAGCTGGTTATAGTGCACACTGCTCCTCACACCTGGTTACAGTGCACACTGCTCACACCTGGTTATAGTGCACACTGCTCACACATGGTTATGGTGCACACTGCTACTCACACCTGGTTATAGAGCATACTGCTCTTCACACCTGGTTATAGTGCACACTGCTCACACCTGGTTATAGTGCACACTGCTCATCACACCTGGGTATAGTGCACAATGCTCACAAGTAGTTATAGTGCATACTGCTACTCACACCTAGTTGTAGTGCACATTGTTCACACCTGGTTATAGTGCACACTGCTCCTCACACCTGGGTATAGTGCACAATGTTCACAAGTAGATATAGTGCATACTGCTACTCACACCTAGTTATAGTGCACATTGTTCACACCTGGTTATAGTACACACTGCTCACACCTGGTTACAGTGCACACTGCTCACACCTATTATAGTGGTCACTGCTCACACCTGGTTATAGTGCATACTGCTCACACCTGGTTACAGTGCACACTGTTCACACCTGGTTATAGTGCACACTGCTCCTCACATCTGGTTATAGTGCACACTGCTCGCACCTGGTTATAGTGCCCACTGCTCACACCTGGTTATAGTGCACACTGCTCACACCTGGTATTAGTGTACACTGCTCACACCTGGTTATAGTGCACACTGCTCCTCACACCTGGTTATAGGACACAATGGTCACACATGGTTATAGTGCACACTGCTCCTCACACCTGGTTACAGTGCACACTGCTCACACCTGGTTATAGTGCACACTGCTCACACCTGGTTATAGTGCGCACTGCTCCTCACACCTGGTTATAGTGCACACGGCTCACACCTGGTAATAGTGCACACTGCTCCTCACACCTGGGTATAGTGCACAATGCTCAGAAGTAGTTATAGTGCACACTGTTACTCACACCTGGTTATAGAGCATACTGCTCCTCACACCTGGGTATAGTGCACAATGCTCACAAGTAGTTATAGTGCATACTGCTACTCACACCTAGTTGTAGTGCACATTGTTCACACCTGGTTATAGTGCACACTGCTCCTCACACCTGGGTTTAGTGCACAATGCTCACAAGTAGTTATAGTGCATACTGCTCCTCACACCTAGTTATAGTGCACAATGTTCACACCTGGTTATAGTACACCCTGCTCACACCTGGTTATAGTGCAAACAGTTCACACCTATTAGTGTGGACACGGCTCACACCTGGTTATAGTGCATACTGCTCACACCTGGTTACAGTGCACACTGCTCCTCACACCTGGTTATAGTGCACACTGCTCACACCTGGTTATACTGCACACTGGTCCTCACACCTGGTTATAGTGCACACTGCACATGCCTGGTTTCAGTGCACACTGTTCACACCTGGTTATAGTGCACACTGCTCCTCACACCTGGTTATAGTGCACACTGTTCCTCACATCTGGTTATAGTGCACACTGCTCTCACCTGGTTATAGTGCCCACTGCTCCTCACACCTGGTTATGGGACACAATGCTCACACCTGGTTATAGTGCACACTGCTCCTCACACCTGGTTACAGTGCACACTGCTCACACCTGGTTATAGTGCACACTGCTCACACCTGGTTATAGTGCGCACTGCTCCTCACACCTGGTTATAGTGCACACTGCTCCTCTCACCTGGTTATAGTGCACACTGCTCACACATGGTTATAGGGCACAATGCTCACACCTTGTTATAATGCATACTGCTCACACCTGGTTATAGTGCACACTGCTCCTCACACCTGGTTACAGTGCACACTGCTCACACCTGGTTATAGTGCACACTGCTCACACATGGTTATGGTGCACACTGCTACTCACACCTGGTTATAGAGCATACTGCTCCTCACACCTGGTTATAGTGCACACTGCTCACACCTGGTTATAGTGCACACTGCTCCTCACACCTGGGTATAGTGCACAATGCTCACAAGTAGTTATAGTGCATACTGCTACTCACACCTAGTTGTAGTGCACATTGTTCACACCTGGTTATAGTGCACACTGCTCCTCACACCTGGGTATAGTGCACAATGTTCACAAGTAGTTATAGTGCATACTGCTACTCACACCTAGTTATAGTGCACATTGTTCACACCTGGTTATAGTACACACTGCTCACACCTGGTTACAGTGCACACTGCTCACACCTATTATAGTGGACACTGCTCACACCTGGTTATAGTGCATACTGCTCACACCTGGTTACAGTGCACACTGCTCACACCTGGTTAAAGTACACAAAGCTCACACCTGGTTATAGTGCACACTGCTCCTCACATCTGGTTATCGTACACAATTCTCACACCTGGTTATAGTGCACACTGCTCACACCTGGTTATCGTGCACACTGCTCCTCACACCTGGGTATAGTGCACAATGCTCACAAGTAGTTATAGTGCATACTGCTACTCACACCTAGTTGTAGTGCACATTGTTCACACCTGGTTATAGTGCACACTGCTCCTCACACCTGGGTTTAGTGCACTTTGCTCACACCTGGCTATAGTGCACACTGCTCACACCTGGTTTTAGAGCACACTGCTCACACCTGGTTATAGTGTACACTGCTCACACCAGGTTATCGTGCACACTGCTCCTCACAACTGGTTATAGTGCACACTGCTCACACCTGGTTATCGTGCACATTGTTCCTGACACCTGGTTATAGTGCACACTGCTCACACCGAGTTAAAGTGCACACTGCTCACACCTGGTTATAGTGCACGCTCCTTCTCACACCTGGTTATCGGGCACACTGCTCACACCTGGTTATAGTGCACAATGCTCACACCTGTGTAATCGTACACAGTGCTCCTCACACTTGGTTATAGTGCACACTGATCACACCTGGTTAAAGTGCACACTGTTCACCACTGGTTATAGTGCACACTGCTCACACCTGGTAATAGTGCACACTGCTCCTCACACCAGGTTATAGTGCACCCTCCTCACACCTGGTTATAGTGCACACTGCTCACACCTGGTTATAGTGCACACTTCTCCTCACACCTGGTTATAGTGCACACTGCTCATACCTGGTTAGAGTGCGCACTGCTCCTCACACCTGGATATAGTGCACACTGCTCACACCTGGTTATAGTGCACACTGCTTACACCTGGTTATCGAGCACACTGCTCACACCTGGTTAGAGTGCGCACTGCTCCTCATACCTGGTTATAGTGCACACTGCTCACACCTGGTTAGAGTGCACACTGCTCCTCATACCTGGTTATAGTGCACACTGCTCACACCTGGTTATAGTGCACGCTGCTCACACCTGGTTACATTGCACACTGCTCACACCTGCTTAGAGTGCACACTGCTCACACCTCGTTATAGTGCACACTGCTCACACCTGGTTATTTTGCACACTGCTCCTCACACTTGGTTATAGTGCACACTGCTCACACCTGGTTATAGTGCACACTGCTCACACCTGATTATAGTGCACACTGTTCACACCTGGTTATTTTGCACACTGCTCCTCACACTTGGTTATAGTGCATACTGCTCACACCTGGTTATAGTGCGCACTGCTCCTCACACCTGGATATAGTGCACACTGCTCACACCTGGTTATTTTGCACACTGCTCCTCACACCTGGTTATACTGCACACTGCTCCTCACACCGGGTTATAGTGCACACTGCTCACACCTGGTTATAGTGCGCACTGTTCCTCACACCTGGTTATAGTGCGCACTGTTCCTCACACCTGGTTATAGTGCACACTGCTCACACCGGGTTATAGTGCACACTGCTCACACCTGGTTATAGTGCGCACTGTTCCTCACACCTGGTTATAGTGCGCACTGTTCCTCATACCTGGTTATAGTGCACACTGCTCCTCACACCTGGTTATAGTGCGCACTGTTCCTCATACCTGGTTATACTGCACACTGCTCCTCACACCGGGTTATAGTGCACACTGTTCCTCACACCTGGTTATAGTGCGCACTGTTCCTCACACCTGGTTATAATGCGCACTGTTCCTCATACCTGGTTATAGTGCGCACTGTTCCTCACACCTGGTTATAGTGCACACTGTTCCTCATACCTGGTTATAGTGCACACTGTTCCTCACACCTGGTTATAGTGCACACTGTTCCTCATACCTGGTTATAGTGCGCACTGTTCCTCACACCTGGTTATAGTGCACACTGTTCCTCATACCTGGTTATAGTGCGCACTGTTCCTCATACCTGGTTATAGTGCGCACTGTTCCTCACACCTGGTTATAGTGCACAGTGTTCCTCATACCTGGTTATAGTGCACACTGTTCCTCACACCTGGTTATAGTGCACACTGTTCCTCATACCTGGTTATAGTGCACACTGCTCCTCACACCTGGTTATAGTGCGCACTGTTCCTCATACCTGGTTATCGTGCGCACTGTTCCTCATACCTGGTTATAGTGCACACTGCTCACACCTGGTTAGAGTGCACACTGCTCCTCACACCTGGTTATAGTGCACACTGCTCCTCACACCTGGTTATAGTGCGCACTGTTCCTCATACCTGGTTATAGTGCGCACTGTTCCTCATACCTGGTTATAGTGCACACTGCTCACACCTGGTTAGAGTGCACACTGCTCCTCACACCTGGTTATAGTGCACACTGCTCCTCACACCTGGTTATAGTGCGCACTGTTCCTCATACCTGGTTATAGTGCACACTGCTCCTCACACCTGGTTATAGTGCGCACTGTTCCTCATACCTGGTTATAGTGCACACTGCTCCTCACACCTGGTTATAGTGCGCACTGTTCCTCATACCTGATTATAGTGCGCACTGTTCCTCATACCTGGTTATAGTGCACACTGCTCACACCTGGTAAGAGTGCGCACTGCTCCTCATACCTGGTTATAGTGCACACTGCTCACACCTGGTTATAGTGCACGCTGCTCACACCTGGTTACATTGCACACTGCTCACACCTGCTTATAGTGCACACTGCTCACACCTCGTTATAGTGCACACTGCTCACACCTTTGTATTTTGCACACTGCTCCTCACACTTGGTTATAGTGCACACTGCTCACACCTGGTTATAGTGCACACTGCTCACACCTGATTATAGTGCACACTGTTCACACCTGGTTATTTTGCACACTGCTCCTCACACTTGGTTATAGTGCACACTGCTCACACCTGGTTATAGTGCGCACTGCTCCTCACACCTGGATATAGTGCACACTGCTCATACCTGGTTATTTTGCACACTGCTCCTCACACCTGGTTATACTGCACACTGCTCCTCACACCGGGTTATAGTGCACACTGCTCACACCTGGTTATAGTGCGCACTGTTCCTCACACCTGGTTATAGTGCGCACTGTTCCTCACACCTGGTTATAGTGCGCACTGTTCCTCATACCTGGTTTTTGTGCACACTGCTCCTCATACCTGGTTATAGTGCGCACTGTTCCACATACCTGGTTATAGTGCGCACTGTTCCTCACACCTGGTTATAGTGCGCACTGTTCCTCATACCTGGTTATAGTGCACACTGTTCCTCATACCTGGTTATAGTGCGCACTGTTCCTCATACCTGGTTATAGTGCGCACTGTTCCTCATACCTGGTTATAGTGCGCACTGTTCCTCACACCTGGTTATAGTGCGCACTGTTCCTCATACCTGGTTATAGTGCACACTGCTCCTCACACCTGGTTATAGTGCGCACTGTTCCTCACACCTAGTTATAGTGCGCACTGTTCCTCACACCTGGTTATAGTGCGCACTGTTCCTCACACCTGGTTATAGTGCGCACTGTTCCTCATACCTGGTTATAGTGCACACTGTTCCTCACACCTGGTTATAGTGCGCACTGTTCCTCATACCTGGTTATAGTGCGCACTGTTCCTCACACCTGGTTATAGTGCGCACTGTTCCTCAGACCTGGTTATAGTGCGCACTGTTCCTCAGACCTGGTTATAGTGCGCACTGTTCCTCACACCTGGTTATAGTGCGCACTGTTCCTCAGACCTGGTTATAGTGCGCACTGTTCCTCACACCTGGTTATAGTGCGCACTGTTCCTCATACCTGGTTATAGTGCGCACTGTTCCTCACACCTAGTTATAGTGCGCACTGTTCCTCATACCTGGTTATAGTGCGCACTGTTCCTCATACCTGGTTATAGTGCGCACTGTTCCTCACACCTGGTTATAGTGCGCACTGTTCCTCATACCTGGTTATAGTGCACACTGCTCCTCACACCTGGTTATAGTGCGCACTGTTCCTCACACCTGGTTATAGTGCACACTGCTCACACCTGGTTATAGTGCACACTGCTCCTCACACCTGGTTATAGTGCACACTGCTCACACCTGGATATAGTGCAAATTCACCTTCAACCTTCATCGTCTCCAGGCTTGATTGAAGACCGTCCCATGCTCTGTTGTCGAACTACAGTTCTGCTTGCATCTGCAAACATTCAGAGAATGAACTGCAAGCCATCGTCAAATCATCACCGAGGCGTACGAAAGCATGGGCCTTATACAAACATCTGTAAGACAAAGGTCCTCCACCAACCTTACCCTGCCACACAGCACTGCCCCCCAGACATCACGATCCACGGTGCGGCTCTGGACAACGTGGACCACTTTCCATGCCTCGGGAGCCCATTTTCAGCAAGGGCAGACATCGACGACGAGGTTCAACTCTGCCTCCAGTGCACCAGCGTAGACTTCGGTCGCCTGAGGAAGAGAGTGTTCAAAGATTAGGCTCTCAATTCTGGCACTAAGCTCATGGTCTACAGGGCAGTAGTAATACCCTCCCTCGTGTATGGCTCAGAAATGTGGACCATATACAGTAGAAACTTCAAATTGCTGGAGAAATATCCCCAACGCTGCCTCCACAAGATCCTACAAATCCCCTGGGAGGACAGACGCACCAATGTCGTTGTTCTCGATCAGACCAACATCCCCAGCATCGAAGCACTGACCACACTCGACCAGCTCCGTTGGGCGGGCCACATTGTCCACATGCCTGACACGAGACTCCCAAAGCAAGCGCTCTACTCGGAACTCCTACATGGCTAGCGAGGCCCAGATGTCGGAGGAAACGTTTCAAGGACACACTCAAAGCCTCCCTGATAAAGTGCAACATCCCCACCGACACCTGGGAGTCCCTGGCCAAAGACCGCCCGAAGTGGAGGAAGTGCATCCAGGAGGGCGCTGAGCACCTCGAGTCTCGTCACCGAGAGCATGCAGAAACCAAGCGCAGGCAGCGGAAGGAGCGTGCGGCAAACCAGTCCCACCCTCCCTTTCCCTCAACCACTGTCTGTCCCACCTGTGACAGGGACTGTAATTCCCGTATTGGACTGTTCAGTCACCTGAGATTATGAGCGACTGCCTATGATGATAGCGCACACTGCTCACACCTGGTTATAGTGCACACTGCTCCTCACACCTGGTTATAGTGCACACTGCTCCTCACACCTGGTTATAGTGCACACTGCTCACACCTGGTTATAGTGCACACTGCTCCTCACACCTGGTTATAGTGCACACTGCTCACACCTGGTTATAATGCACATTGTTCCTCACACCTGGTTATACTACACACTGCTCACACCTGGTTATAGTGCACACTGCTCCTCACACCTGGTTATAGTGCACACTGCTCCTCACACCTGGTTATAGGGCACACTGCTCCTCACACCTGGTTATAGTGCACACTGCTCCTCACACCTGGTTATATTTTACACTGTTCACACCTAGTTATTGTGCACACTGCTCATACCTAGTTATAGTGCACACTGCTCCTCACACCTGGTTATATTTTACACTGCTCATGCCTGGTTGTAGCGCACACTGCTCACACCTGGTTATAGTGCACACTGCTCCTCACACCTGGTTATAGTGCACACTGCTCCTCACACCTGGTTATAGTGCACACTGCTCCTCACACCTGGTTATAGTGCACACTGCTCACACCTAGTTATTCTGCACACTGCTCATCACACCTGGTTATATTTTACACTGCTCACGCCTGGTTCTAGTGCACACTGCTCACACCTAATTATAGAGCACACTGTTCCTCACACCTGGTTATCGTGCACATTGCTCACACCTGGTTATAGTGCACAGTGCTCTTCATACCTGGTTATAGTGAACACTACTCCTCACACCTGGTTATAGTGCACACTGCTCCTCACACATGGTTATAGTGCACACTGCTCACACCTGGTTATAGTGCACACTGCTCCTCTCACCTGGTTAAAGTGCACACTGCTCACACCTTGTTACCGTGCACATTGCTCACACCTGGTTACAGTGCACACTGCTCACACCTGGTTATAGTGCACAATGCACCTCACACCTGGTTATAGTGCACACTGATGACACCTGGTTATAGTGCACACTGTTCCTCACACCTGGTTATAGAACACACTGCTCACACCTGGTTTTTGTGCACACTGTTCACAATTGGTTATTATGCACGCGGCTCACACTTGTTTATTGTGCACACCGCTCACACCTGGTTATAGTGCACACTGCTCCTCACACCTGGTTATAGTGCACACTGCTCACACCTGGTTATAGTGCACACTGCTCCTCACAGCTGGTTATAGTGCACACCGCTCCTCACACCTGGTTACAGTGCACAGTGCTCACACCTGGTTATAGTGCACAATGCTCCTCACACCTGGTTAGAGTGCACACTGCTCACACCTGGTGATAGTGCACACTGCTCACACCTGTTTATCGTGCACACTGCTCCTCACACCTGGTTATAGTGCACACTGCTCACACCTGTTTATCATGTACACTGCTCCTCACACCTGGTTATAGTGCACAGTGCTCACACCTGGTTATAATGCACACTGCTCCTCATACCTAGTTATTGTGCACAATGCTCAAACTTGGATATTGTGCACACTGCTCACACCTGGTTATAGTGCGCACTGCTCCTCACACCTGATTATAGTGCACACTGCTCACAGCTGGTTATAGTGCTCACTGCTCACACCTGGTTATAGTGCACACTGATGACACCTGGTTAAAGTGCATAGTGCTCCTCACAGCAGGTAATAGTGCACACTGCTCGCACTTGGTTATAGTGCACACTGCTCCTCACACCTGGTTACTGTGCACAGTGCTCACATCTGGTTATTTTTCACAATGCTCACACCTGGTTATTGTGGACAATGCTCACACTTGGTCATAGTGCGCACTGCTCACACCTAGTTATTGTGCACACTGCACACACTTGGTTATAGTGCACTCTACTCACACCTGGTTATCATGCACACTGCTCCTCACAACTGATTATAGTGCACAATGCTCCTCACACCTGGTTATAGTGAGCAATGTTCACACCTGGTTATAGTGAGCAATGCTCCTCACACCTGGTTATCGTGCACACGGCTCACACCTGGTTATAGTGCACACTGCTCACACCTGGTTATAATGCACACTGCTCCTCACACCTGGTTACAGCGCACACTGCTGAAACCTGGTGAAAGTGCACACAGCTCACACCTTGTTATAGAATACACTACTCACACCTAGTTATTGTGCACAATGCTCACACTTGGTTTTAGTGTACGCTGCTCACACCTGGTTATAGTGCACACTGCTACTCACACCTGGTTATAGTGCACACTGCACACACTTGGTTACAGTGCACACTGCTCACACCTGGTTATCCTGCACACTGCTCCTCACACCTGAGTATAGTGCACACTGGTAATCACACCTGGTTATAGTGCACACTGCTCACACCTGGTTATAGTGCACAATGCCCACACCTGGTTATCATGCACACAGCTCCTCACACCTGGTTATATTGCACACTGCCCACACCTGGTTATCGTGCACACTGCTCCTCACACCTGGCTAAAGTGCACACTGGTCCTCACAACTGGTTATAGTGTACACTGCTCACACTTGGTTATCATGCACACTGCTCACAGCTGGTTATAGTGTACACTGCTCCTCACACCTGGTTGTAGTGCACACTGCTGAAACCTGGTTATAGTGCACACACTTGGTTATAGTGCACACTGCTCCTCACACCTGGTTATAGAATACACTGCTCACACCAAGTTATTGTGCACAATGTTCACACTTGGTTACAGTGCACACTGCTCACACCTGGTTATCCTGCACACTGCTCCTCACACCTGAGTATAGAGCACACTGGTAATCACACCTGGTTATAGTGCACACTGCTCACACCTGGTTATAGTGCACAATGCCCACACCTGGTTATCATGCACACAGCTCCTCACACCTGGTTATATTGCACACTGCCCACACCTGGTTATCGTGCACACTGCTCCTCACACCTGCCTAAAGTGCACACTGGTCCTCACAACTGGTTATAGTGCACACTGCTCACACTTGGTTATCATGCACACTGCTCACAGCTGGTTATAGTGTACACTGCTCCTCACGCCTGGTTCTAGTGCACACTGCTGAAACCTGGTTATAGTGCACACTTGGTTATAGTGCACACTGCTCCTCACACCTGATTATAGAATACACTGCTCACACCAAGTTATTGTGCACAATGTTCATACTTGGTTATAGTGCACACTGCTCACACCTGGTTCTAGTGCACACTGCTGAAACCTGGTTATAGTGCACACTTGGTTATAGTGCACACTGCTCCTCACACCTGGTTATAGAATACACTGCTCACACCAAGTTATTGTGCACAATGTTCACACTTGGTTAAAGTGCACACTGCTCACACCTGGTTATAATGCACACTGCAAACACCTGGTTATATTGGACACTTCTCACACCTGGTTATATTGCACACTGCTCCTCACACCTAGTTATAGTGCACAATACTCCTCACACCTAGTTATCATGCACACTGCTCACACCTGGTTATAGTGCACACTGCTCACACCTGGTTATAGTGCACACTGCTCCTCACATCTGGTTATAGTGCACACTGCTCACACCTGGTTATAGTGCAAACTGCTCCTCACACCTGGGTATAGTGCACACTGCTCACACCTGGTTATAGTGCACACTACTCCTCACACCTGGTTAGAGTGCATACTGCTCCTCACACCTGGTTATAGTGCACACTACTCACAGCTGTTTATAGTGCACAATGCTCCTCACACCTGGTTATCGTGCACACTGCTCACACCTGGTTATAGTGCACACTGCTCACACCTGGTTACCGTGCACACTGCTCACACCTTGTTATATTGGACACTGCTCACACCTGGTTATTGGGCACACTGCTCCTCACAACTGATTATAGTGCACACTGCTCACACCTGGTTATCGTGCACACTGCTCACACCTGGTTATATTGCACACTGCTCACACCTGGTTATAGTGCACACTGCTCCTCACACCTGATTAAAGTGCACACTGCTCCTCACACCTGGTTATAGTGCACACTGGTCCTCACACCTGGTTCGAGTGCATACTGCTCACACCTATTTATTGTGCACACTGCACACACCTAGTTATTGTGCAAACTGCACACTTGGTTATCGTGTACACTGCTCACACCTGCTTTTAGTGCACACTGCTCCTCATACCTGATTAAAGTGCACACTGCTCCTCACACCTGCTTATAGTGCACACTGCTCCTCACACCTGGTTATAGTGCACACTGGTCCTCACAACTGGTTATAGTGCACACTGCCCACACTTGGTTATCATGCACACTGCTCACAGCTGGTTATAGTGCACACTGCTCCTCACACCTGGTTCTAGTGCACACTGCTGAAACCTGGTTATCGTGCTCACTTGGTTATAGTGCACACTGCTCCTCACACCTGGTTATAGAATACACTGCTCACACCAAGTTATTGTGCACAATGTTCACACTTGGTTATACTGCACACTGCTCACACCTTGTTATAGTGCACACTACTCCTCACACCTGGTTAAAGTGTACAATGCTCCTCACACCGAGTTATCATGCACACTGCTTCCACCTGGATATAGTGCACACTGCACACTTGGTTATAGTGCACACTGCTCACACCTGGTTTTAGTGCACACTGCTCCTCACACCTGGTTATAGTGCACACTGCTCCTCACACCTGGTTATAGTGCACACTGGTCCTCACAACTGGTTATAGTGCACACTGCTCACACTTGGTTATCATGCACACTGCTCATACCTGGTTATAGTGCACATTTCTCCTCACACCTGGTTATAGTGCACACTGCTGAAACCTGGTTATAGTGCACACTTGGTTATAGTGCACACTGCTCCTCACACCTGGTTATAGAATACACTGCTCACACCAAGTTATTGTGCACAATGCTCACACTTATTTATAGTGCACACTGCTCACACCTAGTTAGAGTGCACACTGCTCCTCACACCTAGTTATCGTGCACACCGCTCACACCTGGTTGTAGTGCACACTGCTCACACCTGGTTATATTGCACACTGCTCACTCCTGGTTATAGTGAACACTGCTCCTCACACCTGGTTATAGTGCACACCGCTCACACATGTTATAATGCACAATGCTCCTCACACCTGGTTATCGTGCACACTGTTCACACCTGGTTATAGTGCACACTGCTCACACCTGGTTATTGTGCACGGTGCTCTTCACACCTGGTTATTGTGCACACTGCTCCTCATACCGAGTGCTAGTGCACACTGCTCACACGTGGTCGTAGTGCACACTGCTCACACCTGGTTTTCGTGCACACTGCTCCTCACACCTGATTATAGTGCACACTGCTCACACCTGGTTATTGTGCACAATGCTCACACTTGGTTATAGTGCACACTGCTCACTCCTAGTTATAGTGCACACTACTCCTCACACTTGGTTATAGTGCACACTGCTCACACCTAGTTATAGTGCACACTACTCCTCACACCTGGTTTTCGTGCACACTGCTCCTCACACCTGATTATAGTGCACAGTGCACACACCTGGTTATATTGGACACTGCTCACACCTGGTTATCGTGCACACTGCTCCTCACACCTGGTTATAGTGCACACTGCTCCTCACACCCAGTTATCATGCACACTGCTCACACCTGGTTATAGTTCACACTGCTCACACCTGGTTATATTGTACACTGCTCACACCTGGTTATAGTGCACACTGCTCCTCACACCTGGTTATAGTGCACACTGCTCACACCTGGTTATAGAGCACACTGCTCCTCACACCTAGTAATGGTGCACACTGCTCACACCTGGTTATAGTGCACACTGCTCCTCACACCTGACTATTGTGCACACTGCTCCTCACACCTGGTTATAGTGCACACTGCTCCTCACACCTGGTTATAGAATACACAGCTCACACCTAGTTATTATGCACAATGCTCCTCACACTTGGTTATCGTGCACACTGCTCACACCTGGTTATAGTGCACGCTGCTCACACCTAGTTATCGTGCACACTGCTCCTCATAACTGATTATAGTGCACACAGCTCACACCTGGTTATACTGCACAATGCTCCTCACACCTGGCTATTGTGCACACTGCTCCTCACACCTGGTTAAAGTGCACACTGCTCACACCTGGTTATAGTGCACTCAGCTCACACCTGGTTATAGTGCACATTGCTCCTTATAGCTGGTTATAGTGCACACTGCTCACATCTGGTAAAGTGCACACTACTCATACTTGCTTATATTGCACACTGCTCACACCTGGTTATAGTACACACTGCTCCTCACACCTGGCTATTGTGCACACTGCTCCTCACACCTGGTTATAGTGCACACTGCTCACACCTGGTTATAGTGCACATTGCTCCTCATAGCTGGTTATAGTGCACACTGCTCACACCTGGTTAAAGTGTGCACTACTCACACTTGGTTACAGTGCACACTGCTCCTCACACCTGGTGATAGTGCACACTGCTCCTCATACCTGGTTATAGTGGACACTGGTCCTCACACCTGGTTATAGTGCACACTGCACACACCTAGTTATTGTGCACACTGTACACACTTGGCTACAGTGCACGCTGCTCACACCTGGTTTTAGTGCACACTGCTCCTCACACCTGATTAAAGTGTACACTGCTCCTCACACCTGGTTAAAAGTGCACACTGGTCCTCACAACTGGCTATAGTGCACACTGGTCCTCACAACTGGTTATAGTGCACACTGCTCACACTTGGTTGCCATGCACACTGCTCACACCTGGTTAGAGTGCACACTGCTCCTCACACCTGCTTATAGAATACACTGCTCACACCTAGTTATTATGCACAATGCTCACACTTGGTTATAGTGCTCACTGCCCACACCTAGTTTTAGTGCACACTACTCCTCACACCGGGTTAGAGTGCACACTGGTCCTCACACCTGGTTATAGTGCACACTACTCACAGCTGGTTATAGTGCACAATGCTCCTCACACCTGGTTATCGTGCACGCTGCTCACACCTGGTTATAGTGCACACTACTCACACCTGGTTACCGTGCACACTGCTCACACCTGGTTATATTGCACACTGCTCACACCTGGTTATATTTCACACTGCTCCTCACACCTGGTTATAGTGCACACTGCTCACACCTAGTTATTGTGCACCCTGCACACAACTAGTTATTGTGCACACTATATACACTTGGTTATAGTGCACACTGCTCACACCTGGTTATCGTGCACACTGCTCCTCACAACTGATTATAGAGCACACTGCTGACACCTGGTTATCGTGCACACTGCTCACACCTGGTTATATTGCACACTGCTCCTCACACCTGGTTATAGTGCACACTGCTCACAACTGGTTATAGTGCACATTGCTCCTCACACCTGGTTATCGTGCACACTGCTCACACCTGGTTATAGTGCACACTGCTCCTCACACCTAGTTATCGTGCACACTGCTCACACCTAGTTATTGTGCACCCTGCACACACCTAGTTATTGTGCACACTATATACACTTGGTTATAGTGCACACTGCTCACACCTGGTTATCGTGCACACTGCTCCTCACAACTGATTATAGAGCACACTGCTCACACCTGGTTATCGTGCACACTGCTCACACCTGGTTATATTGCACACTGCTCCTCACACCTGGTTATAATGCACACTGCTCACAACTGGTTATAGTGCACATTGCTCCTCACACCTGGTTATCGTGCACACTGCTCACACCTGGTTATAGTGCACACTGCTCCTCACACCTAGTTATCGTGCACACTGCTCACACCTAGTTATTGTGCACACTGTTCACACCTGGTTATAGTGCACACTGCACACACCTGGTTATATTGGACACTGCTCACACCTGGTTATAGTGCACACTGCTCCTCACACCTGGTTATAGTGCACAATTCTCCTCACACCTAGTTAACATGCACACTGCTCACACCTGGTTAAAGTGCAAACTGCTCACACCTGCTATATTGCACACTGCTCACACCTGGTTATAGTGCATACTGCTCCTCACAACTGGTTTGAGTGCGCACTGCTCACACATAGTTATTGTGCACACTGCTCACACCTGGTTTTAGTGCACACTGCTCCTCACACCTGGTTTTCGTGCACAGTGCTCCTCACAACTGGTAATATTGCATACTGGTCCTCACAACTGGTTATAGTGCACACTGCTAACACTTGGTTATCATGCACACTGCTCACACCTGGTTATAGTGCACACTGCTCCTCACACCTGGTTATAGCGCACACGGCACACACTTGGTTATCATGCACACTACTCACACTTGGTTATAGTGCACACTACTCCTCACACCTGGTTATAGAATACACTGCTCACACCTAGTTATTATGCACAATGCTCACACTTGTTTATAGTGCACACTGCTCACACCTCGTTATAGTGCACACTACTCCTCACACCTGGTTAGAGTGCACACTGCTCCTCACACCTGGTTATAGTGCACACTACTCACACCTGGTTATAGTGCACAATGCTCCTCACACCTGGTTATTGTGCACACTGCTCACACCTGGTTACCATGCACACTGCTCACACCTGGTTATATTGCACACTGCTCACACCTGGTTATATTTCACACTGCTCCTCACACCTGGTTATAGTGCACACTGCTCCCACCTAGTTATTGTGCACACTGCACACACGTAGTTATTGTGCACACTGTACACACTTGGTTATAGTGCACATTGCTCACACCTGGTTATCGTGCACAATGCTCACACCTGGTTATATTGCACACTGCTCACACATAGAAACATAGAAACATAGAAAATAGGTGCAGGAGTAGGCCATTCGGCCCTTCTAGCCTGCACCGCCATTCAATGAGTTCATGGCTGAACATTCAACTTCAGTACCCCATTCCTGCTTTCTCGCCATACCCCTTGATCCCCCTAGTAGTAAGGACCTCATCTAACTCCTTTTTGAATATATTTAGTGAATTGGCCTCAACAACTTTCTGTGGTAGAGAATTCCACAGGTTCACCACTCTCTGGGTGAAGAAGTTCCTCCGCATCTCAGTCCTAAATGGCTTCCCCCTTATCCTGAGACTGTGACCTCTGGTTCTGGACTTCCCCAACATTGGGAACATTCTTCCTGCATCTAATCTGTCTAACCCTGTCAGAATTTTAAATGATTCCATGAGGTCCTCTCTCATTCTTCTGAACTCCAGTGAATACAAGCCCAGTTGATCCAGTCTTTCTTGATAGGTCAGTCCCGCCATCCCGGGAATCAGTCTGGTGAACCTTCGCTGCACTCCCTCAATAGCAAGAATGTCCTTCCTCAGGTTAGGAGACCAAAACTGTACACAATACTCCAGGTGTGGCCTCACCAAGGCCCTGTACAACTGTAGCAACACCTCCCTGACCCTGTACTCAAATCCCCTCACTATGAAGGCCAACATGCCATTTGCTTTCTTAACCGCCTGCTGCACCTGCATGCCAACCTTCAATGACTGATGTACCATGACACCCAGGTCTCTTTGCACCTCCCCTTTTCCTAATCTGTCACCATTCAGATAATAGTCTGTCTCTCTGTTTTTACCACCAAAGTGGATAACCTCACATTTATCCACATTATACTTCATCTGCCATGCATTTGCCCACTCACCTAACCTATCCAAGTCGCTCTGCAGCCTCATAGCATCCTCCTCGCAGCTCACACTGCCACCCAACTTAGTGTCATCCGCAAATTTGGAGATACTACATTTAATCCCCTCATCTAAATCATTAATGTACAGTGTAAACAGCTGGGGCCCCAGCACAGAACCTTGCGGTACCCCACTAGTCACTGCCTGCCATTCTGAAAAGTACCCATTTACTCCTACTCTTTGCTTCCTGTCTGACAACCAGTTCTCAATCCATGTCAGTACATTACCCCCAATCCCATGTGCTCTAACTTTGCACATCAATCTCTTGTGTGGGACCTTGTCGAACGCCTTCTGAAAGTCCAAATATACCACATCAACTGGTTCTCCCTTGTCCACTCTACTGGAAACATCCTCAAAAAATTCCAGAAGATTTGTCAAGCATGATTTCCCTTTCACAAATCCATGCTGACTTGGACCTATCATGTCACCTCTTTCCAAATGCACTGCTATGACATCTTTAATAATTGATTCCATCATTTTACCCACTACCGATGTCAGGCTGACCGGTCTATAATTCCCTGTTTTCTCTCTCCCTCCTTTTTTAAAAAGTGGGGTTGCATTGGTACCCTCCACTCCATAGGAACTGATCCAGAGTCAATGGAATGTTGGAAAATGACTGTCAATGCATCCACTATTTCCAAGGCCACCTCCTTAAGTACTCTGGGATGCAGTCCATCAGGCCCTGGGGATTTATCGGCCTTCAATCCCATCAATTTCCCCAACACAATTTCCCGGCTAATAAGGATTTCCCTCAGTTCCTCCTCCTTATATAACCGGAAGGTTGTTTGTGTCCTCCTTCGTGAATACCGAACCAAAGTACTTGTTCAATTGGTCCGCCATTTCTTTGTTCCCCGTTATGACTTCCCCTGATTCTGACTGCAGGGGACCTACGTTTGTCTTTACTAACCTTTTTCTCTTTACATATCTATAGAAACTTTTGCAATCCGTCTTAATGTTCCCTGCAAGCTTCTTCTCATACTCCATTTTCCCTGCCCTAATCAAACCCTTTGTCCTCCTCTGCTGAGTTCTAAATTTCTCCCAGTCCCCAGGTTCGCTGCTATTTCTGGCCAATTTGTATGCCACTTCCTTGGCTTTAATACTATCCCTGATTTCCCTTGATAGCCACGGTTGAGCCACCTTCCCTTTTTTATTTTTATGCCAGACAGGAATGTACAATTGTTGTAGTTCATCCATGCGGTCTCTAAATGTCTGCCATTGCCCATCCACAGTCAACCCCTTAAGTATCATTCGCCAATCCATCCCAGCCAATTCACGCCTCATACCTTCAAAGTTACCCTTCTTTAAGTTCTGGACCATGGTCTCTGAATTAACTGTTTCATTCTCCATCCCAATGCAGAATTCCACCATATTATGGTCACTCTTCCCCAAGGGTTATATTTCACACTGCTCCTCACACCTGGTTATAGTGCACACTGCTCCCACCTAGTTATTGTGCACACTGCACACTGCACACACGTAGTTATTGTGCACACTGTACACACTTGGTTATAGTGTGCATTGCTCACACGTGGTTATCGTGCACACTGCTCCTCACAACTGATTATAGTGTACACAGCTCACACCTGGTTATAGTGCACAATGCTCCTCACACCTGGCTATTGTGCACACTGCTCCTCACACCTGGTTATAGTGCACACTGCTCACACCTGGTTATAGTGCACAATGCTCCTCGCACCTGGTGATCGTGCACACGGTTCACACCTGGTTATAGTGCACACTCCTCACACCTGGTTATAGTGCACGGTGCTCTTCACACCTGGTTATAGTGCACACTGCTCCTGATACCGAGTGATAGTGCACACTGCTCACACGTGGTTATAGTGCACACTGCTCAAACCTGGTTTCCGTGCACACTGCTCCTCACACCTGATCATAGTGCACACTGCTCACACCTGGTTATTGTGCACAATGCTCACACTTGGTTATATTGCACACTGCTCACACCTAGTTATAGTGCACACTACTCCTCACACTTGGTTATAGTGCACACTGCTCACACCTAGTTATAGTGCACACTACTCCTCACACCTGGTTTTCGTGCACACTGCTCCTCATACCTGATTATACTGAACACTGCTCACACCTGGTTATTGTGCACACTGCACACACTTGGTTATAGTGCACACTGCTCACACCTGGTTATCGTGCACAATGCTCCTCACACCTGGTTATAATGCACACTGCTTACACCTGGCTATAGTGCACACTGCTCCTCACACCTGATTAAAGTGCACACTGCTCCTCACACCTGGTTATAGTGCACACTGGTCCTCACAACTGGTTATAGTGCACACTGATCACACTTGGTTATCATGCACACTGCTCACACCTGGTTATAGTGCACATTGCTCCTCACACCTGGTTATAGTGCACACTGCTGAAACCTGGTTTTCGTGCACACTTGGTTATTATTTTGCACAATGCTCACACTTATTTATAGTGCACACTGCTCACACCTAGTTATAGTGCACACTACTCCTCACACCTGGTTATAGTGCACAATGCTCCTCACACCTAGTTATCATGCACACTGCTCACACCTAGTTATTGTGCACACTGCTCACACCTGGTTATAGTACACACTGCTCACACCTGGTTATATTGGACACTGCTCACTCCTGGTTATAGTGCACACTGCTCCTCACACCTGGTTATGGTGCACACTGCTCCTCACACCTAGTTATCGTGCACACTGCTCACATCTAGTTATTGTGCACACCGCTCACACCTGATTATATTGCACACTGCTCACTCCTGGTTATAGTGCACACTGCTCCTCACACCTGGTTATGGTGCACACTGCTCACACCTGGTTATAGTGCACAATGCTCCTCACACCTGGTTATCATGCACAATGTTCACACCTGGTTAATTTGCACACTGCTCCTCACACCTGGTTACAGTGCACACTGCTCACACCTAGTTATAGTGCACACTACTCCTCACACTTGGTTATAGTGCACATTGCTCACACCTAGTTATAGTGCACACTACTCCTCACACTTGGTTATAGTGCACACTGCTCACACCTAGTTATAGTGCACACGAATCCTCACACCTGGTTTTCATGCACACTGCTCCTCATACCTGATTATAGTGCACATTGCTCACACCTGGTTATTGTGTACAATGCTCACACTTGGTTATAGTGCACACTGCTCACACCTCGTTATAGTGCACACTACTCCTCACACCTAGTTATTGTGCACACAGCACACACCTAGTTATTGTGCACACTGCACACACTTGGTTATAGTACACACGACTCACACCTGTTTATCGTGCACAATGCTCCTCACACCTGGTTATAATGCACACTGCTTACACCTGGTTATAGTGCACATTGGTCCTCACAACTGGTTATAGTGCACACTGCTCACACTTGGTTATCATGCACACTGCTCACACCTGGTTATAGTGCACATTGCTCCTCACACCTGGTTATAGTGCACACTGCTGAAACCTGGTTATAGTGCACACTTGGTTATAGTGCACACTGCTCCTCACACCTGGTTATAGAATACACTGCTCACACCAAGTTATTGTGCACAATGCTCACAATTATTTATAGTGCACACTGCTCACACCTAGTTATAGTGCACACTACTCCTCACACCTAGTTATCGTGCACACTGCTCACACCTAGTTATTATGCACACTGCTCACACCTGGTTATAGTACACACTGCTCACACCTGGTTATATTGGACACTGCTCACACCTGGTTATAGTGCACACTGCTCCTCACACCTGGTTATAGTGCACAATGCTCCTCACACCTAGTTATCGTGCACACCGGTCACACCTGGTTTTCGTGCACACTGCTCACTCCTGGTTATAGTGCACACTGCTCCTCACACCTGGTTATCGTACACACTGCTCCTGATACCGAGTGATAGTGCACACTGCTCACACGTGGTTATAGTGCACACTGCTCAAACCTGGTTTTCGTGCACATTGTTCCTCACACCTGATTTTTGTGCACACTGCTTACACCTGGTTATTGTGCACACTGCTTACACCTGGTTATTGTGCACAATGCTCACACTTGGTTATATTGCACACTGCTCACACCTAGTTATAGTGCACACTACTCCTCACACTTGGTTATAGTGCACACTGCTCACACCTTGTTATAGTGCACACTACACCTCACACCTGGTTTTCATGCACACTGCTCCTCACACCTGATTATAGTGCACACTGCTCATACCTGGTTATTGTGCACAATGCTCACACTTGGTTATAGTGCACACTGCTCACACCTAGTTATAGTGCACACTACTCCTCACACCCAGTTATTGTGCACACAGAACACACCTAGATATTGTGCACACTGCACACACTTGGTTACAGTGCACACTGCTCACACCTGGTTATCGTGCACAATGCTCCTCACACCTGATTATAATGCACACTGCTTACACCTGGCTATAGTGCACAATGCACCTCACACCTGGTTATCGTGCACACTGCTTACACCTGGTTATAGTGCACACTGCTCACACTTGGTTATAATGCACACTGGTCCTCACAACTGGTTATAGTGCACACTGCTCACACTTGGTTATCATGCACACTACTCACACTTGGTTATAGTGCACACTGCTCCTCACACCTGGTTATAGAATACACTGCTCACATCTAGTTATTGTGCACAATACTCACACCTGGTTATAGTGCACACTGCTCACACCGAGTTATAGCGCACACTACTCCTCACACATGGTTAGAGTGCACACTGCTCCTCACACCTCGTTATCGTGTAAACTGCTCACACCTGGTTATAGTGCACACTACTCACACCTGGTTATAACGCACACTGCTCACACCTGGTTATATTGCACACTGCTCACACCTGGTTATATTTCACACTGCTCCTCACACTTGGTTATAGTGCACACTGCTCACACCTTCGAAAGTGCACACTACACCTCACACCTGGTTTTCATGCACACTGCTCCTCACACCTGATTATAGTGCACACTGCTCACACCTGGTTATTGTGCACAATGCTCACACTTGGTTATAGTGCACACTGCTCACACCTAGTTATAGTGCACACTACTCCTCACACCCAGTTATTGTGCACACAGAACACACCTAGATATTGTGCACACTGCACACACTTGGTTACAGTGCACACTGCTCACACCTGGTTATCGTGCACAATGCTCCTCACACCTGATTATAATGCACACTGCTTACACCTGGCTATAGTGCACAATGCACCTCACACCTGGTTATCGTGCACACTGCTTACACCTGGTTATAGTGCACACTGCTCACACTTGGTTATCATGCACACTGCTCACACTTGGTTATACTGCACACTGCTAACACTTGGTTATCATGCACACTACTCACACTTGGTTATAGTGCACACTGCTCCTCACACCTGGTTATAGAATACACTGCTCACATCTAGTTATTGTGCACAATACTCACACCTGGTTATAGTGCACACTGCTCACACCGAGTTATAGCGCACACTACTCCTCACACATGGTTAGAGTGCACACTGCTCCTCACACCTCGTTATCGTGTAAACTGCTCACACCTGGTTATAGTGCACACTACTCACACCTGGTTATAGCGCACACTGCTCACACCTGGTTATATTGCACACTGCTCACACCTGGTTATATTTCACACTGCTCCTCACACTTGGTTATAGTGCACACTGCTCACACCTAGTTATTGTGCACACTGTACACACCTAGTTATTATGCACACTGTACACACTTGGTGAAAGTGCACACTGCTCACACCTGGTTATCGTGCACACTGCTCCTCACAACTGATTATAGTGCACACAGCTCACACCTGGTTATAGTGCACATTGCTCCTCATAGCTGGTTATAGTGCACACTGCTCACACCTGGTTAAAGTGTGCACTACTCACACTTGGTTACAGTGCACACTGCTCCTCACACCTGGTGAAAGTGCACACTGGTCACACCTGGTTATAGTGCACACTGATGACACCTGGTTATAGTGCACACTACTCCTCACACCTGGTTATAGTGCACTCTGCTCACACCTGTTTATAGTGCACACTGCTCACACCTGGTTTTAGTGCACACTGCTCCTCACACCTGATTAAAGTGCACACTGCTCCTCACACCTGGTTTTCGTGCACACTGCTCCTCACAACTGGTTATCGTGCACACTGCTCACACTTGGTTATCATGCACACTGTTCACACCTGGTTATAGTGCACACTGCTCCTCACACCTGGTTATAGTGCACAATGCTCACACTTGCTTATCATGCACACTACTCACACTTGGTTATAGTGCACACTGCTCCTCACACCTGGTTATAGAATACACAGCTCACACCTAGTTATTATGCACAATGCTCACACCTAGTTATAGAGCACACTACTCCTCACACCTGGTTAGAGTGCACAGTGCTCCTCACACTTGGTTATAGTGCACACTACTCACACCTGGTTATAGTGCACAATGCTCCTCACACCTGGTTATCGTGCACACTGCTCACACCTGGTTATAGTGCACGCTGCTCACACCTGGTTATATTTCACACTGCTCTTCACACCTGGTTATAGTGCACACTGCTCACACCTAGTTATTGTGCACACTGCACACACCTAGTTATTTTGCACACTGTACACACTTGGTTATAGTGCACACTGCTCACACCTGGTTATCGTGCACACTGCTCCTCATAACTGATTATAGTGCACACAGCTCACACCTGGTTATAGTGAAAAATGCTCCTCACACCTGGCTATTGTGCTCACTGCTCCTCACACCTGGTTAAAGTGCACACTGCTCACACCTGGTTATAGTGCACTCAGCTCACACCTGGTTATAGTGCACATTGCTCCTTATAGCTGGTTATAGTGCACACTGCTCACACCTGGTAAAGTACACACTACTCATACTTGCTTATATTGCACACTGCTCACACCTGGTTATAGTGCACACTGCTCACACCTGGTTTTAGTGCACACTGCTCCTCACACCTGGTTTTCGTGCACAGTGCTCCTCACAACTGGTTATAGCGCACACTGCTCACACTTGGTTATCATGCACACTACTCACACTTGGTTAGATTGAACACTACTCCTCACACCTGGTTATAGTGCACACTGCTCCTCACACCTAGTTATAGTGCACACTGCTCCTCACATCTGTTTTTTGTGCACTCTGGCCCTCACACCTGGTTCGAGTGCACACTGCTCACACCATGTTATTGTGCACTTTGCACACACCTAGTTATTGTGCATACTGCACTCTTGGTTATAATGCACACTGCTCACACCTGGTTTTTGTGCACACTGCTCCTCACACCTGGTTATAGTGCACACTGCTCCTCACACCTGGTTATAGTGCACACTGCTCCTCACACCTGGTTATCGTGCACACTGGTCCTCACAACTGGTTATAGTACAAATTGCTCACACTTGGTTATAGTGCACACTTGGTTATAGTGCACACTGCTCCTCACACCTGGTTATAGTGCACACTGCTCCTCACATCTGGTTATAGTGCACACTGGTCCTCACACCTGGTTATTGTGCACACTGCTGAAACCTGGTTATAGTGCACACTTGGTTATAGTGCACACTGCTCCTCACACCTGATTAAAGTGCACACTGCTCCTCACACCAAGTTATTGTGCACAATGCTCACACTTATTTATAGTGCACACTGCTCACACCTAGTTATAGTGCACACTACTCCTCACACCTGGTTATAGTGCACAATGCTCCTCACACCTAGTTATCATGCACACTGCTCACACGTAGTTATTGTGCACATTGTTCACACCTGGTTATAGTGCACACTGCTCACACCTGGTTATATTGGACACAGCTCACACCTGGTTATAATGCACACTGCTCCTCACAACTGGTTATAGTGCACAATGCTCCTCACATCTGGTTATCGTGCACACTGCTCACACCTGGTTACCGTGCACACTGCTCACACCTGGTTATATTGCACACTGCTCACACATGGTTATATTTCACACTGCTCCTCACACCTGGTTATAGTGCACACTGCTCCTCATACCGAGTGATAGTGCACACTGCTCACACCTGGTTATAGTACAAACTGCTCCTCACACCTGGCTATTGTGCATACTGCTCCTCACACCTGGTTATAGTGCACACTGCTTACACCTGGTTATAGTGCACTCTGCTCACACCTGGTTATAGTGCACATTGCTCCTCATAGCTGGTAACAGTGCACACTGCTCACACCTGGTTAAAGTGTGCACTACTCACACTTGGTTACAGTGCACACTGCTCCTCACACCTGGTGATAGTGCACACTGCTCCTCACACCTGGTGATAGTGCACACTGCTCTTCATACCTGGTTATAGTGTACACTGGTCCTCACACCTGGTTAAAAGTGCACACTGGTCCTCACAACTGGTTATAGTGCACACTGCTCCTCACAACTGGCTACAGTACACACTGGTCCTCACAACTGGTTATAGTGCACACTGCTCACACTTGGTTACCATGCATACTGCTCACACCTGGTTATAGTGCACACTGCTCCTCACACCTGGTTATAGTGCACACTGCTCACACTTGGTTATCATGCACACAACTCACACTTGGTTATAGTGCACACTGCTCCTCACACCTGCTTATAGAATACACTGCTCACACCTAGTTATTATGCACAATGCTCACACTTGGTTATAGTGCACACTGGCCACACCTAGTTTTAGTGCACACTACTCCTCACATCTGGTTAGAGTGCACACTGCTCCTCACACCTGGTTATAGTGCACACTCCTCACAGCTGGTTATAGTGCACAATGCTCCTCACATCTGGTTATCATGCACACTGCTCACACCTGGTTATAGTGCACACTGCTCACACCTGGTAACCGTGCACACTGCTCACACCTGGTTATATTGCACACTGCTCAGACCAGGTTATATTTCACACTGCTCCTCACACCTGGTAAAAGTGCACACTGCTCACACCTAGTTATTGTGCACCCTGCACACACCTGGTTATTGTGCACACTGTACACACTTGGTTATAGTGCACACTGCTCACACCTGGTTATCGTGCACACTGCTCCTCACAACTGATTATAGTGCACACTGCTCACACCTGGTTATCGTGCACACTGCTCCTCACACCTGGTTAAAGTGCACAATGCTCCTCACACCTAGTTATCATGCACACTGCTCACACCTGGTTATAGTGCAAACTGCTCACACCTGGTATATTGCACACTGCTCACACCTGGTTATAGTGCACACTGCCCCTCACAACTGGTTAGAGTGCACACTGCTCACACATAGTTATTGTGCACACTGCTCACACCTGGTTTTAGTGCACACTGCTCCTCACACCTGGTTTTCGTGCACAGTGCTCCTCACAACTGGTTATAGCGCACACTGCTCACTGCTCACACTTGGTTATCATGCACACTACTCACACTTGGTTAGAGTGCACACTACTCCTCACACCTGGTTATAGAATACACTGCTCACACCTAGTTATTATGCACACTGCTCCTCACACCTGGTTATAGTGCACACTGCTCACACATGGTTATAGAGCACAATGCTCACACCTTGTCATAATGCATACTGCTCGCACCTGGTTATAGTGCACACTGCTCCTCACACCTGGTTATAGTGCACACTGCTCCTCACACCTGGTTATAGTGCACACTGCTCCTCACACCTGGTTATCGTGCACACTGGTCCTCACAACTGGTTATAGTACAAATTGCTCACACTTGGTTATAGTGCACACTTGGTTATAGTGCACACTGCTCCTCACACCTGGTTATAGTGCACACTGCTCCTCACATCTGGTTATAGTGCACACTGGTCCTCACACCTGGTTATTGTGCACACTGCTGAAACCTGGTTATAGTGCACACTTGGTTATAGTGCACACTGCTCCTCACACCTGATTAAAGTGCACACTGCTCCTCACACCAAGTTATTGTGCACAATGCTCACACTTATTTATAGTGCACACTGCTCACACCTAGTTATAGTGCACACTACTCCTCACACCTGGTTATAGTGCACAATGCTCCTCACACCTAGTTATCATGCACACTGCTCACACGTAGTTATTGTGCACATTGTTCACACCTGGTTATAGTGCACACTGCTCACACCTGGTTATATTGGACACAGCTCACACCTGGTTATAATGCACACTGCTCCTCACAACTGGTTATAGTGCACAATGCTCCTCACATCTGGTTATCGTGCACACTGCTCACACCTGGTTACCGTGCACACTGCTCACACCTGGTTATATTGCACACTGCTCACACATGGTTATATTTCACACTGCTCCTCACACCTGGTTATAGTGCACACTGCTCCTCATACCGAGTGATAGTGCACACTGCTCACACCTGGTTATAGTACAAACTGCTCCTCACACCTGGCTATTGTGCATACTGCTCCTCACACCTGGTTATAGTGCACACTGCTTACACCTGGTTATAGTGCACTCTGCTCACACCTGGTTATAGTGCACATTGCTCCTCATAGCTGGTAACAGTGCACACTGCTCACACCTGGTTAAAGTGTGCACTACTCACACTTGGTTACAGTGCACACTGCTCCTCACACCTGGTGATAGTGCACACTGCTCCTCACACCTGGTGATAGTGCACACTGCTCTTCATACCTGGTTATAGTGTACACTGGTCCTCACACCTGGTTAAAAGTGCACACTGGTCCTCACAACTGGTTATAGTGCACACTGCTCCTCACAACTGGCTACAGTACACACTGGTCCTCACAACTGGTTATAGTGCACACTGCTCACACTTGGTTACCATGCATACTGCTCACACCTGGTTATAGTGCACACTGCTCCTCACACCTGGTTATAGTGCACACTGCTCACACTTGGTTATCATGCACACAACTCACACTTGGTTATAGTGCACACTGCTCCTCACACCTGCTTATAGAATACACTGCTCACACCTAGTTATTATGCACAATGCTCACACTTGGTTATAGTGCACACTGGCCACACCTAGTTTTAGTGCACACTACTCCTCACATCTGGTTAGAGTGCACACTGCTCCTCACACCTGGTTATAGTGCACACTCCTCACAGCTGGTTATAGTGCACAATGCTCCTCACATCTGGTTATCATGCACACTGCTCACACCTGGTTATAGTGCACACTGCTCACACCTGGTAACCGTGCACACTGCTCACACCTGGTTATATTGCACACTGCTCAGACCAGGTTATATTTCACACTGCTCCTCACACCTGGTAAAAGTGCACACTGCTCACACCTAGTTATTGTGCACCCTGCACACACCTGGTTATTGTGCACACTGTACACACTTGGTTATAGTGCACACTGCTCACACCTGGTTATCGTGCACACTGCTCCTCACAACTGATTATAGTGCACACTGCTCACACCTGGTTATCGTGCACACTGCTCCTCACACCTGGTTAAAGTGCACAATGCTCCTCACACCTAGTTATCATGCACACTGCTCACACCTGGTTATAGTGCAAACTGCTCACACCTGGTATATTGCACACTGCTCACACCTGGTTATAGTGCACACTGCCCCTCACAACTGGTTAGAGTGCACACTGCTCACACATAGTTATTGTGCACACTGCTCACACCTGGTTTTAGTGCACACTGCTCCTCACACCTGGTTTTCGTGCACAGTGCTCCTCACAACTGGTTATAGCGCACACTGCTCACTGCTCACACTTGGTTATCATGCACACTACTCACACTTGGTTAGAGTGCACACTACTCCTCACACCTGGTTATAGAATACACTGCTCACACCTAGTTATTATGCACACTGCTCCTCACACCTGGTTATAGTGCACACTGCTCACACATGGTTATAGAGCACAATGCTCACACCTTGTCATAATGCATACTGCTCGCACCTGGTTATAGTGCACACTGCTCCTCACACCTGGTTATAGTGCACACTGCTGCTCACACCTGGTTATCGTGCACACTGCTCCTCACACCTGGTTATAGTGCACACTACTCACACCTGGTTATAGTGCACAATGCTCCTCACACCTGGTTATCGTGCACACTGCTCCTCACACCTGATTAAAGTGCACACTGCTCCTCACACCTGGTTTTTGTGCACAATGGCCCTCACACCTGGATCGAGTGCACACTGCTCACACCTAGTTATTGTGCACTTTGCACACACCTAGTTATTGTGCATACTGCACTCTTGGTTATAATGCACACTGCTCACACCTGGTTTCAGTGCACACTGCTCCTCACACCTGGTTATAGTGCACACTGCTCCTCACACCTGGTTATAGTGCACACTGCTCCTCACATCTGGTTTTTGTGCACACTGGCCCTCACACCTGGTTCGAGTGCACACTGCTCACACCATGTTATTGTGCACTTTGCACACACCTAGTTATTGTGCATACTGCACTCTTGGTTATAATGCACACTGCTCACACCTGGTTTTCATGCACACTGCTCCTCATACCTGATTATAGTGCACATTGCTCACACCTGGTTATTGTGTACAATGCTCACACTTGGTTATAGTGCACACTGCTCACACCTCGTTATAGTGCACACTACTCCTCACACCTAGTTATTGTGCACACAGCACACACCTAGTTATTGTGCACACTGCACACACTTGGTTATAGTACACACGACTCACACCTGTTTATCGTGCACAATGCTCCTCACACCTGGTTATAATGCACACTGCTTACACCTGGTTATAGTGCACATTGGTCCTCACAACTGGTTATAGTGCACACTGCTCACACTTGGTTATCATGCACACTGCTCACACCTGGTTATAGTGCACATTGCTCCTCACACCTGGTTATAGTGCACACTGCTGAAACCTGGTTATAGTGCACACTTGGTTATAGTGCACACTGCTCCTCACACCTGGTTATAGAATACACTGCTCACACCAAGTTATTGTGCACAATGCTCACAATTATTTATAGTGCACACTGCTCACACCTAGTTATAGTGCACACTACTCCTCACACCTAGTTATCGTGCACACTGCTCACACCTAGTTATTATGCACACTGCTCACACCTGGTTATAGTACACACTGCTCACACCTGGTTATATTGGACACTGCTCACACCTGGTTATAGTGCACACTGCTCCTCACACCTGGTTATAGTGCACAATGCTCCTCACACCTAGTTATCGTGCACACCGGTCACACCTGGTTTTCGTGCACACTGCTCACTCCTGGTTATAGTGCACACTGCTCCTCACACCTGGTTATCGTACACACTGCTCCTGATACCGAGTGATAGTGCACACTGCTCACACGTGGTTATAGTGCACACTGCTCAAACCTGGTTTTCGTGCACATTGTTCCTCACACCTGATTTTTGTGCACACTGCTTACACCTGGTTATTGTGCACACTGCTTACACCTGGTTATTGTGCACAATGCTCACACTTGGTTATATTGCACACTGCTCACACCTAGTTATAGTGCACACTACTCCTCACACTTGGTTATAGTGCACACTGCTCACACCTTGTTATAGTGCACACTACACCTCACACCTGGTTTTCATGCACACTGCTCCTCACACCTGATTATAGTGCACACTGCTCACACCTGGTTATTGTGCACAATGCTCACACTTGGTTATAGTGCACACTGCTCACACCTAGTTATAGTGCACACTACTCCTCACACCCAGTTATTGTGCACACAGAACACACCTAGATATTGTGCACACTGCACACACTTGGTTACAGTGCACACTGCTCACACCTGGTTATCGTGCACAATGCTCCTCACACCTGATTATAATGCACACTGCTTACACCTGGCTATAGTGCACAATGCACCTCACACCTGGTTATCGTGCACACTGCTTACACCTGGTTATAGTGCACACTGCTCACACTTGGTTATAATGCACACTGGTCCTCACAACTGGTTATAGTGCACACTGCTCACACTTGGTTATCATGCACACTACTCACACTTGGTTATAGTGCACACTGCTCCTCACACCTGGTTATAGAATACACTGCTCACATCTAGTTATTGTGCACAATACTCACACCTGGTTATAGTGCACACTGCTCACACCGAGTTATAGCGCACACTACTCCTCACACATGGTTAGAGTGCACACTGCTCCTCACACCTCGTTATCGTGTAAACTGCTCACACCTGGTTATAGTGCACACTACTCACACCTGGTTATAACGCACACTGCTCACACCTGGTTATATTGCACACTGCTCACACCTGGTTATATTTCACACTGCTCCTCACACTTGGTTATAGTGCACACTGCTCACACCTTCGAAAGTGCACACTACACCTCACACCTGGTTTTCATGCACACTGCTCCTCACACCTGATTATAGTGCACACTGCTCACACCTGGTTATTGTGCACAATGCTCACACTTGGTTATAGTGCACACTGCTCACACCTAGTTATAGTGCACACTACTCCTCACACCCAGTTATTGTGCACACAGAACACACCTAGATATTGTGCACACTGCACACACTTGGTTACAGTGCACACTGCTCACACCTGGTTATCGTGCACAATGCTCCTCACACCTGATTATAATGCACACTGCTTACACCTGGCTATAGTGCACAATGCACCTCACACCTGGTTATCGTGCACACTGCTTACACCTGGTTATAGTGCACACTGCTCACACTTGGTTATCATGCACACTGCTCACACCTGGTTATACTGCACACTGCTAACACTTGGTTACCATGGACACTACTCACACTTGGTTATAGTGCACACTGCTCCTCACACCTGGTTATAGAATACACTGCTCACATCTAGTTATTGTGCACAATACTCACACCTGGTTATAGTGCACACTGCTCACACCGAGTTATAGCGCACACTACTCCTCACACATGGTTAGAGTGCACACTGCTCCTCACACCTCGTTATCGTGTAAACTGCTCACACCTGGTTATAGTGCACACTACTCACACCTGGTTATAGCGCACACTGCTCACACCTGGTTATATTGCACACTGCTCACACCTGGTTATATTTCACACTGCTCCTCACACTTGGTTATAGTGCACACTGCTCACACCTAGTTATTGTGCACACTGTACACACCTAGTTATTATGCACACTGTACACACTTGGTAAAAGTGCACACTGCTCACACCTGGTTATCGTGCACACTGCTCCTCACAACTGATTATAGTGCACACAGCTCACACCTGGTTATAGTGCACATTGCTCCTCATAGCTGGTTATAGTGCACACTGCTCACACCTGGTTAAAGTGTGCACTACTCACACTTGGTTACAGTGCACACTGCTCCTCACACCTGGTGAAAGTGCACACTGGTCACACCTGGTTATAGTGCACACTGATGACACCTGGTTATAGTGCACACTACTCCTCACACCTGGTTATAGTGCACTCTGCTCACACCTGTTTATAGTGCACACTGCTCACACCTGGTTTTAGTGCACACTGCTCCTCACACCTGATTAAAGTGCACACTGCTCCTCACACCTGGTTTTCGTGCACACTGCTCCTCACAACTGGTTATTGTGCACACTGCTCACACTTGGTTATCATGCACACTGTTCACACCTGGTTATAGTGCACACTGCTCCTCACACCTGGTTATAGTGCACAATGCTCACACTTGCTTATCATGCACACTACTCACACTTGGTTATAGTGCACACTGCTCCTCACACCTGGTTATAGAATACACAGCTCACACCTAGTTATTATGCACAATGCTCACACCTAGTTATAGAGCACACTACTCCTCACACCTGGTTAGAGTGCACAGTGCTCCTCACACTTGGTTATAGTGCACACTACTCACACCTGGTTATAGTGCACAATGCTCCTCACACCTGGTTATCGTGCACACTGCTCACACCTGGTTATAGTGCACGCTGCTCACACCTGGTTATATTTCACACTGCTCTTCACACCTGGTTATAGTGCACACTGCTCACACCTAGTTATTGTGCACACTGCACACACCTAGTTATTTTGCACACTGTACACACTTGGTTATAGTGCACACTGCTCACACCTGGTTATCGTGCACACTGCTCCTCATAACTGATTATAGTGCACACAGCTCACACCTGGTTATAGTGAAAAATGCTCCTCACACCTGGCTATTGTGCTCACTGCTCCTCACACCTGGTTAAAGTGCACACTGCTCACACCTGGTTATAGTGCACTCAGCTCACACCTGGTTATAGTGCACATTGCTCCTTATAGCTGGTTATAGTGCACACTGCTCACACCTGGTAAAGTACACACTACTCATACTTGCTTATATTGCACACTGCTCACACCTGGTTATAGTGCACACTGCTCACACCTGGTTTTAGTGCACACTGCTCCTCACACCTGGTTTTCGTGCACAGTGCTCCTCACAACTGGTTATAGCGCACACTGCTCACACTTGGTTATCATGCACACTACTCACACTTGGTTAGATTGAACACTACTCCTCACACCTGGTTATAGTGCACACTGCTCCTCACACCTAGTTATAGTGCACACTGCTCCTCACATCTGTTTTTTGTGCACTCTGGCCCTCACACCTGGTTCGAGTGCACACTGCTCACACCATGTTATTGTGCACTTTGCACACACCTAGTTATTGTGCATACTGCACTCTTGGTTATAATGCACACTGCTCACACCTGGTTTTTGTGCACACTGCTCCTCACACCTGGTTATAGTGCACACTGCTCCTCACACCTGGTTATAGTGCACACTGCTCCTCACACCTGGTTATCGTGCACACTGGTCCTCACAACTGGTTATAGTACAAATTGCTCACACTTGGTTATAGTGCACACTTGGTTATAGTGCACACTGCTCCTCACACCTGGTTATAGTGCACACTGCTCCTCACATCTGGTTATAGTGCACACTGGTCCTCACACCTGGTTATTGTGCACACTGCTGAAACCTGGTTATAGTGCACACTTGGTTATAGTGCACACTGCTCCTCACACCTGATTAAAGTGCACACTGCTCCTCACACCAAGTTATTGTGCACAATGCTCACACTTATTTATAGTGCACACTGCTCACACCTAGTTATAGTGCACACTACTCCTCACACCTGGTTATAGTGCACAATGCTCCTCACACCTAGTTATCATGCACACTGCTCACACGTAGTTATTGTGCACATTGTTCACACCTGGTTATAGTGCACACTGCTCACACCTGGTTATATTGGACACAGCTCACACCTGGTTATAATGCACACTGCTCCTCACAACTGGTTATAGTGCACAATGCTCCTCACATCTGGTTATCGTGCACACTGCTCACACCTGGTTACCGTGCACACTGCTCACACCTGGTTATATTGCACACTGCTCACACATGGTTATATTTCACACTGCTCCTCACACCTGGTTATAGTGCACACTGCTCCTCATACCGAGTGATAGTGCACACTGCTCACACCTGGTTATAGTACAAACTGCTCCTCACACCTGGCTATTGTGCATACTGCTCCTCACACCTGGTTATAGTGCACACTGCTTACACCTGGTTATAGTGCACTCTGCTCACACCTGGTTATAGTGCACATTGCTCCTCATAGCTGGTTACAGTGCACACTGCTCACACCTGGTTAAAGTGTGCACTACTCACACTTGGTTACAGTGCACACTGCTCCTCACACCTGGTGATAGTGCACACTGCTCCTCACACCTGGTGATAGTGCACACTGCTCTTCATACCTGGTTATAGTGTACACTGGTCCTCACACCTGGTTAAAAGTGCACACTGGTCCTCACAACTGGTTATAGTGCACACTGCTCCTCACAACTGGCTACAGTACACACTGGTCCTCACAACTGGTTATAGTGCACACTGCTCACACTTGGTTACCATGCATACTGCTCACACCTGGTTATAGTGCACACTGCTCCTCACACCTGGTTATAGTGCACACTGCTCACACTTGGTTATCATGCACACAACTCACACTTGGTTATAGTGCACACTGCTCCTCACACCTGCTTATAGAATACACTGCTCACACCTAGTTATTATGCACAATGCTCACACTTGGTTATAGTGCACACTGGCCACACCTAGTTTTAGTGCACACTACTCCTCACATCTGGTTAGAGTGCACACTGCTCCTCACACCTGGTTATAGTGCACACTCCTCACAGCTGGTTATAGTGCACAATGCTCCTCACATCTGGTTATCATGCACACTGCTCACACCTGGTTATAGTGCACACTGCTCACACCTGGTAACCGTGCACACTGCTCACACCTGGTTATATTGCACACTGCTCAGACCAGGTTATATTTCACACTGCTCCTCACACCTGGTAAAAGTGCACACTGCTCACACCTAGTTATTGTGCACCCTGCACACACCTGGTTATTGTGCACACTGTACACACTTGGTTATAGTGCACACTGCTCACACCTGGTTATCGTGCACACTGCTCCTCACAACTGATTATAGTGCACACTGCTCACACCTGGTTATCGTGCACACTGCTCCTCACACCTGGTTAAAGTGCACAATGCTCCTCACACCTAGTTATCATGCACACTGCTCACACCTGGTTATAGTGCAAACTGCTCACACCTGGTATATTGCACACTGCTCACACCTGGTTATAGTGCACACTGCTCCTCACAACTGGTTAGAGTGCACACTGCTCACACATAGTTATTGTGCACACTGCTCACACCTGGTTTTAGTGCACACTGCTCCTCACACCTGGTTTTCGTGCACAGTGCTCCTCACAACTGGTTATAGCGCACACTGCTCACTGCTCACACTTGGTTATCATGCACACTACTCACACTTGGTTAGAGTGCACACTACTCCTCACACCTGGTTATAGAATACACTGCTCACACCTAGTTATTATGCACACTGCTCCTCACACCTGGTTATAGTGCACACTGCTCACACATGGTTATAGAGCACAATGCTCACACCTTGTCATAATGCATACTGCTCGCACCTGGTTATAGTGCACACTGCTCCTCACACCTGGTTATAGTGCACACTGCTGCTCACACCTGGTTATCGTGCACACTGCTCCTCACACCTGGTTATAGTGCACACTACTCACCTGGTTATAGTGCACAATGCTCCTCACACCTGGTTATCGTGCACACTGCTCCTCACACCTGATTAAAGTGCACACTGCTCCTCACACCTGGTTTTTGTGCACACTGGCCCTCACACCTGGATCGAGTGCACACTGATCACACCTAGTTATTGTGCACTTTGCACACACCTAGTTATTGTGCATACTGCACTCTTGGTTATAATGCACACTGCTCACACCTGGTTTCAGTGCACACTGCTCCTCACACCTGGTTATAGTGCACACTGCTCCTCACACCTGGTTATAGTGCACACTGCTCCTCACATCTGGTTTTTGTGCACACTGGCCCTCACACCTGGTTCGAGTGCACACTGCTCACACCATGTTATTGTGCACTTTGCACACACCTAGTTATTGTGCATACTGCACTCTTGGTTATAATGCACACTGCTCACACCTGGTTTTTGTGCACACTGCTCCTCACACCTGGTTATAGTGCACACTGCTCCTCACACCTGGTTATAGTGCACACTGCTCCTCACACCTGGTTATAGTGCACACTGGTCCTCACAACTGGTTATAGTACAAATTGCTCACACTTGGTTATAGTGCACACTTGGTTATAGTGCACACTGCTCCTCACACCTGGTTATAGTGCACACTGCTCCTCACACCTGGTTATAGTGCACACTGGTCCTCACACCTGGTTATTGTGCATACTGCTGAAACCTGGTTATAGTGCACAATTGGTTATAGTGCACACTGCTCCTCACACCTGATTAAAGTGCACACTGCTCCTCACACCAAGTTATTGTGTACAATGCTCACACTTATTTATAGTGCACACTGCTCACACCTAGTTATAGTGCACACTACTCCTCACACCTGGTTATAGTGCACAATGCTCCTCACACCTAGTTATCGTGCACACTGCTCACACGTAGTTATTGTGCACATTGTTCACACCTGGTTATATTGCACACTGCTCACACATGGTTATATTTCACACTGCTCCTCACAGCTGGTTATAGTGCACACTGCTCCCACCTAGTTATTGTGCACACTGCACACACGTAGTTATTCTGCAAACTGCACACACTTGGTTATAGTGCACACTGCTCACACCTGGTTATCGTGCACACTGCTCCTCACAACTGATTATAGTGCACACAGCTCACACCTGGTTATAGTGCACAATGCTCCTCACACCTGACTATTGTGCACACTGCTCCTCACACCTGGTTAAATTGCACACTGCTCACACCTGGTTATAGTGCACAATGCTCCTCACACGTGGTTATCATGCACACTGCTCACACCTGGTTATATTTCACACTGCTCCTCACACCTGGTTATAGTGCACACTGGTCCTCACAACTGGTTATAGTACAAATTGCTCACACTTGGTTATAGTGCACACTTGGTTATAGTGCACACTGCTCCTCACACCTGGTTATAGTGCACACTGCTCCTCACACCTGGTTATAGTGCACAATGCTCCTCACACCGAGTTATCGTGCACACTGCTCACACGTAGTTATTGTGCACATTGTTCACACCTGGTTATATTGCACACTGCTCACACATGGTTATATTTCACACTGCTCTTCACACCTGGTTATCGTGCACACTGCTCCTCACACCTGGTTAAAGTGCACAATGCTCCTCACACCTAGTTATCATGCAAACTGCTCACACCTGGTATATTGCACACTGCTCACACCTGGTTATAGTGCACACTGCTCCTCACAACTGGTTAGAGTGCACACTGCTCACACATAGTTATTGTGCACACTGCTCACACCTGGTTTTAGTGCACACTGCTCCTCACACCTGGTTTTCGTGCACAGTGCTCCTCACAACTGGTTATAGCGCACACTGCTCACACTTGGTTATCATGCACACTACTCACACTTGGTTAGATTGAACACTACTCCTCACACCTGGTTATAGTGCACACTGCTCCTCACACCTGGTTATAGTGCACACTGCTCCTCACATCTGTTTTTTGTGCACTCTGGCCCTCACACCTGGTTCGAGTGCACACTGCTCACACCATGTTATTGTGCATACTGCACTCTTGGTTATAATGCACACTGCTCACACCTGGTTTTTGTGCACACTGCTCCTCACACCTGGTTATAGTGCACACTGCTCCTCACATCTGTTTTTTGTGCACTCTGGCCCTCACACCTGGTTCGAGTGCACACTGCTCACTGGTCCTCACAACTGGTTATAGTACAAATTGCTCACACTTGGTTATAGTGCACACTTGGTTATAGTGCACACTGCTCCTCACACCTGGTTATAGTGCACACTGCTCCTCACACCTGGTTATAGTGCACACTGGTCCTCACACCTGGTTATTGTGCACACTGCTGAAACCTGGTTATAGTGCACACTTGGTTATAGTGCACACTGCTCCTCACACCTGATTAAAGTGCACACTGCTCCTCACACCAAGTTATTGTGCACAATGCTCACACTTATTTATAGTGCACACTGCTCACACCTAGTTATAGTGCACACTACTCCTCACACCTGGTTATAGTGCACAATGCTCCTCACACCTAGTTATCATGCACACTGCTCACACGTAGTTATTGTGCTCATTGTTCACACCTGGTTATAGTGCACACTGCTCACACCTGGTTATATTGGACACAGCTCACACCTGGTTATAATGCACACTGCTCCTCACAACTGGTTATAGTGCACAATGCTCCTCACATCTGGTTATCGTGCACACTGCTCACACCTGGTTACCGTGCACACTGCTCACACCTGGTTATATTGCACACTGCTCACACATGGTTATATTTCACACTGCTCCTCACACCTGGTTATAGTGCACACTGCTCCTCATACCGAGTGATAGTGCACACTGCTCACACCTGGTTATAGTACAAACTGCTCCTCACACCTGGCTATTGTGCATACTGCTCCTCACACCTGGTTATAGTGCACACTGCTTACACCTGGTTATAGTGCACTCTGCTCACACCTGGTTATAGTGCACATTGCTCCTCACACCTGGTTATAGTGCACAATGGTCCTCACACCTGGTTATTGTGCATACTGCTGAAACCTGGTTATAGTGCACAATTGGTTATAGTGCACACTGCTCCTCACACCTGATTAAAGTGCACACTGCTCCTCACACCAAGTTATTGTGTACAATGCTCACACTTATTTATAGTGCACACTGCTCACACCTGGTTATATTGCACACTGCTCACACATGGTTATATTTCACACTGCTCCTCACAGCTGGTTATAGTGCACACTGCTCCCACCTAGTTATTGTGCACACTGCACACACGTAGTTATTCTGCAAACTGCACACACTTGGTTATAGTGCACACTGCTCACACCTGGTTATCGTGCACACTGCTCCTCACAACTGATTATAGTGCACACAGCTCACACCTGGTTATAGTGCACAATGCTCCTCACACCTGACTATTGTGCACACTGCTCCTCACACCTGGTTAAATTGCACACTGCTCACACCTGGTTATAGTGCACAATGCTCCTCACACGTGGTTATCATGCACACTGCTCACACCTGGTTATATTTCACACTGCTCCTCACACCTGGTTATAGTGCACACTGGTCCTCACAACTGGTTATAGTACAAATTGCTCACACTTGGTTATAGTGCACACTTGGTTATAGTGCACACTGCTCCTCACACCTGGTTATAGTGCACACTGCTCCTCACACCTGGTTATAGTGCACAATGCTCCTCACACCGAGTTATCGTGCACACTGCTCACACGTAGTTATTGTGCACATTGTTCACACCTGGTTATATTGCACACTGCTCACACATGGTTATATTTCACACTGCTCCTCACACCTGGTTATCGTGCACACTGCTCCTCACACCTGGTTAAAGTGCACAATGCTCCTCACACCTAGTTATCATGCAAACTGCTCACACCTGGTATATTGCACACTGCTCACACCTGGTTATAGTGCACACTGCTCCTCACAACTGGTTAGAGTGCACACTGCTCACACATAGTTATTGTGCACACTGCTCACACCTGGTTTTAGTGCACACTGCTCCTCACACCTGGTTTTCGTGCACAGTGCTCCTCACAACTGGTTATAGCGCACACTGCTCACACTTGGTTATCATGCACACTACTCACACTTGGTTAGATTGAACACTACTCCTCACACCTGGTTATAGTGCACACTGCTCCTCACACCTGGTTATAGTGCACACTGCTCCTCACATCTGTTTTTTGTGCACTCTGGCCCTCACATCTGGTTCGAGTGCACACTGCTCACACCATGTTATTGTGCACTTTGCACACACCTAGTTATTGTGCATACTGCACTCTTGGTTATAATGCACACTGCTCACACCTGGTTTTTGTGCACACTGCTCCTCACACCTGGTTATAGTGCACACTGCTCCCACCTGGTTACAGTGCACACTGCTCCTCACACCTCGTGAAAGTGCACACTGCTCACACCTGGTTATTGTGCACACTGCTCCCACCTAGTTATAGTGCACTCAGCTCACACCTGGTTATAGTGCACATTGCTCCTTATAGCTGGTTATAGTGCACACTGCTCACACCTGGTAAAGTACACACTACTCATACTTGCTTATATTGCACACTGCTCACACCTGGTTATAGTGCACACTGCTCACACCTGGTTTTAGTGCACACTGCTCCTCACACCTGGTTTTCGTGCACAGTGCTCCTCACAACTGGTTATAGCGCACACTGCTCACACTTGGTTATCATGCACACTACTCACACTTGGTTAGATTGAACACTACTCCTCACACCTGGTTATAGTGCACACTGCTCCTCACACCTGGTTATAGTGCACACTGCTCCTCACATCTGTTTTTTGTGCACTCTGGCCCTCACACCTGGTTCGAGTGCACACTGCTCACACCATGTTATTGTGCACTTTGCACACACCTAGTTATTGTGCATACTGCACTCTTGGTTATAATGCACACTGCTCACACCTGGTTTTTGTGCACACTGCTCCTCACACCTGGTTATAGTGCACACTGCTCCTCACACCTGGTTATAGTGCACACTGCTCCTCACACCTGGTTATCGTGCACACTGGTCCTCACAACTGGTTATCGTACAAATTGCTCACACTTGGTTATAGTGCACACTTGGTTATAGTGCACACTGCTCCTCACACCTGGTTATAGTGCACACTGCTCCTCACACCTGGTTATAGTGCACACTGGTCCTCACACCTGGTTATTGTGCACACTGCTGAAACCTGGTTATAGTGCACACTTGGTTATAGTGCACACTGCTCCTCACACCTGATTAAAGTGCACACTGCTCCTCACACCAAGTTATTGTGCACAATGCTCACACTTATTTATAGTGCACACTGCTCACACCTAGTTATAGTGCACACTACTCCTCACACCTGGTTATAGTGCACAATGCTCCTCACACCTAGTTATCATGCACACTGCTCACACGTAGTTATTGTGCACATTGTTCACACCTGGTTATAGTGCACACTGCTCACACCTGGTTATATTGGACACAGCTCACACCTGGTTATAATGCACACTGCTCCTCACAACTGGTTATAGTGCACAATGCTCCTCACATCTGGTTATCGTGCACACTGCTCACACCTGGTTACCGTGCACACTGCTCACACCTGGTTATATTGCACACTGCTCACACATGGTTATATTTCACACTGCTCCTCACACCTGGTTATAGTGCACACTGCTCCTCATACCGAGTGATAGTGCACACTGCTCACACCTGGTTATAGTACAAACTGCTCCTCACACCTGGCTATTGTGCATACTGCTCCTCACACCTGGTTATAGTGCACACTGCTTACACCTGGTTATAGTGCACTCTGCTCACACCTGGTTATAGTGCACATTGCTCCTCATAGCTGGTTACAGTGCACACTGCTCACACCTGGTTAAAGTGTGCACTACTCACACTTGGTTACAGTGCACACTGCTCCTCACACCTGGTGATAGTGCACACTGCTCTTCATACCTGGTTATAGTGTACACTGGTCCTCACACCTGGTTATAGTGCACACTGATCTTCACACCTGGTTATTGTGCACACTGCACATACCTAGTTATTGTGCACACTGTACACACTTGGCTATAGTGCACGCTGCTCACACCTGGTTTTAGTGAACACTGCTCCTCACACCTGATTAAAGTGTACACTGCTCCTCACACCTGGTTAAAAGTGCACACTGGTCCTCACAACTGGTTATAGTGCACACTGCTCCTCACAACTGGCTACAGTACACACTGGTCCTCACAACTGGTTATAGTGCACACTGCTCACACTTGGTTACCATGCATACTGCTCACACCTGGTTATAGTGCACACTGCTCCTCACACCTGGTTATAGTGCACACTGCTCACACTTGGTTATCATGCACACAACTCACACTTGGTTATAGTGCACACTGCTCCTCACACCTGCTTATAGAATACACTGCTCACACCTAGTTATTATGCACAATGCTCACACTTGGTTATAGTGCACACTGACCACACCTAGTTTTAGTGCACACTACTCCTCACATCTGGTTAGAGTGCACACTGCTCCTCACACCTGGTTATAGTGCACACTCCTCACAGCTGGTTATAGTGCACAATGCTCCTCACATCTGGTTATCATGCACACTGCTCACACCTGGTTATAGTGCACACTGCTCACACCTGGTAACCGTGCACACTGCTCACACCTGGTTATATTGCACACTGCTCAGACCAGGTTATATTTCACACTGCTCCTCACACCTGGTAAAAGTGCACACTGCTCACACCTAGTTATTGTGCACCCTGCACACACCTGGTTATTGTGCACACTGTACACACTTGGTTATAGTGCACACTGCTCACACCTGGTTATCGTGCACACTGCTCCTCACAACTGATTATAGTGCACACTGCTCACACCTGGTTATCGTGCACACTGCTCCTCACACCTGGTTAAAGTGCACAATGCTCCTCACACCTAGTTATCATGCACACTGCTCACACCTGGTTACAGTGCAAACTGCTCACACCTGGTATATTGCACACTGCTCACACCTGGTTATAGTGCACACTGCTCCTCACAACTGGTTAGAGTGCACACTGCTCACACATAGTTATTGTACACACTGCTCACACCTGGTTTTAGTGCACACTGCTCCTCACACCTGGTTTTCGTGCACAGTGCTCCTCACAACTGGTTATAGCGCACACTGCTCACTGCTCACACTTGGTTATCATGCACACTACTCACACTTGGTTAGAGTGCACACTACTCCTCACACCTGGTTATAGAATACACTGCTCACACCTAGTTATTATGCACACTGCTCCTCACACCTGGTTATAGTGCACACTGCTCACACATGGTTATAGAGCACAATGCTCACACCTTGTCATAATGCATACTGCTCGCACCTGGTTATAGTGCACACTGCCCCTCACACCTGGTTATAGTGCACACTGCTCCTCACACCTGGTTTTTGTGCACACTGGCCCTCACACCTGGATCGAGTGCACACTGATCACACCTAGTTATTGTGCACTTTGCACACACCTAGTTATTGTGCATACTGCACTCTTGGTTATAATGCACACTGCTCACACCTGGTTTCAGTGCACACTGCTCCTCACACCTGGTTATAGTGCACACTGCTCCTCACACCTGGTTATAGTGCACACTGCTCCTCACATCTGGTTTTTGTGCACACTGGCCCTCACACCTGGTTCGAGTGCACACTGCTCACACCATGTTATTGTGCACTTTGCACACACCTAGTTATTGTGCATACTGCACTCTTGGTTATAATGCACACTGCTCACACCTGGTTTTTGTGCACACTGCTCCTCACACCTGGTTATAGTGCACACTGCTCCTCACACCTGGTTATAGTGCACACTGCTCCTCACATCTGATTAAAGTGTACAATGCTCCTCACATCTGGTTATCGTGCACAGTGCTCCTCACAACTGGTTATAGCGCACACTGCTCACACTTGGTTATCATGCACACTACTCACACTTGGTTAGATTGAACACTACTCCTCACACCTGGTTATAGTGCACACTGCTCCTCACACCTGGTTATAGTGCACACTGCTCCTCACATCTGTTTTTTGTGCACTCTGGCCCTCACATCTGGTTCGAGTGCACACTGCTCACACCATGTTATTGTGCACTTTGCACACACCTAGTTATTGTGCATACTGCACTCTTGGTTATAATGCACACTGCTCACACCTGGTTTTTGTGCACACTGCTCCTCACACCTGGTTATAGTGCACACTGCTCCCACCTGGTTACAGTGCACACTGCTCCTCACACCTCGTGAAAGTGCACACTGCTCACACCTGGTTATTGTGCACACTGCTCCCACCTAGTTATAGTGCACTCAGCTCACACCTGGTTATAGTGCACATTGCTCCTTATAGCTGGTTATAGTGCACACTGCTCACACCTGGTAAAGTACACACTACTCATACTTGCTTATATTGCACACTGCTCACACCTGGTTATAGTGCACACTGCTCACACCTGGTTTTAGTGCACACTGCTCCTCACACCTGGTTTTCGTGCACAGTGCTCCTCACAACTGGTTATAGCGCACACTGCTCACACTTGGTTATCATGCACACTACTCACACTTGGTTAGATTGAACACTACTCCTCACACCTGGTTATAGTGCACACTGCTCCTCACACCTGGTTATAGTGCACACTGCTCCTCACATCTGTTTTTTGTGCACTCTGGCCCTCACACCTGGTTCGAGTGCACACTGCTCACACCATGTTATTGTGCACTTTGCACACACCTAGTTATTGTGCATACTGCACTCTTGGTTATAATGCACACTGCTCACACCTGGTTTTTGTGCACACTGCTCCTCACACCTGGTTATAGTGCACACTGCTCCTCACACCTGGTTATAGTGCACACTGCTCCTCACACCTGGTTATCGTGCACACTGGTCCTCACAACTGGTTATCGTACAAATTGCTCACACTTGGTTATAGTGCACACTTGGTTATAGTGCACACTGCTCCTCACACCTGGTTATAGTGCACACTGCTCCTCACACCTGGTTATAGTGCACACTGGTCCTCACACCTGGTTATTGTGCACACTGCTGAAACCTGGTTATAGTGCACACTTGGTTATAGTGCACACTGCTCCTCACACCTGATTAAAGTGCACACTGCTCCTCACACCAAGTTATTGTGCACAATGCTCACACTTATTTATAGTGCACACTGCTCACACCTAGTTATAGTGCACACTACTCCTCACACCTGGTTATAGTGCACAATGCTCCTCACACCTAGTTATCATGCACACTGCTCACACGTAGTTATTGTGCACATTGTTCACACCTGGTTATAGTGCACACTGCTCACACCTGGTTATATTGGACACAGCTCACACCTGGTTATAATGCACACTGCTCCTCACAACTGGTTATAGTGCACAATGCTCCTCACATCTGGTTATCGTGCACACTGCTCACACCTGGTTACCGTGCACACTGCTCACACCTGGTTATATTGCACACTGCTCACACATGGTTATATTTCACACTGCTCCTCACACCTGGTTATAGTGCACACTGCTCCTCATACCGAGTGATAGTGCACACTGCTCACACCTGGTTATAGTACAAACTGCTCCTCACACCTGGCTATTGTGCATACTGCTCCTCACACCTGGTTATAGTGCACACTGCTTACACCTGGTTATAGTGCACTCTGCTCACACCTGGTTATAGTGCACATTGCTCCTCATAGCTGGTTACAGTGCACACTGCTCACACCTGGTTAAAGTGTGCACTACTCACACTTGGTTACAGTGCACACTGCTCCTCACACCTGGTGATAGTGCACACTGCTCTTCATACCTGGTTATAGTGTACACTGGTCCTCACACCTGGTTATAGTGCACACTGATCTTCACACCTGGTTATTGTGCACACTGCACATACCTAGTTATTGTGCACACTGTACACACTTGGCTATAGTGCACGCTGCTCACACCTGGTTTTAGTGAACACTGCTCCTCACACCTGATTAAAGTGTACACTGCTCCTCACACCTGGTTAAAAGTGCACACTGGTCCTCACAACTGGTTATAGTGCACACTGCTCCTCACAACTGGCTACAGTACACACTGGTCCTCACAACTGGTTATAGTGCACACTGCTCACACTTGGTTACCATGCATACTGCTCACACCTGGTTATAGTGCACACTGCTCCTCACACCTGGTTATAGTGCACACTGCTCACACTTGGTTATCATGCACACAACTCACACTTGGTTATAGTGCACACTGCTCCTCACACCTGCTTATAGAATACACTGCTCACACCTAGTTATTATGCACAATGCTCACACTTGGTTATAGTGCACACTGACCACACCTAGTTTTAGTGCACACTACTCCTCACATCTGGTTAGAGTGCACACTGCTCCTCACACCTGGTTATAGTGCACACTCCTCACAGCTGGTTATAGTGCACAATGCTCCTCACATCTGGTTATCATGCACACTGCTCACACCTGGTTATAGTGCACACTGCTCACACCTGGTAACCGTGCACACTGCTCACACCTGGTTATATTGCACACTGCTCAGACCAGGTTATATTTCACACTGCTCCTCACACCTGGTAAAAGTGCACACTGCTCACACCTAGTTATTGTGCACCCTGCACACACCTGGTTATTGTGCACACTGTACACACTTGGTTATAGTGCACACTGCTCACACCTGGTTATCGTGCACACTGCTCCTCACAACTGATTATAGTGCACACTGCTCACACCTGGTTATCGTGCACACTGCTCCTCACACCTGGTTAAAGTGCACAATGCTCCTCACACCTAGTTATCATGCACACTGCTCACACCTGGTTACAGTGCAAACTGCTCACACCTGGTATATTGCACACTGCTCACACCTGGTTATAGTGCACACTGCTCCTCACAACTGGTTAGAGTGCACACTGCTCACACATAGTTATTGTACACACTGCTCACACCTGGTTTTAGTGCACACTGCTCCTCACACCTGGTTTTCGTGCACAGTGCTCCTCACAACTGGTTATAGCGCACACTGCTCACTGCTCACACTTGGTTATCATGCACACTACTCACACTTGGTTAGAGTGCACACTACTCCTCACACCTGGTTATAGAATACACTGCTCACACCTAGTTATTATGCACACTGCTCCTCACACCTGGTTATAGTGCACACTGCTCACACATGGTTATAGAGCACAATGCTCACACCTTGTCATAATGCATACTGCTCGCACCTGGTTATAGTGCACACTGCCCCTCACACCTGGTTATAGTGCACACTGCTCCTCACACCTGGTTATCGTGCACACTGCTCCTCACACCTGGTTATAGTGCACACTACTCACCTGGTTATAGTGCACAATGCTCCTCACACCTGGTTATCGTGCACACTGCTCCTCACACCTGATTAAAGTGCACACTGCTCCTCACACCTGGTTTTTGTGCACACTGGCCCTCACACCTGGATCGAGTGCACACTGATCACACCTAGTTATTGTGCACTTTGCACACACCTAGTTATTGTGCATACTGCACTCTTGGTTATAATGCACACTGCTCACACCTGGTTTCAGTGCACACTGCTCCTCACACCTGGTTATAGTGCACACTGCTCCTCACACCTGGTTATAGTGCACACTGCTCCTCACATCTGGTTTTTGTGCACACTGGCCCTCACACCTGGTTCGAGTGCACACTGCTCACACCATGTTATTGTGCACTTTGCACACACCTAGTTATTGTGCATACTGCACTCTTGGTTATAATGCACACTGCTCACACCTGGTTTTTGTGCACACTGCTCCTCACACCTGGTTATAGTGCACACTGCTCCTCACACCTGGTTATAGTGCACACTGCTCCTCACACCTGATTAAAGTGTACAATGCTCCTCACATCTGGTTATCGTGCACACTGCTCACACCTGGTTACCGTGCACACTGCTCACACCTGGTTATATTGCACACTGCTCACACATGGTTATATTTCACACTGCTCCTCACACCTGGTTATAGTGCACACTGCTCCTCATACCGAGTGATAGTGCACACTGCTCACACCTGGTTATAGTACAAACTGCTCCTCACACCTGGCTATTGTGCATACTGCTCCTCACACCTGGTTATAGTGCACATTGCTTACACCTGGTTATAGTGCACTCTGCTCACACCTGGTTATAGTGCACATTGCTCCTCATAGCTGGTTACAGTGCACACTGCTCACACCTGGTTAAAGTGTGCACTACTCACACTTGGTTACAGTGCACACTGCTCCTCACACCTGGTGATAGTGCACACTGCTCCTCATACCTGGTTATAGTGTACACTGGTCCTCACACCTGGTTATAGTGCACACTGATCCTCACACCTGGTTATTGTGCACACTGCACATACCTAGTTATTGTGCACACTGTACACACTTGGCTATAGTGCACGCTGCTCACACCTGGTTTTAGTGCACACTGCTCCTCACACCTGATTAAAGTGTACACTGCTCCTCACACCTGGTTAAAAGTGCACACTGGTCCTCACAACTGGTTATAGTGCACACTGCTCCTCACAACTGGCTACAGTACACACTGGTCCTCACAACTGGTTATAGTGCACACTGTTCACACTTGGTTACCATGCATACTGCTCACACCTGGTTATAGTGCACACTGCTCCTCACACCTGGTTATAGTGCACACTGCTCACACTTGGTTATCATGCACACAACTCACACTTGGTTATAGTGCACACTGCTCCTCACACCTGCTTATAGAATACACTGCTCACACCTAGTTATTATGCACAATGCTCACACTTGGTTATAGTGCACACTGACCACACCTAGTTTTAGTGCACACTACTCCTCACATCTGGTTAGAGTGCACACTGCTCCTCACACCTGGTTATAGTGCACACTCCTCACAGCTGGTTATAGTGCACAATGCTCCTCACATCTGGTTATCATGCACACTGCTCACACCTGGTTATAGTGCACACTGCTCACACCTGGTAACCGTGCACACTGCTCACACCTGGTTATATTGCACACTGCTCAGACCAGGTTATATTTCACACTGCTCCTCACACCTGGTAAAAGTGCACACTGCTCACACCTAGTTATTGTGCACCCTGCACACACCTGGTTATTGTGCACACTGTACACACTTGGTTATAGTGCACACTGCTCACACCTGGTTATCGTGCACACTGCTCCTCACAACTGATTATAGTGCACACTGCTCACACCTGGTTATCGTGCACACTGCTCCTCACACCTGGTTAAAGTGCACAATGCTCCTCACACCTAGTTATCATGCACACTGCTCACACCTGGTTATAGTGCAAACTGCTCACACCTGGTATATTGCACACTGCTCACACCTGGTTATAGTGCACACTGCTCCTCACAACTGGTTAGAGTGCACACTGCTCACACATAGTTATTGTGCACACTGCTCACACCTGGTTTTAGTGCACACTGCTCCTCACACCTGGTTTTCGTGCACAGTGCTCCTCACAACTGGTTATAGCGCACACTGCTCTCTGCTCACACTTGGTTATCATGCACACTACTCACACTTGGTTAGAGTGCACACTACTCCTCACACCTGGTTATAGAATACACTGCTCACACCTAGTTATTATGCACACTGCTCCTCACACCTGGTTATAGTGCACACTGCTCACACATGGTTATAGAGCACAATGCTCACACCTTGTCATAATGCATACTGCTCGCACCTGGTTATAGTGCACACTGCTCCTCACACCTGGTTATAGTGCACAATGCTCCTCACACCGAGTTATTGTGCACACCACTCACACCTGGTTATATTGCACACTGCTCACTCCTGGTTATAGTGCACACTGCTCCTCACACCTGGTTATAGTGCACACTTGTCCTCACAACTGGTAAAAGTGCACACTGCTGAAACCTGGTTATAGTGCACACAGGGTTATAGTGCACGCTGCTCCTCACACCTGGTTATAGAATACACTGCTCGCACCAAGTTATTGTGCACAATGCTCACACTTATTTATAGTGCACACTGCTCACACCTAGTTATAGTGCACACTACTCCTCACACCTGGTTATAGTGCACAATGCTCCTCACACCTAGTTAATGTGCACACTGCTCACACCTGGTTATATTGGACACCACTCACATCTGGTTATAGTGCACAGTGCTCCTCACACCTGGTTATAGTGCACAATGCTCCTCACACCTAGTTATCGTGCACACCGCTCACACCTGGTTATAGAGCACAATGCTCACACCTTGTCATAATGCATACTGCTCGCACCTGGTTATAGTGCACACTGCTCCTCACACCTGGTTATAGTGCACACTGCTCCTCACACCTGGTTATCGTGCACACTGCTCCTCACACCTGGTTATAGTGCACACTACTCACCTGGTTATAGTGCACAATGCTCCTCACACCTGGTTATCGTGCACACTGCTCCTCACACCTGATTAAAGTGCACACTGCTCCTCACACCTGATTAAAGTGCACACTGCGCCTCACACCTGGTTTTTGTGCACACTGGCCCTCACACCTGGATCGAGTGCACACTGATCACACCTAGTTATTGTGCACTTTGCACACACCTAGTTATTGTGCATACTGCACTCTTGGTTATAATGCACACTGCTCACACCTGGTTTCAGTGCACACTGCTCCTCACACCTGGTTATAGTGCACACTGCTCCTCACACCTGGTTATAGTGCACACTGCTCCTCACATCTGGTTTTTGTGCACACTGGCCCTCACACCTGGTTCGAGTGCACACTGCTCACACCATGTTATTGTGCACTTTGCACACACCTAGTTATTGTGCATACTGCACTCTTGGTTATAATGCACACTGCTCACACCTGGTTTTTGTGCACACTGCTCCTCACACCTGGTTATAGTGCACACTGCTCCTCACACCTGGTTATAGTGCACACTGCTCCTCACACCTGGTTATAGTGCACACTGGTCCTCACAACTGGTTACAGTACAAATTGCTCACACTTGGTTATAGTGCACACTTGGTTATAGTGCACACTGCTCCTCACACCTGGTTATAGTGCACACTGCTCCTCACACCTGGTTATAGTGCACACTGGTCCTCACACCTGGTTATTGTGCACACTGCTGAAACCTGGTTATAGTGCACAATTGGTTATAGTGCACACTGGTCCTCACACCTGATTAAAGTGCACACTGCTCCTCACACCAAGTTATTGTGTACAATGCTCACACTTATTTATAGTGCACACTGCTCACACCTAGTTATAGTGCACACTACTCCTCACACCTGGTTATAGTGCACAATGCTCCTCACACCTAGTTATCGTGCACACTGCTCACACGTAGTTATTGTGCACATTGTTCACACCTGGTTATATTACACACTGCTCACACATGGTTATATTTCACACTGCTCCTCACAGCTGGTTATAGTGCACACTGCTCCCACCTAGTTATTGTGCACACTGCACACACGTAGTTATTGTGCAAACTGCACACACTTGGTTATAGTGCACACTGCTCACACCTGGTTATCGTGCACACTGCTCCTCACAACTGATTATAGTGCACACAGCTCACACCTGGTTATAGTGCACAATGCTCACACCTTGTCATAATGCATACTGCTCGCACCTGGTTATAGTGCACACTGCTCCTCACACCTGGTTATAGTGCACACTGCTCCTCACACCTGGTTATCGTGCACACTGCTCCTCACACCTGGTTATAGTGCACACTACTCACCTGGTTATAGTGCACAATGCTCCTCACACCTGGTTATCGTGCACACTGCTCCTCACACCTGATTAAAGTGCACACTGCTCCTCACACCTGGTTTTTGTGCACACTGGCCCTCACACCTGGATCGAGTGCACACTGATCACACCTAGTTATTGTGCACTTTGCACACACCTAGTTATTGTGCATACTGCACTCTTGGTTATAATGCACACTGCTCACACCTGGTTTCAGTGCACACTGCTCCTCACACCTGGTTATAGTGCACACTGCTCCTCACACCTGGTTATAGTGCACACTGCTCCTCACATCTGGTTTTTGTGCACACTGGCCCTCACACCTGGTTCGAGTGCACACTGCTCACACCATGTTATTGTGCACTTTGCACACACCTAGTTATTGTGCATACTGCACTCTTGGTTATAATGCACACTGCTCACACCTGGTTTTTGTGCACACTGCTCCTCACACCTGGTTATAGTGCACACTGCTCCTCACACCTGGTTATAGTGCACACTGCTCCTCACACCTGGTTATAGTGCACACTGGTCCTCACAACTGGTTACAGTACAAATTGCTCACACTTGGTTATAGTGCACACTTGGTTATAGTGCACACTGCTCCTCACACCTGGTTATAGTGCACACTGCTCCTCACACCTGGTTATAGTGCACACTGGTCCTCACACCTGGTTATTGTGCACACTGCTGAAACCTGGTTATAGTGCACAATTGGTTATAGTGCACACTGGTCCTCACACCTGATTAAAGTGCACACTGCTCCTCACACCAAGTTATTGTGTACAATGCTCACACTTATTTATAGTGCACACTGCTCACACCTAGTTATAGTGCACACTACTCCTCACACCTGGTTATAGTGCACAATGCTCCTCACACCTAGTTATCGTGCACACTGCTCACACGTAGTTATTGTGCACATTGTTCACACCTGGTTATATTACACACTGCTCACACATGGTTATATTTCACACTGCTCCTCACAGCTGGTTATAGTGCACACTGCTCCCACCTAGTTATTGTGCACACTGCACACACGTAGTTATTGTGCAAACTGCACACACTTGGTTATAGTGCACACTGCTCACACCTGGTTATCGTGCACACTGCTCCTCACAACTGATTATAGTGCACACAGCTCACACCTGGTTATAGTGCACAATGCTCCTCACACCTGGCTATTGTGCACACTGCTCCTCACACCTGGTTAAATTGCACACTGCTCACACCTGGTTATAGTGCACAATGCTCCTCACACGTGGTTATCATGCACACTGCTCACACCTGGTTATATTTCACACTGCTCCTCACACCTGGTTATAGTGCACACTGGTCCTCACAACTGGTTATAGTACAAATTGCTCACACTTGGTTATAGTGCACACTTGGTTATAGTGCACACTGCTCCTCACACCTGGTTATAGTGCACACTGCTCCTCACACCTGGTTATAGTGCACAATGCTCCTCACACCGAGTTATCGTGCACACTGCTCACACGTAGTTATTGTGCACATTGTTCACACCTGGTTATATTGCACACTGCTCACACATGGTTATATTTCACACTGCTCCTCACACCTGGTTATCGTGCACACTGCTCCTCACACCTGGTTAAAGTGCACAATGCTCCTCACACCTAGTTATCATGCACACTGCTCACACCTGGTTATAGTGCAAACTGCTCACACCTGGTATATTGCACACTGCTCACACCTGGTTATAGTGCACACTGCTCCTCACAACTGGTTAGAGTGCACACTGCTCACACATAGTTATTGTGCACACTGCTCACACCTGGTTTTAGTGCACACTGCTCCTCACACCTGGTTTTCGTGCACAGTGCTCCTCACAACTGGTTATAGCGCACACTGCTCACACTTGGTTATCATGCACACTACTCACACTTGGTTAGATTGAACACTACTCCTCACACCTGGTTATAGTGCACACTGCTCCTCACACCTGGTTATAGTGCACACTGCTCCTCACATCTGTTTTTTGTGCACTCTGGCCCTCACACCTGGTTCGAGTGCACACTGCTCACACCATGTTATTGTGCACTTTGCACACACCTAGTTATTGTGCATACTGCACTCTTGGTTATAATGCACACTGCTCACACCTGGTTTTTGTGCACACTGCTCCTCACACCTGGTTATAGTGCACACTGCTCCTCACACCTGGTTATAGTGCACACTGCTCCTCACACCTGGTTATCGTGCACACTGGTCCTCACAACTGGTTATAGTACAAATTGCTCACACTTGGTTATAGTGCACACTTGGTTATAGTGCACACTGCTCCTCACACCTGGTTATAGTGCACACTGCTCCTCACACCTGGTTATAGTGCACACTGGTCCTCACACCTGGTTATTGTGCACACTGCTGAAACCTGGTTATAGTGCACACTTGGTTATAGTGCACACTGCTCCTCACACCTGATTAAAGTGCACACTGCTCCTCACACCAAGTTATTGTGCACAATGCTCACACTTATTTATAGTGCACACTGCTCACACCTAGTTATAGTGCACACTACTCCTCACACCTGGTTATAGTGCACAATGCTCCTCACACCTAGTTATCATGCACACTGCTCACACGTAGTTATTGTGCACATTGTTCACACCTGGTTATAGTGCACACTGCTCACACCTGGTTATATTGGACACAGCTCACACCTGGTTATAATGCACACTGCTCCTCACAACTGGTTATAGTGCACAATGCTCCTCACATCTGGTTATCGTGCACACTGCTCACACCTGGTTACCGTGCACACTGCTCACACCTGGTTATATTGCACACTGCTCACACATGGTTATATTTCACACTGCTCCTCACACCTGGTTATAGTGCACACTGCTCCTCATACCGAGTGATAGTGCACACTGCTCACACCTGGTTATAGTACAAACTGCTCCTCACACCTGGCTATTGTGCATACTGCTCCTCACACCTGGTTATAGTGCACATTGCTTACACCTGGTTATAGTGCACTCTGCTCACACCTGGTTATAGTGCACATTGCTCCTCATAGCTGGTTACAGTGCACACTGCTCACACCTGGTTAAAGTGTGCACTACTCACACTTGGTTACAGTGCACACTGCTCCTCACACCTGGTGATAGTGCACACTGCTCCTCATACCTGGTTATAGTGTACACTGGTCCTCACACCTGGTTATAGTGCACACTGATCCTCACACCTGGTTATTGTGCACACTGCACATACCTAGTTATTGTGCACACTGTACACACTTGGCTATAGTGCACGCTGCTCACACCTGGTTTTAGTGCACACTGCTCCTCACACCTGATTAAAGTGTACACTGCTCCTCACAACTGGCTAAAAGTGCACACTGGTCCTCACAACTGGTTATAGTGCACACTGCTCACACTTGGTTACCATGCATACTGCTCACACCTGGTTATAGTGCACACTGCTCCTCACACCTGGTTATAGTGCACACTGCTCACACTTGGTTATCATGCACACAACTCACACTTGGTTATAGTGCACACTGCTCCTCACACCTGCTTATGGAATACACTGCTCACACCTAGTTATTATGCACAATGCTCACACTTGGTTATAGTGCACACTGACCACACCTAGTTTTAGTGCACACTACTCCTCACATCTGGTTAGAGTGCACACTGCTCCTCACACCTGGTTATAGTGCACACTCCTCACAGCTGGTTATAGTGCACAATGCTCCTCACATCTGGTTATCATGCACACTGCTCACACCTGGTTATAGTGCACACTGCTCACACCTGGTAACCGTGCACACTGCTCACACCTGGTTATATTGCACACTGCTCAGACCAGGTTATATTTCACACTGCTCCTCACACCTGGTTATAGTGCACACTGCTCACACCTAGTTATTGTGCACCCTGCACACACCTGGTTATTGTGCACACTGTACACACTTGGTTATAGTGCACACTGCTCACACCTGGTTATCGTGCACACTGCTCCTCACAACTGATTATAGTGCACACTGCTCACACCTGGTTATCGTGCACACTGCTCCTCACACCTGGTTAAAGTGCACAATGCTCCTCACACCTAGTTATCATGCACACTGCTCACACCTGGTTATAGTGCAAACTGCTCACACCTGGTATATTGCACACTGCTCACACCTGGTTATAGTGCACACTGCTCCTCACAACTGGTTAGAGTGCACACTGCTCACACATAGTTATTGTGCACACTGCTCACACCTGGTTTTAGTGCACACTGCTCCTCACACCTGGTTTTCGTGCACAGTGCTCCTCACAACTGGTTATAGCGCACACTGCTCACTGCTCACACTTGGTTATCATGCACACTACTCACACTTGGTTAGAGTGCACACTACTCCTCACACCTGGTTATAGAATACACTGCTCACACCTAGTTATTATGCACACTGCTCCTCACACCTGGTTATAGTGCACACTGCTCACACATGGTTATAGAGCACAATGCTCACACCTTGTCATAATGCATACTGCTCGCACCTGGTTATAGTGCACACTGCTCCTCACACCTGGTTATAGTGCACACTGCTGCTCACACCTGGTTATCGTGCACACTGCTCCTCACACCTGGTTATAGTGCACACTACTCACCTGGTTATAGTGCACAATGCTCCTCACACCTGGTTATCGTGCACACTGCTCCTCACACCTGATTAAAGTGCACACTGCGCCTCACACCTGGTTTTTGTGCACACTGGCCCTCACACCTGGATCGAGTGCACACTGCTCACACCTAGTTATTGTGCACTTTGCACACACCTAGTTATTGTGCATACTGCACTCTTGGTTATAATGCACACTGCTCACACCTGGTTTCAGTGCACACTGCTCCTCACACCTGGTTATAGTGCACACTGCTCCTCACACCTGGTTATAGTGCACACTGCTCCTCACATCTGGTTTTTGTGCACACTGGCCCTCACACCTGGTTCGAGTGCACACTGCTCACACCATGTTATTGTGCACTTTGCACACACCTAGTTATTGTGCATACTGCACTCTTGGTTATAATGCACACTGCTCACACCTGGTTTTTGTGCACACTGCTCCTCACACCTGGTTATAGTGCACACTGCTCCTCACACCTGGTTATAGTGCACACTGCTCCTCACACCTTTTTATAGTGCACACTGGTCCTCACAACTGGTTATAGTACAAATTGCTCACACTTGGTTATAGTGCACACTTGGTTATAGTGCACACTGCTCCTCACACCTGGTTATAGTGCACACTGCTCCTCACACCTGGTTATAGTGCACACTGGTCCTCACACCTGGTTATTGTGCACACTGCTGAAACCTGGTTATAGTGCACAATTGGTTATAGTGCACACTGCTCCTCACACCTGATTAAAGTGCACACTGCTCCTCACACCAAGTTATTGTGTACAATGCTCACACTTATTTATAGTGCACACTGCTCACACCTAGTTATAGTGCACACTACTCCTCACACCTGGTTATAGTGCACAATGCTCCTCACACCTAGTTATCGTGCACACTGCTCACACGTAGTTATTGTGCACATTGTTCACACCTGGTTATATTGCACACTGCTCACACATGGTTGTATTTCACACTGCTCCTCACAGCTGGTTATAGTGCACACTGCTCCCACCTAGTTATTGTGCACACTGCACACACGTAGTTATTCTGCAAACTGCACACACTTGGTTATAGTGCACACTGCTCACACCTGGTTATCGTGCACACTGCTCCTCACAACTGATTATAGTGCACACAGCTCACACCTGGTTATAGTGCACAATGCTCCTCACACCTGGCTATTGTGCACACTGCTCCTCACACCTGGTTAAATTGCACACTGCTCACACCTGGTTATAGTGCACAATGCTCCTCACACGTGGTTATCATGCACACTGCTCACACCTGGTTATATTTCACACTGCTCCTCACACCTGGTTAAAGTGCACACTGGTCCTCACAACTGGTTATAGTACAAATTGCTCACACTTGGTTATAGTGCACACTTGGTTATAGTGCACACTGCTCCTCACACCTGGTTATAGTGCACACTGCTCCTCACACCTGGTTATAGTGCACAATGCTCCTCACACCGAGTTATCGTGCACACTGCTCACACGTAGTTATTGTGCACATTGTTCACACCTGGTTATATTGCACACTGCTCACACATGGTTATATTTCACACTGCTCCTCACACCTGGTTATCGTGCACACTGCTCCTCACACCTGGTTAAAGTGCACAATGCTCCTCACACCGAGTTATCATGCACACTGCTCACACCTGGTTATAGTGCAAACTGCTCACACCTGGTATATTGCACACTGCTCACACCTGGTTATAGTGCACACTGCTCCTCACAACTGGCTAGAGTGCACACTGCTCACACATAGTTATTGTGCACACTGCTCACACCTGGTTTTAGTGCACACTGCTCCTCACACCTGGTTTTCGTGCACAGTGCTCCTCACAACTGGTTATAGCGCACACTGCTCACACTTGGTTATCATGCACACTACTCACACTTGGTTAGATTGAACACTACTCCTCACACCTGGTTATAGTGCACACTGCTCCTCACACCTGGTTATAGTGCACACTGCTCCTCACATCTGTTTTTTGTGCACTCTGGCCCTCACACCTGGTTCGAGTGCACACTGCTCACACCATGTTATTGTGCACTTTGCACACACCTAGTTATTGTGCATACTGCACTCTTGGTTATAATGCACACTGCTCACACCTGGTTTTTGTGCACACTGCTCCTCACACCTGGTTATAGTGCACACTGCTCCTCACACCTGGTTATAGTGCACACTGCTCCTCACACCTGGTTATCGTGCACACTGGTCCTCACAACTGGTTATAGTACAAATTGCTCACACTTGGTTATAGTGCACACTTGGTTATAGTGCACACTGCTCCTCACACCTGGTTATAGTGCACACTGCTCCTCACACCTGGTTATAGTGCACAATGCTCCTCACACCTGGTTATTGTGCACACTGCTGAAACCTGGTTATAGTGCACACTTGGTTATAGTGCACACTGCTCCTCACACCAAGTTATTGTGCACAATGCTCACACTTATTTATAGTGCACACTGCTCACACCTAGTTATAGTGCACACTACTCCTCACACCTGGTTATAGTGCACAATGCTCCTCACACCTAGTTATCATGCACACTGCTCACACGTAGTTATTGTGCACATTGTTCACACCTGGTTATATTGCACACTGCTCACACATGGTTATATTTCACACTGCTCCTCACACCTGGTTATAGTGCACACTGCTCCTCATACCGAGTGATAGTGCACACTGCTCACACCTGGTTATAGTACAAACTGCTCCTCACACCTGGCTATTGTGCATACTGCTCCTCACACCTGGTTATAGTGCACACTGCTTACACCTGGTTATAGTGCACTCTGCTCACACCTGGTTATAGTGCACATTGCTCCTCATAGCTGGTTACAGTGCACACTGCTCACACCTGGTTAAAGTGTGCACTACTCACACTTGGTTACAGTGCACACTGCTCCTCACACCTGGTGATAGTGCACACTGCTCCTCATACCTGGTTATAGTGTACACTGGTCCTCACACCTGGTTATAGTGCACACTGATCCTCACACCTGGTTATTGTGCACACTGCACATACCTAGTTATTGTGCACACTGTACACACTTGGCTATAGTGCACGCTGCTCACACCTGGTTTTAGTGCACACTGCTCCTCACACCTGATTAAAGTGTACACTGCTCCTCACACCTGGTTAAAAGTGCACACTGGTCCTCACAACTGGTTATAGTGCACACTGCTCCTCACAACTGGCTACAGTACACACTGGTCCTCACAACTGGTTATAGTGCACACTGCTCACACTTGGTTACCATGCATACTGCTCACACCTGGTTATAGTGCACACTGCTCCTCACACCTGGTTATAGTGCACACTGCTCACACTTGGTTATCATGCACACAACTCACACTTGGTTATAGTGCACACTGCTCCTCACACCTGCTTATAGAATACACTGCTCACACCTAGTTATTATGCACAATGCTCACACTTGGTTATAGTGCACACTGACCACACCTAGTTTTAGTGCACACTACTCCTCACATCTGGTTAGAGTGCACACTGCTCCTCACACCTGGTTATAGTGCACACTCCTCACAGCTGGTTATAGTGCACAATGCTCCTCACATCTGGTTATCATGCACACTGCTCACACCTGGTTATAGTGCACACTGCTCACACCTGGTAACCGTGCACACTGCTCACACCTGGTTATAGTGCACACTGCTCACACCTGGTAACCGTGCACACTGCTCACACCTGGTTATATTACACACTGCTCAGACCAGGTTATATTTCACACTGCTCCTCACACCTGGTTATAGTGCACACTGCTCACACCTAGTTATTGTGCACCCTGCACACACCTGGTTATTGTGCACACTGTACACACTTGGTTATAGTGCACACTGCTCACACCTGGTTATCGTGCACACTGCTCCTCACAACTGATTATAGTGCACACTGCTCACACCTGGTTATCGTGCACACTGCTCCTCACACCTGTTTAAAGTGCACAATGCTCCTCACACCTAGTTATCATGCACACTGCTCACACCTGGTTATAGTGCAAACTGCTCACACCTGGTATATTGCACACTGCTCACACCTGGTTATAGTGCACACTGCTCCTCACAACTGGCTAGAGTGCACACTGCTCACACATAGTTATTGTGCACACTGCTCACACCTGGTTTTAGTGCACACTGCTCCTCACACCTGGTTTTCGTGCACAGTGCTCCTCACAACTGGTTATAGCGCACACTGCTCACTGCTCACACTTGGTTATCATGCACACTACTCATACTTGGTTAGAGTGCACACTACTCCTCACACCTGGTTATAGAATACACTGCTCACACCGAGTTATTATGCACACTGCTCCTCACACCTGGTTATAGTGCACACTGCTCACACATGGTTATAGAGCACAATGCTCACACCTTGTCATAATGCATACTGCTCGCACCTGGTTATAGTGCACACTGCTCCTCACACCTGGTTATAGTGCACACTGCTGCTCACACCTGGTTATCGTGCACACTGCTCCTCACACCTGGTTATAGTGCACACTACTCACACCTGGTTATAGTGCACAATGCTCCTCACACCTGGTTATCGTGCACACTGCTCCTCACACCTGATTAAAGTGCACACTGCTCCTCACACCTGGTTTTTGTGCACACTGGCCCTCACACCTGGTTCGAGTGCACACTGCTCACACCATGTTATTGTGCACTTTGCACACACCTGGTTATTGTGCATACTGCACTCTTGGTTATAATGCACACTGCTCACACCTGGTTTTTGTGCACACTGCTCCTCACACCTGGTTATAGTGCACACTGCTCCTCACACCTGGTTATAGTGCACACTGGTCCTCACAACTGGTTATAGTACAAATTGCTCACACTTGGTTATAGTGCACACTTGGTTATAGTGCACACTGCTCCTCACACCTGGTTATAGTGCACACTGCTCCTCACACCTGGTTATAGTGCACACTGGTCCTCACACCTGGTTATTGTGCACACTGCTGAAACCTGGTTATAGTGCACAATTGGTTATAGTGCACACTGCTCCTCACACCTGATTAAAGTGCACACTGCTCCTCACACCAAGTTATTGTGTACAATGCTCACACTTATTTATAGTGCACACTGCTCACACCTAGTTATAGTGCACACTACTCCTCACACCTGGTTATAGTGCACAATGCTCCTCACACCTAGTTATCGTGCACACTGCTCACACGTAGTTATTGTGCACATTGTTCACACCTGGTTATATTGCACACTGCTCACACATGGTTATATTTCACACTGCTCCTCACACCTGGTTATAGTGCACACTGCTCCCACCTAGTTATTGTGCACACTGCACACACGTAGTTATTGTGCAAACTGCACACACTTGGTTATAGTGCACACTGCTCACACCTGGTTATCGTGCACACTGCTCCTCACAACTGATTATAGTGCACACAGCTCACACCTGGTTATAGTGCACAATGCTCCTCACACCTGGCTATTGTGCACACTGCTCCTCACACCTGGTTAAATTGCACACTGCTCACACCTGGTTATAGTGCACAATGCTCCTCACACGTGGTTATCATGCACACTGCTCACACCTGGTTATATTTCACACTGCTCCTCACACCTGGTTATAGTGCACACTGGTCCTCACAACTGATTATAGTACAAATTGCTCACACTTGGTTATAGTGCACACTTGGTTATAGTGCACACTGCTCCTCACACCTGGTTATAGTGCACACTGCTCCTCACACCTGGTTATAGTGCACAATGCTCCTCACACCGAGTTATCGTGCACACTGCTCACACGTAGTTATTGTGCACATTGTTCACACCTGGTTATATTGCACACTGCTCACACATGGTTATATTTCACACTGCTCCTCACACCTGGTTAAAGTGCACAATGCTCCTCACACCTAGTTATCATGCACACTGCTCACACCTGGTTATGGTGCAAACTGCTCACACCTGGTATATTGCACACTGCTCACACCTGGTTATAGTGCACACTGCTCCTCACAACTGGCTAGAGTGCACACTGCTCACACATAGTTATTGTGCACACTGCTCACACCTGGTTTTAGTGCACACTGCTCCTCACACCTGGTTTTCGTGCACAGTGCTCCTCACAACTGGTTATAGCGCACACTGCTCACACTTGGTTATCATGCACACTACTCACACTTTGTTAGATTGAACACTACTCCTCACACCTGGTTATAGTGCACACTGCTCCTCACACCTGGTTATAGTGCACACTGCTCCTCACACCTGGTTCGAGTGCACACTGCTCACACCATGTTATTGTGCACTTTGCACACACCTAGTTATTGTGCATACTGCACTCTTGGTTATAATGCACACTGCTCACACCTGGTTTTTGTGCACACTGCTCCTCACACCTGGTTATAGTGCACACTGCTCCTCACACCTGGTTATAGTACAAATTGCTCACACTTGGTTATAGTGCACACTTGGTTATAGTGCCCACTGCTCCTCACACCTGGTTATAGTGCACACTGCTCCTCACACCTGGTTATAGTGCACACTGGTCCTCACACCTGGTTATTGTGCACACTGCTGAAACCTGGTTATAGTGCACACTTGGTTATAGTGCACACTGCTCCTCACACCTGATTAAAGTGCACACTGCTCCTCACACCAAGTTATTGTGCACAATGCTCACACTTATTTATAGTGCACACTGCTCACACCTAGTTATAGTGCACACTACTCCTCACACCTGGTTATAGTGCACAATGCTCCTCACACCTAGTTATCATGCACACTGCTCACACGTAGTTATTGTGCACATTGTTCACACCTGGTTATAGTGCACACTGCTCACACCTGGTTATATTGGACACAGCTCACACCTGGTTATAATGCACACTGCTCCTCACAACTGGTTATAGTGCACAATGCTCCTCACATCTGGTTATCGTGCACACTGCTCACACCTGGTTACCGTGCACACTGCTCACACCTGGTTATATTGCACACTGCTCACACATGGTTATATTTCACACTGCTCCTCACACCTGGTTATAGTGCACACTGCTCCTCATACCGAGTGATAGTGCACACTGCTCACACCTGGTTATAGTACAAACTGCTCCTCACACCTGGCTATTGTGCATACTGCTCCTCACACCTGGTTATAGTGCACATTGCTTACACCTGGTTATAGTGCACTCTGCTCACACCTGGTTATAGTGCACATTGCTCCTCATAGCTGGTTACAGTGCACACTGCTCACACCTGGTTAAAGTGTGCACTACTCACACTTGGTTACAGTGCACACTGCTCCTCACACCTGGTGATAGTGCACACTGCTCCTCATACCTGGTTATAGTGTACACTGGTCCTCACACCTGGTTATAGTGCACACTGATCCTCACACCTGGTTATTGTGCACACTGCACATACCTAGTTATTGTGCACACTGTACACACTTGGCTATAGTGCACGCTGCTCACACCTGGTTTTAGTGCACACTGCTCCTCACACCTGATTAAAGTGTACACTGCTCCTCACACCTGGTTAAAAGTGCACACTGGTCCTCACAACTGGTTATAGTGCACACTGCTCCTCACAACTGGCTACAGTACACACTGGTCCTCACAACTGGTTATAGTGCACACTGCTCACACTTGGTTACCATGCATACTGCTCACACCTGGTTATAGTGCACACTGCTCCTCACACCTGGTTATAGTGCACACTGCTCACACTTGGTTATCATGCACACAACTCACACTTGGTTATAGTGCACACTGCTCCTCACACCTGCTTATAGAATACACTGCTCACACCTAGTTATTATGCACAATGCTCACACTTGGTTATAGTGCACACTGACCACACCTAGTTTTAGTGCACACTACTCCTCACATCTGGTTAGAGTGCACACTGCTCCTCACACCTGGTTATAGTGCACACTCCTCACAGCTGGTTATAGTGCACAATGCTCCTCACATCTGGTTATCATGCACACTGCTCACACCTGGTTATAGTGCACACTGCTCACACCTGGTAACCGTGCACACTGCTCACACCTGGTTATATTGCACACTGCTCAGACCAGGTTATATTTCACACTGCTCCTCACACCTGGTAAAAGTGCACACTGCTCACACCTAGTTATTGTGCACCCTGCACACACCTGGTTATTGTGCACACTGTACACACTTGGTTATAGTGCACACTGCTCACACCTGGTTATCGTGCACACTGCTCCTCACAACTGATTATAGTGCACACTGCTCACACCTGGTTATCGTGCACACTGCTCCTCACACCTGGTTAAAGTGCACAATGCTCCTCACACCTAGTTATCATGCACACTGCTCACACCTGGTTATAGTGCAAACTGCTCACACCTGGTATATTGCACACTGCTCACACCTGGTTATAGTGCACACTGCTCCTCACAACTGGTTAGAGTGCACACTGCTCACACATAGTTATTGTGCACACTGCTCACACCTGGTTTTAGTGCACACTGCTCCTCACACCTGGTTTTCGTGCACAGTGCTCCTCACAACTGGTTATAGCGCACACTGCTCTCTGCTCACACTTGGTTATCATGCACACTACTCACACTTGGTTAGAGTGCACACTACTCCTCACACCTGGTTATAGAATACACTGCTCACACCTAGTTATTATGCACACTGCTCCTCACACCTGGTTATAGTGCACACTGCTCACACATGGTTATAGAGCACAATGCTCACACCTTGTCATAATGCATACTGCTCGCACCTGGTTATAGTGCACACTGCTCCTCACACCTGGTTATAGTGCACAATGCTCCTCACACCGAGTTATTGTGCACACCACTCACACCTGGTTATATTGCACACTGCTCACTCCTGGTTATAGTGCACACTGCTCCTCACACCTGGTTATAGTGCACACTTGTCCTCACAACTGGTAAAAGTGCACACTGCTGAAACCTGGTTATAGTGCACACAGGGTTATAGTGCACGCTGCTCCTCACACCTGGTTATAGAATACACTGCTCGCACCAAGTTATTGTGCACAATGCTCACACTTATTTATAGTGCACACTGCTCACACCTAGTTATAGTGCACACTACTCCTCACACCTGGTTATAGTGCACAATGCTCCTCACACCTAGTTAATGTGCACACTGCTCACACCTGGTTATATTGGACACCACTCACATCTGGTTATAGTGCACAGTGCTCCTCACACCTGGTTATAGTGCACAATGCTCCTCACACCTAGTTATCGTGCACACCGCTCACACCTGGTTATAGTGCACACTGCTCACACCTGGTTATAGTGCACACTGCTCACACCTGGTTATCGTGCACACTGTTCACACCTGGTTATAGTGCACACTGCTCACACCTGGTAATAGTGCACGGTGCTCTTCACACCTGGTTACAGTGCACACTGCTCCTGATACCGAGTGATAGTGCACACTGCTCACACGTGGTTATAGTGCACACTGCTCACACCTGGTTTTCGTGCACACTGCTCCTCACACCTGATTATAGTGCACACTGCTCACACCTGGTTATTGTGCACAATGCTCACACTTGGTTATAGTGCACACTGCTCACACCTAGTTATAGTGCACACTACTCCTCACACTTGGTTATAGTGCACACTGCTCACACCTAGTTATAGTGTACACTACTCACACCTGGTTTTCTTGTACACTGCTCCTCACACCTGATTATAGTGCACACTGCTCACACCTGGTTATTTTGCACAATGCTCACACTTGGTTATAGTGCACACTGCTCACACCTAATTTTTGTGCACACTACTCCTCACACCTAGTTATTGTGCACACAGAACACACCTATTTATTGTGCACACTGCACACACTTGGTTATAGTGCACACTGCTCACACCTGGTTATCGTGCACAATGCTCCTCACACCTGATCATAATGCACACTGCTTACACCTGGCTACAGTGCACAATGCACCTCACACCTGGTTATCGTGCACACTGCTTACACCTGGTTATAGTGCACACTGCTCACACTTGGTTATAGTGCACACTTATCCTCACAACTGGTTATAGTGCACACTGCGAACACTTGGTTATCATGCACACTACTCACACTTGGTTATACTGCACACTGCTCCTCACACCTGGTTATAGAATACACTGCTCACACCTAGTTATAGTGCACACTACTCCTCACACCTAGTTAGAGTGCACATTGCTCCTCACACCTGGTTATAGTGCACACTATTGACACCTGGTTATAGTGCACAATGCTCCTCACACCTGGTTATCGTGTACACTGATCACACTTGGTTATAGTGCACACTGCTCACACTGGTTACCGCGCGCACTGCTCACACCTGGTTATATTTCACACTGCTCCTCACACCTGGTTATAGTGCACACTGCTCACACCTAGTTATTGTGCACACTGTACACACCTAGTTATTGTGCACACTGTACACACTTGGTGAGAGTGCACACAGCTCACACCTGGTTATCGCGCACACTGCTGCTCACAACTGATTATAGTGCACACTGCTCCTCACACCTGGTTAGAGTGCACACTGCTCACACCTCGTTATTGTGCACACTGCACACACCTAATTATTGTGCACACTGCACACTTGGTTATAGTGCACACTGCTCCTCACACCTGGTTATAGAATACACTGCTCACACCTAGTTATGGTGCACAATGCTCACACTGGTTATAGTGCACACTGCTCACACCTAGTTACAGTGCACACTACTCCTCACACCTGGTTATAGTGCACAATGCTCCTCACACCTAGTTATCGTGCACGCTGCTCACACCTAGTTATTGTGCACACTGCTCACACCTGGTTATAGTGCACACTGTTCACACCTGGATATATTGCACACTGCTCACACCTGGTTATAGTGCACACTGCTCCTCACACCTGGTTATAGTGCACAATGCTTCTCACAGCTCGTTATCGTGCACACTGCTCACACCTGGTTATAGTGAACACTGCACACACCTGGTTATAGTGTGCACTGCTCCTCACACCTGGTTATAGTGCACACTGCTCCTCATACCTAGTGATAGTGCACACTGCTAACACGTGGTTATAGTGCACACAGCACACACCTAGTTATTGTACACACTGCACACACTTGGTTATAGTGCGCACTGCTCACACCCGGTTATCGGGCACAATGCTCCTCACACCTGGTTATCATGCACACTGCTTACACCTGGCTATAGTGCACAATGCTCCTCACACCTGGTTATCGTGCACACTGCTCACACCTGGTTATAGTGCACACTACTCACACCTGGTTATCGTGCACACTGTTCACACCTGGTTATAGTGCACACTGCTCACACGTGGTTATAGTGCATACAGCTCACACCTGGTTATAGTGCACACTGCTCCTCACATCTGGTTATAGTGCACACTACTCACACCTGGTTATTGTACACAATGCTCACACTTGGTTATAGTGCACACTGCTCACACCTAGTTATAGTGCACACTACTCCTCACACCTGGTTAGAGTGCACACCGCTCACACCTAGTTATTGTGCACACTGCACACACTTGGTTATAGTGCACACTACTCACACCCGGTTATCGGGCACAATGCTCCTCACACCTGGTTATAATGCACACTGCTTACACCTGGCTATAGTGCACAATGCTCCTCCCACCTGGTTATCGTGCACACTGCTCACACCTGGTTATAGTGCACACTGCTCACACCTGGTTATAGTGCACACTGCTCCTCACACCTGGTTATAGTGCACACTACTCCTCATACCTAGTGAGAGTGCACACTGCTCACACATGGTTATAGTGCACACTGCTCACACATGGTTATAGTGCACACTGCTCCTCACATCTGGTTATAGTGCACACTGCTCCTCACACCTGGTTATAGTGCGCACTGCTCACACCTGGTGATAGTGCACACTGCTCACACATGGTTATAGTGCACACTGCTCACACCTGCTTATAGTGCACAATGCTCCTCATACCTAGTGATAGTGCACACTGCTCCTCACACCTGATTAAAGTGCACACTGCTCCTCACACCTGGTTTTTGTGCACACTGTTCCTCACACCTGGTTCGAGTGCACACTGCACACACCTAGTTATTGTGCACTTTGCACACACCTAGTTATTGTGCATACTGCACACTTGGTTATAATGCACACTGCTCACACCTGGTATTAGTGCACACTGCTCCTCGCACCTGATTAAAGTGCACACTGCTCCTCACATCTGTTTATAGTGCACACTGCTCCTCACACCTGGTTATAGTGCACACTGCTCCTCACACCTGGTTATAGTGCACACTGCTGAAACCTGGTTATAGTGCACACTTGGTTATAGTGCACACTGCTCCTCACACCTGGTTATAGTGCACACTGGTCCTCACACCTGGTTAGAGTGCACACTGCTCACATCTGGTTATAGTACACACTGCTCACACCTGGTTATAGTGCACACTACTCCTCACACCTGGTTATAGTGCACAATGCTCCTCACACCTAGTTATCGTGCACACTGCTAACACATAGTTATTGTGCACACTGCTCACACCTGGTTATAGTGCACACTGTTCACACCTGGATATATTGCACACTGCTCACACCTGGTTATAGTGCACACTGCTCCTCACACCTGGTGATAGTGCACAATGCTTCTCACAGCTCGTTATCGTGCACACTGCTCACACCTGGTTATAGTGAACACTGCACACACCTGGTTATAGTGTGCACTGCTCCTCACACCTGGTTATAGTGCACACTGCTCAAACCTGATGAAAGTGCACAGTGCTCTTCACACATGGTAATAGTGCACACTGCTCCTCATACCTAGTGATAGTGCACACTGCTAACACGTGGTTATAGTGCACACAGCACACACCTAGTTATTGTGCACACTGCACACACTTGGTTATAGTGCGCACTGCTCACACCCGGTTATCGGGCACAATGCTCCTCACACCTGGTTATCATGCACACTGCTTACACCTGGCTATAGTGCACAATGCTCCTCACACCTGGTTATCGTGCACACTGCTCACACCTGGTTATAGTGCACACTACTCACACCTGGTTATCGTGCACACTGTTCACACCTGGTTATAGTGCACACTGCTCACACGTGGTTATAATGCACACTGCTTGCACCTGGCTATAGTGCACAATGCTCCTCCCACCTGGTTATCGTGCACACTGCTCACACCTGGTTATAGTGCACACTGCTCACACCTGGTTATAGTGCACACTGCTCCTCACACCTGGTTATAGTGCACACTACTCCTCATACCTAGTGAGAGTGCACACTGCTCACACATGGTTATAGTGCACACTGCTCACACATGGTTATAGTGCACACTGCTCCTCACATCTGGTTATAGTGCACACTGCTCCTCACACCTGGTTATAGTGCGCACTGCTCACACCTGGTGATAGTGCACACTGCTCACACATGGTTATAGTGCACACTGCTCACACCTGCTTATAGTGCACAATGCTCCTCATACCTAGTGATAGTGCACACTGCTCCTCACACCTAATTAAAGTGCACACTGCTCCTCACACCTGGTTTTTGTGCACACTGGTCCTCACACCTGGTTCGAGTGCACACTGCACACACCTAGTTATTGTGCACTTTGCACACACCTAGTTATTGTGCATACTGCACACTTGGTTATAATGCACACTGCTCACACCTGGTATTAGTGCACACTGCTCCTCGCACCTGATTAAAGTGCACACTGCTCCTCACACCTGTTTATAGTGCACACTGCTCCTCACACCTGGTTATAGTGCACACTGCTCCTCACACCTGGTTATAGTGCACACTGCTGAAACCTGGTTATAGTGCACACTTGGTTATAGTGCACACTGCTCCTCACACCTGGTTATAGTGCACACTGGTCCTCACACCTGGTTAGAGTGCACACTGCTCACATCTGGTTATAGTACACACTGCTCACACCTGGTTATAGTGCACACTACTCCTCACACCTGGTTATAGTGCACAATGCTCCTCACACCTAGTTATCGTGCACACTGCTCACACATAGTTATTGTGCACACTGCTCACACCTGGTTGTAGTACACACTGCTCACACCTGGTTATATTGGACACAGCTCACACCTGGTTATAGTGCACACTGCTCACACCTGGTTATACTGCACAATGCTCCTCACACCTGGTTATCGTGCACACTGTTCACATCTGGTTATAGTGCACACTGCTCAAACCTGGTTATAGTGCACGGTGCTCTTCACACCTGGTTATAGTGCACACTGCTCCTGATACCAAGTGATAGTGCACACTGTTCACACGTGGTTATAGGGCACACTCCCCAGCTGGTTTTCGTGCACACTGCTCCTCACACCTGATTATAGTGCACACTGCTCACACCTGGTTATTGTGCACACTACTCCTCACACTTGGTTATAGTGCACACTGCTCACACCTAGTTATAGTGCACACTACTCCTCACACCTAGTTATTGTGCACACAGCACACACATAGTTATTGAGCACACTGCACACACTTGGTTATAGTGCACACTGCTCACACCTGGTTATTGTGCACAATGCTCCTCACACCTGGTTATAATGCACACTGCTTACACCTGGCTATAGTGCACACTGGTCCTCACACCTGTTTCGAGTGCACACTGCTCACGCCTAGTTATTGTGCACTTTGCACACACCTAGTTATTGTGCACACTGCATACTTGGTTATAGTGCACACTGCTCACACCTGGTTTTAGTGCACACTGCTCCTCACACCTGATTAAAGTGCACACTGCTCCGCACACCTGGTTATAGTGCACACTGCTCCTCACACCTGGTTATAGTGAACACTGGTCCTCACAACTGGTTATAGTGCACACTGCTCACACTTGGTTATCATGCACACTGCTCACACCTGGTTATAGTGCACATTGCTCCTCACACCTGGTTATAGTGCACACTGCTGAAACCTGGTTATAGTGCACACTTGGTTATAGTGCACACTGCTCCTCACACCTGGTTATAGAATACACTGCTCACACCTAGTTATAGTGCACATTACTCCTCACACCTGGTTATAGTGCACAATGCTCCTCACACCGAGTTATCGTGCACACCGCTCACACCTAGTTTTTGTGCACACTGCTCACACCTGGTTATATTGCACACTGCTCACTCCTGCTTATAGTGCACACTGCTCCTCACACCTGGTTATAGTACACACTGCTCACACCTGGTTACATTGGACACTGCTTACACCTGGTTATAGTGCACACTGCTCCTCACACCTGGTTATAGTGCACAATGCTCCTCACACCTAGTTATCGTGCATACCGCTCACACCTGGTTATAGTGCACACTGCTCACACCTGGTTATATTGCACACTGCTCACTCCTGGTTATAGTGCACACTGCTCCTCACACCTGGTTATCGTGCACACTGCTCACACCTTGTTATAGTGCACAATGCTCCTCACACCTGGTTATCGTGCACACTGTTTACACCTGGTTTTAGTGCACACTGCTCACACCTGGTTATAGTGTACGGTGCTCTTCACACCTGGTTATAATGCACACTGCTCCTGATACCGAGTGATAGTGCAGACTGCTCACACGTGGTTATAGTGCACACTGCTCACACCTGGTTATTGTGCACACTACTCCTCACACTTGGTTATAGTGCACACTGCTCACACCTAGTTATAGTGCACACTACTCCTCACACCTAGTTATTGTGCACACAGCACACACCTAGTTATTGTGCACACTGCACACACTTGGTTATAGTGCACACTGCTCACACCTGGTTATCGTGCACAATGCTCCTCACACCTGGTTATAATGCACACTGCTTACACCTGGCTATAGTGCACACTGGTCCTCACACCTGGTTCGAGTGCACACTGCTCACGCCTAGTTATTGTGCACTTTGCACACACCTAGTTATTGTGCACACTGCATACTTGGTTATAGTGCACACTGCTCACACCTGGTTTTAGTGCACACTGCTCCTCACACCTGATTAAAGTGCACACTGCTCCGCACACCTGGTTATAGTGCACACTGCTCCTCACACCTGGTTATAGTGAACACTGGTCCTCACAACTGGTTATAGTGCACACTGCTCACACTTGGTTATCATGCACACTGCTGACACCTGGTTATAGTGCACATTGCTCCTCACACCTGGTTATAGTGCACACTGCTGAAACCTGGTTATAGTGCACACTTGGTTATAGTGCACACTGCTCCTCACACCTGGTTATAGAATACACTGCTCACACCTAGTTATAGTGCACATTACTCCTCACACCTGGTTATAGTGCACAATGCTCCTCACACCGAGTTATCGTGCACACCGCTCACACCTAGTTTTTGTGCACACTGCTCACACCTGGTTATATTGCACACTGCTCACTCCTGCTTATAGTGCACACTGCTCCTCACACCTGGTTATAGTACACACTGCTCACACCTGGTTACATTGGACACTGCTTACACCTGGTTATAGTGCACACTGCTCCTCACACCTGGTTATAGTGCACAATGCTCCTCACACCTAGTTATCGTGCACACCGCTCACACCTGGTTATAGTGCACACTGCTCACACCTGGTTATATTGCACACTGCTCACTCCTGGTTATAGTGCACACTGCTCCTCACACCTGGTTATCGTGCACACTACTCACACCTTGTTATAGTGCACAATGCTCCTCACACCTGGTTATCGTGCACACTGTTTACACCTGGTTTTAGTGCACACTGCTCACACCTGGTTATAGTGCACGGTGCTCTTCACACCTGGTTATAATGCACACTGCTCCTGATACCGAGTGATAGTGCAGACTGCTCACACGTGGTTATAGTGCACACTGCTCACACCTGGTTATTGTGCACACTACTCCTCACACTTGGTTATAGTGCACACTGCTCACACCTAGTTATAGTGCACACTACTCCTCACACCTAGTTATTGTGCACACAGCACACACCTAGTTATTGTGCACACTGCACACACTTGGTTATAGTGCACACTGCTCACACCTGGTTATCGTGCACAATGCTCCTCACACCTGGTTATAATGCACACTGCTTACACCTGGCTATAGTGCACACTGGTCCTCACACCTGGTTCGAGTGCACACTGCTCACGCCTAGTTATTGTGCACTTTGCACACACCTAGTTATTGTGCACACTGCATACTTGCTTATAGTGCACACTGCTCACACCTGGTTTTAGTGCACACTGCTCCTCACACCTGATTAAAGTGCACACTGCTCCGCACACCTGGTTATAGTGCACACTGCTCCTCACACCTGGTTATAGTGAACACTGGTCCTCACAACTGGTTATAGTGCACACTGCTCACACTTGGTTATCATGCACACTGCTGACACCTGGTTATAGTGCACATTGCTCCTCACACCTGGTTATAGTGCACACTGCTGAAACCTGGTTATAGTGCACACTTGGTTATAGTGCACACTGCTCCTCACACCTGGTTATAGAATACACTGCTCACACCTAGTTATAGTGCACATTACTCCTCACACCTGGTTATAGTGCACAATGCTCCTCACACCGAGTTATCGTGCACACCGCTCACACCTAGTTTTTGTGCACACTGCTCACACCTGGTTATATTGCACACTGCTCACTCCTGCTTATAGTGCACACTGCTCCTCACACCTGGTTATAGTACACACTGCTCACACCTGGTTACATTGGACACTGCTTACACCTGGTTATAGTGCACACTGCTCCTCACACCTGGTTATAGTGCACAATGCTCCTCACACCTAGTTATCGTGCACACCGCTCACACCTGGTTATAGTGCACACTGCTCACACCTGGTTATATTGCACACTGCTCACTCCTGGTTATAGTGCACACTGCTCCTCACACCTGGTTATCGTGCACACTACTCACACCTTGTTATAGTGCACAATGCTCCTCACACCTGGTTATCGTGCACACTGTTTACACCTGGTTTTAGTGCACACTGCTCACACCTGGTTATAGTGCACGGTGCTCTTCACACCTGGTTATAATGCACACTGCTCCTGATACCGAGTGATAGTGCAGACTGCTCACACGTGGTTATAGTGCACACTGCTCACACCTGGTTTTCGTGCACAATGCTCACACTTGGTTATAGTGCACACTGCTCACACCTAGTTATAGTGCACACTACTCCTCACACCTAGTTATTGTGCACACAGCACACACCTAGTTATTGTGCACACTGCACACACTTGGTTATAGTGCACACTGCTCACTCCTGGTTATCGTGCACAATGCTCCTCACACCTGATTATAATGTACACTGCTTACACCTGGCTATAGTGCACAATGCACCTCACACCTGGTTATCGTGCACACTGCTGACACCTGGTTATAGTGCACACTACTAACACTTGGTTAACATGGACACTACTCACACTTGGTTATAGTGCACACTGCTCCTCACACCTGGTTATAGAATACACTGCTCACACCTAGTTATTGTGCACAATGCTCACACCTGGTTATAGTGCACACTGCTCACACCTAGTTATCGTGCACACTACTCCTCACACCCGGTTAGAGTGCACACTGCTCCTCACACCTTGTTATAGTGCACACTACTCACACCTGGTTATAGTGCACAATGCTCCTCACACCTGGTTATCGTGTACACTGCTCACACCTGGTTATAGTGCACACTACTCACACCTGGTTATAGCGCACACTGCTCACACTTGGTTATAGTGCACACTGCTCACACCTGGTTACCGTGCACACTGCTCACACCTGGTTATTTTGCACACTGCTCACAACTGGTTATATTTCACACTGCTCCTCACACCTGGTTATAGTGCACACTGCTCACACCTAGTTACAGTGCACGGTGCTCTTCACACCTGGTTATAGTGCACATTGCTCCTGATACCGAGTGATAGTGCAGACTGCTCACACGTGGTTATAGTGCACACTGCTCACACCTGGTCTTCGTGCACAATGCTCACACTTGATTATAGTGCACACTGCTCACACCTAGTTATAGTGCACACTACTCCTCACACTTGGTTATAGTGCACACTGCTCCTCACACCTGGTTATAGTGCGCACTGCTCACACCTGGTGATAGTGCACACTGCTCACACATGGTTATAGTGCACACTGCTCACACCTGCTTATAGTGCACAATGCTCCTCATACCTAGTGATAGTGCACACTGCTCCTCACACCTGATTAAAGTGCACACTGCTCCTCACACCTGGTTTTTGTGCACACTGTTCCTCACACCTGGTTCGAGTGCACACTGCACACACCTAGTTATTGTGCACTTTGCACACACCTAGTTATTGTGCATACTGCACACTTGGTTATAATGCACACTGCTCACACCTGGTATTAGTGCACACTGCTCCTCGCACCTGATTAAAGTGCACACTGCTCCTCACATCTGTTTATAGTGCACACTGCTCCTCACACCTGGTTATAGTGCACACTGCTCCTCACACCTGGTTATAGTGCACACTGCTGAAACCTGGTTATAGTGCACACTTGGTTATAGTGCACACTGCTCCTCACACCTGGTTATAGTGCACACTGGTCCTCACACCTGGTTAGAGTGCACACTGCTCACATCTGGTTATAGTACACACTGCTCACACCTGGTTATAGTGCACACTACTCCTCACACCTGGTTATAGTGCACAATGCTCCTCACACCTAGTTATCGTGCACACTGCTAACACATAGTTATTGTGCACACTGCTCACACCTGGTTATAGTGCACACTGTTCACACCTGGATATATTGCACACTGCTCACACCTGGTTATAGTGCACACTGCTCCTCACACCTGGTGATAGTGCACAATGCTTCTCACAGCTCGTTATCGTGCACACTGCTCACACCTGGTTATAGTGAACACTGCACACACCTGGTGAAAGTGTGCACTGCTCCTCACACCTGGTTATAGTGCACACTGCTCAAACCTGATGAAAGTGCACAGTGCTCTTCACACATGGTAATAGTGCACACTGCTCCTCATACCTAGTGATAGTGCACACTGCTAACACGTGGTTATAGTGCACACAGCACACACCTAGTTATTGTGCACACTGCACACACTTGGTTATAGTGCGCACTGCTCACACCCGGTTATCGGGCACAATGCTCCTCACACCTGGTTATCATGCACACTGCTTACACCTGGCTATAGTGCACAATGCTCCTCACACCTGGTTATCGTGCACACTGCTCACACCTGGTTATAGTGCACACTACTCACACCTGGTTATCGTGCACACTGTTCACACCTGGTTATAGTGCACACTGCTCACACGTGGTTATAATGCACACTGCTTGCACCTGGCTATAGTGCACAATGCTCCTCCCACCTGGTTATCGTGCACACTGCTCACACCTGGTTATAGTGCACACTGCTCACACCTGGTTATAGTGCACACTGCTCCTCACACCTGGTTATAGTGCACACTACTCCTCATACCTAGTGAGAGTGCACACTGCTCACACATGGTTATAGTGCACACTGCTCACACATGGTTATAGTGCACACTGCTCCTCACATCTGGTTATAGTGCACACTGCTCCTCACACCTGGTTATAGTGCGCACTGCTCACACCTGGTGATAGTGCACACTGCTCACACATGGTTATAGTCCACACTGCTCACACCTGCTTATAGTGCACAATGCTCCTCATACCTAGTGATAGTGCACACTGCTCCTCACACCTAATTAAAGTGCACACTGCTCCTCACACCTGGTTTTTGTGCACACTGGTCCTCACACCTGGTTCGAGTGCACACTGCACACACCTAGTTATTGTGCACTTTGCACACACCTAGTTATTGTGCATACTGCACACTTGGTTATAATGCACACTGCTCACACCTGGTTTCAGTGCACACTGCTCCTCACACCTGGTTATAGTGCACACTGCTCCTCACACCTGGTTATAGTGCACACTGCTCCTCACATCTGGTTTTTGTGCACACTGGTCCTCACACCTGGTTCGAGTGCACACTGCACACACCTAGTTATTGTGCACTTTGCACACACCTAGTTATTGTGCATACTGCACACTTGGTTATAATGCACACTGCTCACACCTGGTATTAGTGCACACTGCTCCTCGCACCTGATTAAAGTGCACACTGCTCCTCACACCTGTTTATAGTGCACACTGCTCCTCACACCTGGTTATAGTGCACACTGCTCCTCACACCTGGTTATAGTGCACACTGCTGAAACCTGGTTATAGTGCACACTTGGTTATAGTGCACACTGCTCCTCACACCTGGTTATAGTGCACACTGGTCCTCACACCTGGTTAGAGTGCACACTGCTCACATCTGGTTATAGTACACACTGCTCACACCTGGTTATAGTGCACACTACTCCTCACACCTGGTTATAGTGCACAATGCTCCTCACACCTAGTTATCGTGCACACTGCTCACACATAGTTATTGTGCACACTGCTCACACCTGGTTGTAGTACACACTGCTCACACCTGGTTATATTGGACACAGCTCACACCTGGTTATAGTGCACACTGCTCACACCTGGTTATACTGCACAATGCTCCTCACACCTGGTTATCGTGCACACTGTTCACATCTGGTTATAGTGCACACTGCTCAAACCTGGTTATAGTGCACGGTGCTCTTCACACCTGGTTATAGTGCACACTGCTCCTGATACCAAGTGATAGTGCACACTGTTCACACGTGGTTATAGGGCACACTCCCCAGCTGGTTTTCGTGCACACTGCTCCTCACACCTGATTATAGTGCACACTGCTCACACCTGGTTATTGTGCACACTACTCCTCACACTTGGTTATAGTGCACACTGCTCACACCTAGTTATAGTGCACACTACTCCTCACACCTAGTTATTGTGCACACAGCACACACATAGTTATTGAGCACACTGCACACACTTGGTTATAGTGCACACTGCTCACACCTGGTTATTGTGCACAATGCTCCTCACACCTGGTTATAATGCACACTGCTTACACCTGGCTATAGTGCACACTGGTCCTCACACCTGTTTCGAGTGCACACTGCTCACGCCTAGTTATTGTGCACTTTGCACACACCTAGTTATTGTGCACACTGCATACTTGGTTATAGTGCACACTGCTCACACCTGGTTTTAGTGCACACTGCTCCTCACACCTGATTAAAGTGCACACTGCTCCGCACACCTGGTTATAGTGCACACTGCTCCTCACACCTGGTTATAGTGAACACTGGTCCTCACAACTGGTTATAGTGCACACTGCTCACACTTGGTTATCATGCACACTGCTCACACCTGGTTATAGTGCACATTGCTCCTCACACCTGGTTATAGTGCACACTGCTGAAACCTGGTTATAGTGCACACTTGGTTATAGTGCACACTGCTCCTCACACCTGGTTATAGAATACACTGCTCACACCTAGTTATAGTGCACATTACTCCTCACACCTGGTTATAGTGCACAATGCTCCTCACACCGAGTTATCGTGCACACCGCTCACACCTAGTTTTTGTGCACACTGCTCACACCTGGTTATATTGCACACTGCTCACTCCTGCTTATAGTGCACACTGCTCCTCACACCTGGTTATAGTACACACTGCTCACACCTGGTTACATTGGACACTGCTTACACCTGGTTATAGTGCACACTGCTCCTCACACCTGGTTATAGTGCACAATGCTCCTCACACCTAGTTATCGTGCATACCGCTCACACCTGGTTATAGTGCACACTGCTCACACCTGGTTATATTGCACACTGCTCACTCCTGGTTATAGTGCACACTGCTCCTCACACCTGGTTATCGTGCACACTGCTCACACCTTGTTATAGTGCACAATGCTCCTCACACCTGGTTATCGTGCACACTGTTTACACCTGGTTTTAGTGCACACTGCTCACACCTGGTTATAGTGTACGGTGCTCTTCACACCTGGTTATAATGCACACTGCTCCTGATACCGAGTGATAGTGCAGACTGCTCACACGTGGTTATAGTGCACACTGCTCACACCTGGTTATTGTGCACACTACTCCTCACACTTGGTTATAGTGCACACTGCTCACACCTAGTTATAGTGCACACTACTCCTCACACCTAGTTATTGTGCACACAGCACACACCTAGTTATTGTGCACACTGCACACACTTGGTTATAGTGCACACTGCTCACACCTGGTTATCGTGCACAATGCTCCTCACACCTGGTTATAATGCACACTGCTTACACCTGGCTATAGTGCACACTGGTCCTCACACCTGGTTCGAGTGCACACTGCTCACGCCTAGTTATTGTGCACTTTGCACACACCTAGTTATTGTGCACACTGCATACTTGGTTATAGTGCACACTGCTCACACCTGGTTTTAGTGCACACTGCTCCTCACACCTGATTAAAGTGCACACTGCTCCGCACACCTGGTTATAGTGCACACTGCTCCTCACACCTGGTTATAGTGAACACTGGTCCTCACAACTGGTTATAGTGCACACTGCTCACACTTGGTTATCATGCACACTGCTGACACCTGGTTATAGTGCACATTGCTCCTCACACCTGGTTATAGTGCACACTGCTGAAACCTGGTTATAGTGCACACTTGGTTATAGTGCACACTGCTCCTCACACCTGGTTATAGAATACACTGCTCACACCTAGTTATAGTGCACATTACTCCTCACACCTGGTTATAGTGCACAATGCTCCTCACACCGAGTTATCGTGCACACCGCTCACACCTAGTTTTTGTGCACACTGCTCACACCTGGTTATATTGCACACTGCTCACTCCTGCTTATAGTGCACACTGCTCCTCACACCTGGTTATAGTACACACTGCTCACACCTGGTTACATTGGACACTGCTTACACCTGGTTATAGTGCACACTGCTCCTCACACCTGGTTATAGTGCACAATGCTCCTCACACCTAGTTATCGTGCACACCGCTCACACCTGGTTATAGTGCACACTGCTCACACCTGGTTATATTGCACACTGCTCACTCCTGGTTATAGTGCACACTGCTCCTCACACCTGGTTATCGTGCACACTACTCACACCTTGTTATAGTGCACAATGCTCCTCACACCTGGTTATCGTGCACACTGTTTACACCTGGTTTTAGTGCACACTGCTCACACCTGGTTATAGTGCACGGTGCTCTTCACACCTGGTTATAATGCACACTGCTCCTGATACCGAGTGATAGTGCAGACTGCTCACACGTGGTTATAGTGCACACTGCTCACACCTGGTTTTCGTGCACAATGCTCACACTTGGTTATAGTGCACACTGCTCACACCTAGTTATAGTGCACGGTGCTCTTCACACCTGGTTATAATGCACACTGCTCCTGATACCGAGTGATAGTGCAGACTGCTCACACGTGGTTATAGTGCACACTGCTCACACCTGGTTTTCGTGCACAATGCTCACACTTGGTTATAGTGCACACTGCTCACACCTAGTTATAGTGCACACTACTCCTCACACCTAGTTATTGTGCACACAGCACACACCTAGTTATTGTGCACACTGCACACACTTGGTTATAGTGCACACTGCTCACACCTGGTTATCGTGCACAATGCTCCTCACACCTGATTATAATGTACACTGCTTACACCTGGCTATAGTGCACAATGCACCTCACACCTGGTTATCGTGCACACTGCTGACACCTGGTTATAGTGCACACTACTAACACTTGGTTAACATGGACACTACTCACACTTGGTTATAGTGCACACTGCTCCTCACACCTGGTTATAGAATACACTGCTCACACCTAGTTATTGTGCACAATGCTCACACCTGGTTATAGTGCACACTGCTCACACCTAGTTATCGTGCACACTACTCCTCACACCCGGTTAGAGTGCACACTGCTCCTCACACCTTGTTATAGTGCACACTACTCACACCTGGTTATAGTGCACAATGCTCCTCACACCTGGTTATCGTGTACACTGCTCACACCTGGTTATAGTGCACACTACTCACACCTGGTTATAGTGCACAATGCTCCTCACACCTAGTTATCGTGCACACCGCTCACACCTGGTTATAGTGCACACTGCTCACACCTGGTTATATTGCACACTGCTCACTCCTGGTTATAGTGCACACTGCTCCTCACACCTGGTTATCGTGCACACTACTCACACCTTGTTATAGTGCACAATGCTCCTCACACCTGGTTATCGTGCACACTGTTTACACCTGGTTTTAGTGCACACTGCTCACACCTGGTTATAGTGCACGGTGCTCTTCACACCTGGTTATAATGCACACTGCTCCTGATACCGAGTGATAGTGCAGACTGCTCACACGTGGTTATAGTGCACACTGCTCACACCTGGTTTTCGTGCACAATGCTCACACTTGGTTATAGTGCACACTGCTCACACCTAGTTATAGTGCACACTACTCCTCACACCTAGTTATTGTGCACACAGCACACACCTAGTTATTGTGCACACTGCACACACTTGGTTATAGTGCACACTGCTCACACCTGGTTATCGTGCACAATGCTCCTCACACCTGGTTATAATGCACACTGCTTACACCTGGCTATAGTGCACACTGGTCCTCACACCTGGTTCGAGTGCACACTGCTCACGCCTAGTTATTGTGCACTTTGCACACACCTAGTTATTGTGCACACTGCATACTTGGTTATAGTGCACACTGCTCACACCTGGTTTTAGTGCACACTGCTCCTCACACCTGATTAAAGTGCACACTGCTCCGCACACCTGGTTATAGTGCACACTGCTCCTCACACCTGGTTATAGTGAACACTGGTCCTCACAACTGGTTATAGTGCACACTGCTCACACTTGGTTATCATGCACACTGCTGACACCTGGTTATAGTGCACATTGCTCCTCACACCTGGTTATAGTGCACACTGCTGAAACCTGGTTATAGTGCACACTTGGTTATAGTGCACACTGCTCCTCACACCTGGTTATAGAATACACTGCTCACACCTAGTTATAGTGCACATTACTCCTCACACCTGGTTATAGTGCACAATGCTCCTCACACCGAGTTATCGTGCACACCGCTCACACCTAGTTTTTGTGCACACTGCTCACACCTGGTTATATTGCACACTGCTCACTCCTGCTTATAGTGCACACTGCTCCTCACACCTGGTTATAGTACACACTGCTCACACCTGGTTACATTGGACACTGCTTACACCTGGTTATAGTGCACACTGCTCCTCACACCTGGTTATAGTGCACAATGCTCCTCACACCTAGTTATCGTGCACACCGCTCACACCTGGTTATAGTGCACACTGCTCACACCTGGTTATATTGCACACTGCTCACTCCTGGTTATAGTGCACACTGCTCCTCACACCTGGTTATCGTGCACACTACTCACACCTTGTTATAGTGCACAATGCTCCTCACACCTGGTTATCGTGCACACTGTTTACACCTGGTTTTAGTGCACACTGCTCACACCTGGTTATAGTGCACGGTGCTCTTCACACCTGGTTATAATGCACACTGCTCCTGATACCGAGTGATAGTGCAGACTGCTCACACGTGGTTATAGTGCACACTGCTCACACCTGGTTTTCGTGCACAATGCTCACACTTGGTTATAGTGCACACTGCTCACACCTAGTTATAGTGCACACTACTCCTCACACCTAGTTATTGTGCACACAGCACACACCTAGTTATTGTGCACACTGCACACACTTGGTTATAGTGCACACTGCTCACACCTGGTTATCGTGCACAATGCTCCTCACACCTGATTATAATGTACACTGCTTACACCTGGCTATAGTGCACAATGCACCTCACACCTGGTTATCGTGCACACTGCTGACACCTGGTTATAGTGCACACTACTAACACTTGGTTAACATGGACACTACTCACACTTGGTTATAGTGCACACTGCTCCTCACACCTGGTTATAGAATACACTGCTCACACCTAGTTATTGTGCACAATGCTCACACCTGGTTATAGTGCACACTGCTCACACCTAGTTATCGTGCACACTACTCCTCACACCCGGTTAGAGTGCACACTGCTCCTCACACCTTGTTATAGTGCACACTACTCACACCTGGTTATAGTGCACAATGCTCCTCACACCTGGTTATCGTGTACACTGCTCACACCTGGTTATAGTGCACACTACTCACACCTGGTTATAGCGCACACTGCTCACACTTGGTTATAGTGCACACTGCTCACACCTGGTTACCGTGCACACTGCTCACACCTGGTTATTTTGCACACTGCTCACAACTGGTTATATTTCACACTGCTCCTCACACCTGGTTATAGTGCACACTGCTCACACCTAGTTACAGTGCACGGTGCTCTTCACACCTGGTTATAGTGCACATTGCTCCTGATACCGAGTGATAGTGCAGACTGCTCACACGTGGTTATAGTGCACACTGCTCACACCTGGTCTTCGTGCACAATGCTCACACTTGATTATAGTGCACACTGCTCACACCTAGTTATAGTGCACACTACTCCTCACACTTGGTTATAGTGCACACTGCTCACACCTAGTTATAGTGCACACTACTCCTCACACCTGGTTTTCGTGCACACTGCTCCTCACACGTGATTATAGTGCACACTGCTCACACCTGGTTATTGTGCACAATGCTCACACTTGGTTATAGTGCACACTGCTCACACCTAGTTATAGTGCACACTACTCCTCACACCTAGTTATTGTGCACACAGAACACACCTAGTTATTGTGCACACTGCACACACTTGGTTATAATGCACACTGCTCACACCTGGCTATCGTGCACAATGCACCTCACACCTGGTTATCGTGCACACTGCTTACACCTGGTTATAGTGCACACTACTAACACTTGGTTAACATGGACACTACTCACACTTGGTTATAATGCACACTGCTCCTCACACCTGGTTATAGAATACACTGTTCACACCAAGTTATTGTGCACAATGCTCACACCTGGTTATAGTGCACACTGCTCACACCTAGTTATCGTGCACACTACTCCTCACACCTGGTTAGAGTGCACACTGCTCCTCACACCTGGTTATAGTGCACACTACTCACACCTGGTTATAGTGCACAATGCTCCTCACACCTGGTTATCGTGTACACTGCTCACACCTGGTTATAGTGCACACTACTCACACCTGGTTACCGTGCACACTGCTCACACCTGGTTATATTGCACACTGCTCACAACTGGTTATATTTCACACTGCTCCTCACACCTGGTTATAGTGCACACTGCTCACACCTAGTTACAGTGCACGGTGCTCTTCACACCTGGTTATAGTGCACACTGCTCCTGATACCGAGTGATAGTGCAGACTGCTCACACGTGGTTATAATGCACACTGCTCACACCTGGTTTTCGTGCACAATGCTCACACTTGGTTATAGTGCACACTGCTCACACCTAGTTATAGTGCACACTACTCCTCACACTTGGTTATAGTGCACACTGCTCACACCTAGTTATAGTGTACACTACTCACACCTGGTTTTCTTGTACACTGCTCCTCACACCTGATTATAGTGCACACTGCTCACACCTGGTTATTTTGCACAATGCTCACACTTGGTTATAGTGCACACTGCTCACACCTAATTTTTGTGCACACTACTCCTCACACCTAGTTATTGTGCACACAGAACACACCTATTTATTGTGCACACTGCACACACTTGGTTATAGTGCACACTGCTCACACCTGGTTATCGTGCACAATGCTCCTCACACCTGATCATAATGCACACTGCTTACACCTGGCTACAGTGCACAATGCACCTCACACCTGGTTATCGTGCACACTGCTTACACCTGGTTATAGTGCACACTGCTCACACTTGGTTATAGTGCACACTTATCCTCACAACTGGTTATAGTGCACACTGCGAACACTTGGTTATCATGCACACTACTCACACTTGGTTATACTGCACACTGCTCCTCACACCTGGTTATAGAATACACTGCTCACACCTAGTTATAGTGCACACTACTCCTCACACCTGGTTAGAGTGCACATTGCTCCTCACACCTGGTTATAGTGCACACTATTGACACCTGGTTATAGTGCACAATGCTCCTCACACCTGGTTATCGTGTACACTGATCACACTTGGTTATAGTGCACACTGCTCACACTGGTTACCGCGCGCACTGCTCACACCTGGTTATATTTCACACTGCTCCTCACACCTGGTTATAGTGCACACTGCTCACACCTAGTTATTGTGCACACTGTACACACCTAGTTATTGTGCACACTGTACACACTTGGTGAGAGTGCACACAGCTCACACCTGGTTATCGCGCACACTGCTCCTCACAACTGATTATAGTGCACACTGCTCCTCACACCTGGTTAGAGTGCACACTGCTCACACCTCGTTATTGTGCACACTGCACACACCTAATTATTGTGCACACTGCACACTTGGTTATAGTGCACACTGCTCCTCACACCTGGTTATAGAATACACTGCTCACACCTAGTTATGGTGCACAATGCTCACACTGGTTATAGTGCACACTGCTCACACCTAGTTACAGTGCACACTACTCCTCACACCTGGTTAAAGTGCACAATGCTCCTCACACCTAGTTATCGTGCACGCTGCTCACACCTAGTTATTGTGCACACTGCTCACACCTGGTTATAGTGCACACTGTTCACACCTGGATATATTGCACACTGCTCACACCTGGTTATAGTGCACACTGCTCCTCACACCTGGTTATAGTGCACAATGCTTCTCACAGCTCGTTATCGTGCACACTGCTCACACCTGGTTATAGTGAACACTGCACACACCTGGTTATAGTGTGCACTGCTCCTCACACCTGGTTATAGTGCACACTGCTCAAACCTGATGAAAGTGCACAGTGCTCTTCACACATGGCTATAGTGCACACTGCTCCTCATACCTAGTGATAGTGCACACTGCTAACACGTGGTTATAGTGCACACTGCTCACACCTAGTTATTGTGCACACTGTACACACCTAGTTATTGTGCACACTGTACACACTTGGTGAGAGTGCACACAGCTCACACCTAGTTATCGCGCACACTGCTCCTCACAACTGATTATAGTGCACACTGCTCCTCACACCTGGTTAGAGTGCACACTGCTCACACCTCGTTATTGTGCACACTGCACACACCTAATTATTGTGCACACTGCACACTTGGTTATAGTGCACACTGCTCCTCACACCTGGTTATAGAATACACTGCTCACACCTAGTTATGGTGCACAATGCTCACACTGGTTATAGTGCACACTGCTCACACCTAGTTACAGTGCACACTACTCCTCACACCTGGTTAAAGTGCACAATGCTCCTCACACCTAGTTATCGTGCACGCTGCTCACACCTAGTTATTGTGCACACTGCTCACACCTGGTTATAGTGCACACTGTTCACACCTGGATATATTGCACACTGCTCACACCTGGTTATAGTGCACACTGCTCCTCACACCTGGTTATAGTGCACAATGCTTCTCACAGCTCGTTATCGTGCACACTGCTCACACCTGGTTATAGTGAACACTGCACACACCTGGTTATAGTGTGCACTGCTCCTCACACCTGGTTATAGTGCACACTGCTCAAACCTGATGAAAGTGCACAGTGCTCTTCACACATGGCTATAGTGCACACTGCTCCTCATACCTAGTGATAGTGCACACTGCTAACACGTGGTTATAGTGCACACAGCACACACCTAGTTATTGTGCACACTGCACACACTTGGTTATAGTGCGCACTGCTCACACCCGGTTATCGGGCACAATGCTCCTCACACCTGGTTATCATGCACACTGCTTACACCTGGCTATAGTGCACAATGCTCCTCACACCTGGTTATCGTGCACACTGCTCACACCTGGTTATAGTGCACACTACTCACACCTGGTTATCGTGCACACTGTTCACACCTGGTTATAGTGCACACTGCTCACACGTGGTTATAGTGCATACAGCTCACACCTGGTTATAGTGCACACTGCTCCTCACATCTGGTTATAGTGCACACTACTCACACCTGGTTATTGTACACAATGCTCACACTTGGTTATAGTGCACACTGCTCACACCTAGTTATAGTGCACACTACTCCTCACACCTGGTTAGAGTGCACACTGCTCACACTTAGTTATTGTGCACACTGCACACACTTGGTTATAGTGCACACTACTCACACCCGGTTATCGGGCACAATGCTCCTCACACCTGGTTATAATGCACACTGCTTACACCTGGCTATAGTGCACAATGCTCCTCCCACCTGGTTATCGTGCACACTGCTCACACCTGGTTATAGTGCACACTGCTCACACCTGGTTATAGTGCACACTGCTCCTCACACCTGGTTATAGTGCACACTACTCCTCATACCTAGTGAGAGTGCACACTGCTCACACATGGTTATAGTGCACACTGCTCACACATGGTTATAGTGCACACTGCTCCTCACATCTGGTTATAGTGCACACTGCTCCTCACACCTGGTTATAGTGCGCACTGCTCACACCTGGTGATAGTGCACACTGCTCACACATGGTTATAGTGCACACTGCTCACACCTGCTTATAGTGCACAATGCTCCTCATACCTAGTGATAGTGCACACTGCTCCTCACACCTGATTAAAGTGCACACTGCTCCTCACACCTGGTTTTTGTGCACACTGGTCCTCACACCTGGTTCGAGTGCACACTGCACACACCTAGTTATTGTGCACTTTGCACACACCTAGTTATTGTGCATACTGCACACTTGGTTATAATGCACACTGCTCACACCTGGTATTAGTGCACACTGCTCCTCGCACCTGATTAAAGTGCACACTGCTCCTCACACCAGTTTATAGTGCACACTGCTCCTCACACCTGGTTATAGTGCACACTGCTCCTCACACCTGGTTATAGTGCACACTGCTGAAACCTGGTTATAGTGCACACTTGGTTATAGTGCACACTGCTCCTCACACCTGGTTATAGTGCACACTGGTCCTCACACCTGGTTAGAGTGCACACTGCTCACATCTGGTTATAGTACACACTGCTCACACCTGGTTATAGTGCACACTACTCCTCACACCTGGTTATAGTGCACAATGCTCCTCACACCTAGTTATCGTGCACACTGCTCACACATAGTTATTGTGCACACTGCTCACACCTGGTTGTAGTACACACTGCTCACACCTGGTTATATTGGACACAGCTCACACCTGGTTATAGTGCACAATGCTCCTCACACCTGGTTATCGTGCACACTGTTCACATCTGGTTATAGTGCACACTGCTCAAACCTGGTTATAGTGCACGGTGCTCTTCACACCTGGTTATAGTGCACACTGCTCCTGATACCGAGTGATAGTGCACACTGTTCACACGTGGTTATAGGGCACACTCCCCAGCTGGTTTTTGTGCACACTGCTCCTCACACCTGATTATAGTGCACACTGCTCACACCTGGTTATTGTGCACACTACTCCTCACACTTGGTTATAGTGCACACTGCTCACACCTAGTTATAGTGCACACTACTCCTCACACCTAGTTATTGTGCACACAGCACACACCTAGTTATTGTGCACACTGCACACACTTGGTTATAGTGCACACTGCTCACACCTGGTTATCGTGCACAATGCTCCTCACACCTGGTTATAATGCACACTGCTTACACCTGGCTATAGTGCACACTGGTCCTCACACCTGGTTCGAGTGCACACTGCTCACGCCTAGTTATTGTGCACTTTGCACACACCTAGTTATTGTGCACACTGCATACTTGGTTATCGTGCACACTGCTCACACCTGGTTTTAGTGCACACTGCTCCTCACACCTGATTAAAGTGCACACTGCTCCGCACACCTGGTTATAGTGCACACTGCTCACACCTGGTTATCGTGCACACTGCTCACACCTGGTTATAGTGCACACTACTCCTCACACCTGGTTAGAGTGCACACTGCTCACACCTAGCTATTGAGCACACAGCACACACCTAGTTATTGTGCACACTGCACACACTTGGTTATAGTGCACACTGCTCACACCTGGTTATCGTGCACACATCTCTCACACCTGATTATAGTTCACAATGCTCCAAACACCTGGTCATAGTGCACACTGCTCACACCTGGTTATCGTGCACACTGCTCACACCTGGTTATAGTGCACATTGCTCCTCACACCTGGTTATAGTGAACACTGGTCCTCACAACTGGTGATAGTGCACACTGCTCACACTTGGTTATCATGCACACTGCTCACACCTGGTTATAGTGCACATTGCTCCTCACACCTGGTTATAGTGCACACTGCTGAAACCTGGTTATAGTGCACACTTGGTTATAGTGCACACTGCTCCTCACACCTGGTTATAGAATACACTGCTCACACCTAGTTATAGTGCACATTACTCCTCACACCTGGTTATAGTGCACAATGCTCCTCACACCGAGTTATCGTGCACACCGCTCACACCTAGTTTTTGTGCACACTGCTCACACCTGGTTATATTGCACACTGCTCACTCCTGCTTATAGTGCACACTGCTCCTCACACCTGGTTATAGTACATACTGCTCACACCTGGTTACATTGGACACTGCTTACACCTGGTTATAGTGCACACTGCTCCTCACACCTGGTTATAGTGCACAATGCTCCTCACACCTAGTTATCGTGCACACCGCTCACACCTGGTTATAGTGCACACTGCTCACACCTGGTTATATTGCACACTGCTCACTCCTGGTTATAGTGCACACTGCTCCTCACACCTGGTTATCGTGCACACTGCTCACACCTTGTTATAGTGCACAATGCTCCTCACACCTGGTTATCGTGCACACTGTTTACACCTGGTTTTAGTGCACACTGCTCACACCTGGTTATAGTGCACGGTGCTCTTCACACCTGGTTATAGTGCACACTGCTCCTGATACCGAGTGATAGTGCAGACTGCTCACATGTGGTTATAGTGCACACTGCTCACACCTGGTTTTCGTGCACAATGCTCACACTTGGTTATAGTGCACACTGCTCACACCTAGTTATAGTGCACACTACTCCTCACACCTAGTTATTGTGCACACAGCACACACCTAGTTATTGTGCACACTGCACACACTTGGTTATAGTGCACACTGCTCACACCTGGTTATCGTGCACAATGCTCCTCACACCTGATTATAATGTACACTGCTTACACCTGGCTATAGTGCACAATGCACCTCACACCTGGTTATCGTGCACACTGCTGACACCTGGTTATAGTGCACACTACTAACACTTGGTTAACATGGACACTACTCACACTTGGTTATAGTGCACACTGCTCCTCACACCTGGTTATAGAATACACTGCTCACACCTAGTTATTGTGCACAATGCTCACACCTGGTTATAGTGCACACTGCTCACACCTAGTTATCGTGCACACTACTCCTCACACCCGGTTAGAGTGCACACTGCTCCTCACACCTGGTTATAGTGCACAATGCTCCTCACACCTGGTTATCGTGTACACTGCTCACACCTGGTTATAGTGCACACTACTCACACCTGGTTATAGCGCACACTGCTCACACTTGGTTATAGTGCACACTGCTCACACCTGGTTACCGTGCACACTGCTCACACCTGGTTATTTTGCACACTGCTCACAACTGGTTATATTTCACACTGCTCCTCACACCTGGTTATAGTGCACACTGCTCACACCTAGTTACAGTGCACGGTGCTCTTCACACCTGGTTATAGTGCACATTGCTCCTGATACCGAGTGATAGTGCAGACTGCTCACACGTGGTTATCGTGCACACTGCTCACACCTGGTCTTCGTGCACAATGCTCACACTTGATTATACTGCACACTGCTCACACCTAGTTATAGTGCACACTACTCCTCACACTTGGTTATAGTGCACACTGCTCACACCTAGTTATAGTGCACACTACTCCTCACACCTGGTTTTCGTGCACACTGCTCCTCACACGTGATTATAGTGCACACTGCTCACACCTGGTTATTGTGCACAATGCTCACACTTGGTTATAGTGCACACTGCTCACACCTAGTTATAGTGCACACTACTCCTCACACCTAGTTATTGTGCACACAGAACACACCTAGTTATTGTGCACACTGCACACACTTGGTTATAATGCACACTGCTCACACCTGGCTATCGTGCACAATGCACCTCACACCTGGTTATCGTGCACACTGCTTACACCTGGTTATAGTGCACACTACTAACACTTGGTTAACATGGACACTACTCACACTTGGTTATAGTGCACACTGCTCCTCACACCTGGTTATAGAATACACTGTTCACACCAAGTTATTGTGCACAATGCTCACACCTGGTGAAAGTGCACACTGCTCACACCTAGTTATCGTGCACACTACTCCTCACACCTGGTTAGAGTGCACACTGCTCCTCACACCTGGTTATAGTGCACACTACTCACACCTGGTTATAGTGCACAATGCTCCTCACACCTGGTTATCGTGTACACTGCTCACACCTGGTTATAGTGCACACTACTCACACCTGGTTACCGTGCACACTGCTCACACCTGGTTATATTGCACACTGCTCACAACTGGTTATATTTCACACTGCTCCTCACACCTGGTTATAGTGCACACTGCTCACACCTAGTTACAGTGCACGGTGCTCTTCACACCTGGTTATAGTGCACACTGCTCCTGATACCGAGTGATAGTGCAGACTGCTCACACGTGGTTATAATGCACACTGCTCACACCTGGTTTTCGTGCACAATGCTCACACTTGATTATAGTGCACACTGCTCACACCTAGTTATTGTGCACACTGTACACACTTGATGAAAGTGCACACTGCTCACACCTGGTTATAGTACACACTGCTCACACCTGGTTATAGTGCACAATGCTCGTCACACCTGGTTATCGTGCTCACTGTTCACACCTGGTTATAGTGCACACTGCTCACACCCGCTTTTCGAGCACACTGCTCCTCACACCTGATTATAGTGCACACTGCTCACACCTGGTTATTGTGCACACTGCTCACACTTGGTTATAGTGCACACTGCTCACACCTAGTTATAGTGCACACTACTCCTCACACTTGGTTATAGTGCACACTGCTCACACCTAGTTATAGTGCAAACTGCTCACACCTGGTTATAGTGCACAATGCTCCTCACACCTGGTTATCGTGTACACTGCTCACACCTGGTTATAGTGCACACTACTCACACCTGGTTATAGCGCACACTGCTCACACTTGGTTATAGTGCACACTGCTCACACCTGGTTACCGTGCACACTGTTCACACCTGGTTATATTGCACACTGCTCACACCTGGTTATATTTCACACTGCTCCTCACACCTGGTTATAGTGCACACTGCTCACACCTAATTATTGTGCACACTGTACACACTTGGTGAAAGTGCACACTGCTCACACTTGGTTATAGTGCACACTGCTCACACCTAGTTATAGTGCAAACTGCTCACACCTGGTTATAGTGCACAATGCTCCTCACACCTGGTTATCGTGTACACTGCTCACACCTGGTTATAGTGCACACTACTCACACCTGGTTATAGCGCACACTGCTCACACTTGGTTATAGTGCACACTGCTCACACCTGGTTACCGTGCACACTGTTCACACCTGGTTATATTGCACACTGCTCACACCTGGTTATATTTCACACTGCTCCTCACACCTGGTTATAGTGCACACTGCTCACACCTAATTATTGTGCACACTGTACACACTTGGTGAAAGTGCACACTGCTCACACCTGGTTATCGTGCACACTGCTCCTCACAACTGATTATAGTGCACACTGCTCCTCACACCTGGTTATAGTGCACTCTGCTCACACCTGGTTTTAGTGCACACTGGTCCTCACACCTGGTTAGAGTGCACACTGCTCACACCTCGTTATTGTGCACACTGCACACACCTAATTATTGTGCACACTGTACACACTTGGTTATAGTGCACACTGCTCACACCTGGTTTTAGTGCACACTGCTCCTCACACCTGATTAAAGTGCACACTGCTCCTCACACCTGGTTATAGTGCACACTGCTCCTCACACCTGGTTATAGTGCAGACTGGTCCTCACAACTGGTTACAGTGCACACTGCTGAAACCTGGTTATAGTGCACACTTGGTTATAGTGCACACTGCTCCTCACACCTGGTTATAGAGTACACTGCTCACACCTAGTTATAGTGCACAATGCTCACACTGGTTATAGTGCACACTGCTCACACCTAGTTACAGTGCACACTACTCCTCACACCTGGTTATCGTGCACAATGCTTCTCACAGCTCGTTATCGTGCACGCTGCTCACACCTGGTTAGAGTGCACACTGCTCACATCTGGTTATATTGCACACTGCTCACACCTGGTTATAGTGCACACTGCTCCTCACACCTGGTTATCGTGCACACTGTTCACACCTGGTTAAAGTGAACACTGCTCACACCTGGTTATAGTGTGCACTGCTCCTCACACTTGGTTATAGTGCACACTGCTCACACCTGGTGAAAGTGCACAGTGCTCCTCACACCTGGTTATAGTGCACACTGCTCCTCATACCTAGTGATAGTGCACACTGCTCACACGTGGTTATAGTGCACACAGGACAGACCTAGTTATTGTGCACACTGCACACACTTGGTTATAGTGCGCACTGCTCACACCCGGTTATCGGGCACAATGCTCCTCACACCTGCTTATCGTTCACACTGGTCACACCTGGTTAAAGTGCACACTGCTCACACCTGGTTATCGTGCACACTGCTCACACCTGGTTATAGTGCACACTGCTCACACGTGGTTATAGTGCACACTCCTCACACCTGGTTATAGTGCACACTGCTCCTCACACCTGGTTATAGTGCACACTGCTCACACCTGTTTATTGTACACAATGCTCACACTTGGTTATAGTGCACACTGCTCACACCTAGTTATAGTGCACACTACTCCTCACACCTGGTTAGAGTGCACACTGCTCACACCTAGTTATTGTGCACACAGCACACACCTAGTTATTGTGCACACTGCACACACTTGGTTATAGTGCACACTGCTCACACCCGGTTATCGGGCACAATGCTCCTCACACCTGGTTAAAATGCACACTGCTTACACCTGGTTATAGTGCACAATGCTCCTCACACCTGGTTATCGTGCACCACTGCTCACACCTGGTTATAGTGCACACTGCTCACACCTGGTTATCGTGCACACTGCTTACACCTGGTTATAGTGCACAATGCTCACACTTGGTTATAGTGCACACTGCTCCTCACACCTGGTTATAGTGCACACTGCTCCTCATACCTAGTGATAGTGCACACTGCTCACACATGGTTATAGTGCACACTGCTCACACCTGGTTATAGTGCACACTGCTCCTCACATCTGGTTATAGTGCACACTGCTCATCACACCTGGTTATAGTGCGCACTGCTCACACCTGGTTATAGTGCACACTGCTCACACCTGGTTATAGTGCACACTGCTCACACCTGGTTAGAGTGCGCACTGCTCACACCTGGTTATAGTGCACACTGCTCCTCACACCTGATTAAAGTGCACACTGCTCCTCACACCTGGTTATAGTGCACTCTGCTCACACCTGGTTTTAGTGCACACTGGTCCTCACACCTGGTTATAGAGCACACTGCTCACACCTCGTTAGTGTGCACACTGCACACACCTAGTTATTGTGCACTCTGCTCATTCCTGGTTAGAGTGCACACTGATGACACCTGGTTATAGTGCACACTATTCTTCACACCTGGTTATAGTGCACTCTGCTCACACCTGGTTGTAGTGCACACTGCTCCTCACACCTGATTAAAGTGCACACTGCTCCTCACACCTGGTTATAGTGCACACTGGTCCTCACACCTGGTTATAGTGCACACTGCTCACACCTGGTTATAGTGCACAGTGCCCACACCAGGTTATCATGCATACAGCTGCTCACACCTGGTTATAGTGCGCACTGCTCACACCTGGTTATAGTGCACACTGCTCCTCACACCTGGTTATAGTGCACACTGCTCCTCACACCTGGTTTAGTGCACACTGCTCCTCACACCTGGTTATAGTGCACACTGCTCCTCACACCTGGTTTAGTGCACAATGCTCCTCTCACCTGGTTATCTTGCACACTGCTCACACCTGGTTATAGTGCACTCTGCTCACACCTGGTTATAGTGCACACGGCTCCTCACAACTCGTTATAGTGAACACTGCTCACACTTGGTTATCATGCACACTGCTCACACCTGTTTATAGTGCACACTGCTCCTCACACCTGCTTATAGTGCACACTACTCACACTTGGTTGTAGTTCACACTGCTCGTCACACCTGGTTATAGAAGACACTGCTCACACGTGGTTATAGTGCACACTCCTCACACCTGGTTATAGTGCACACTGCTCCTCACACCTGGTTATAGTGCACACTGCTCACACCTGTTTATTGTACACAATGCTCACGGTTATAGTGCACCACTGCTCACACCTGGTTATAGTGCACACTGCTCACACCTGGTTATCGTGCACACTGCTTTCACCTGGTTATAGTGCACAATGCTCACACTTGGTTATAGTGAACACTGCTCCTCACCTGGTTATAGTGCACACTGCTCCTCATACCTAGTGATAGTGCACACTGCTCACACATGGTTATAGTGCACACTGCTCCTCACACCTGGTTATAGTGTGCACTGCTCACACCTGGTTATAGTGCACACTGCTCACACCTGGTTATAGCGCACACTGCTCACACCTGGTTAGAGTGCGCACTGCTCACATCTGGTTTGGTGCACACTGGTCCTCACACCTGGTTATAGAGCACACTGCTCACACCTCGTTAGTGTGCACACTGCACACACCTAGTTATTGTGCACTCTGCTCATTCCTGGTTATAGTGCACACTGATGACACCTGGTTATAGTGCACACTATTCTTCACACCTGGTTATAGAGAACTCTGCTCACACCTGGTTGTAGTGCACACTGCTCCTCACACCTGATTAAAGTGCACACTGCTCCTCACACCTGGTTATAGTGCACACTGGTCCTCACACCTGGTTATAGTGCACACTGCTCACACCTGGTTATATTGCACAGTGCCCACACCAGGTTATCGTGCATACAGCTCCTCACACCTGGTTTAGTGCACAATGCTCCTCTCACCTGGTTGTCTTGCACACTGCTCACACCTGGTTATAGTGCACTCTGCTCACACCTGGTTATAGTGCACACGGCTCCTCACAACTCGTTATAGTGAACACTGCTCACACTTGGTTATCATGCACACTGCTCACACCTGTTTATAGTGCACACTGCTCCTCACACCTGCTTATAGTGCACACTACTCACACTTGGTTGTAGTTCACACTGCTCGTCACATCTGGTTATAGAATACACTACTCACACCTAGTTATTGTGCACAATGCTCACACTTGGTTATAATGCACACTGATCCACACACCTGGTTAGAGTGCACACTGCTCACACCTTGTTATTTTGCACACTGCTCACACCTATTTATTGTGCACACTGCACACACTTGGTTATAGTGCACACTGCTCACACCTGGTTATCGTGCGCACTGCTCACACCTGGTTATGTTGCACACTGCTCACACCTGGTTATCATGCACACTGCTCACACCTGGTTATCGTGCACACTGCTCACACCTGCTTATATTGCACACTGCTCCTCACACCTGGTTATAGTGCACACTGCTCATACCTGGATATAGTGCACAATGCTCCTAACACCTGGTTATAGTGCACACTGCTCACACCTGGTTATAGTGCAGACTGTTCACACCTGGTTATAGTGCACACTGCCCCTCACACCTAGTGATAGTGCACACTGCTCACACCTGGTTATACTGCACACTGCTCACACCTTGTGATGTGCACTCTGCTCATTCCTGGTTTGGTGCACACTGGTCACACCTGGTTATAGTGCAGACTGCTCCTCACACCTGGTTATAGTGCACACTGTTCACACCTGGTTATAGTGCATACTGCCCCTCACACCTTGTTATACAGCACACTGCTCACACCTGGTTATAGTGCACACTGCTCACACCTGGTTATTGTGCACACTGCCCCTCACACCTGGTTATCGTGCACACTGCTCACACCTGGTTAAAGTGGCCACTGCTCACACCTGGTTATAGTGCACACTGCTCCTCACACCTGGTTATAGTGCCCACTGCTCACACCTGGTTATAGTGCACACTGCTCCTCACACCTGGTTATCGTGCACACTGCTCACACCTGGTTATAGTGCACACTGCTCACACGTGGTTATAGTGCACACTGCACACACCTGGTTATAGTGCACACTGCTCCTCACATCTGGTTATAGTGCACACTGCTCACACCTGGTTATTGTACACAATGCTCACACTTGGTTATAGTGCACACTGCTCACACCTAGTTATAGTGCACACTACTCCTCACACCTGGTTAGAGTGCACACTGCTCACAACTGGTTATTGTGCACACAGCACATACCTAGTTATTGTGCACACTGCACACATTGGTTATAGTGCACACTGCTCACATTCGGTTATCGGGCACAATGCTCCTCACACCTGGTTTTCATGCACACTGCTTACATCTGGCGATAGTGCACAATGCTCCTCACACCTGGTTATCGTGCACACTGCTCACACCTGGTTATAGTGCACACTGCTCACATCTGGTTATCGTGCACACTGCTTACACCTGGTTATAGCGCACAATGCTCACACTTGGTTCTAGTGCACACTGCTCCTCACACCTGGTTATAGTGTACACTGCTCCTCATACCTAGTGATAGTGCACACTGCTCACACCTGGTTATAGTGCACACTGCTCACACCTGGTTATAGTGCACACTGCTTACACCTGGTTATAGTGCACAATGCTCCTCGCACCTGGTTATCGTGCACACTGCTCCTCACACCTGGTTATTGTGCACACTGCTCCTCACACCTGGTTATAGTGCACAGTGCCCACACCTGGTTATTGTGCACACAGCTCCTCACACCTGGTTATAATGCACACTGCTCACACCTGGTTATAGTGCTCACTGGTCCTCACACCTGGTTAGAGTGCACACTGCACACACCTCGTTAGTGTGCACAGTGCACACACCTAGTTATTGTGCACACTGCACACTTGGTTATAGTGCACACTGCTCACACTTGGTTATCATGCACACTGCTCACACCTGGTTATAGTGCACACTGATCCTCACACCTGGTTATAGTGCACACTGCTCCTCACACCTGGTTATAGTGCACACTGGTCGTCACAACTGGTTATAGTGCACACTGCTCACACTTGGTTATCATGCACACTGCTCACACCTGGTTATAGTGCACACTGCTCCTCACACCTGGTTATAGTGCACACTGCTCACACCTGGTTATAGTGCACACTGCTCACACCTTGTTATAGTGCGCTCTGCAAACAGCTGGTTGTACTGCACACTACACACACCTTGTGATGTGCACTCTGCTCATTCCTGGTTATAGTGCACACTGATGACACCTAGTTATAGTGCACACTATTCTTCACACCTGGTTATAGTGCACTCTGCTCACACCTGGTTGTAGTGCACACTGCTCCTCACACCTGATTAAAGTGCACACTGCTCCTCACACCTGGTTATAGTGCACACTGGTCCTCACACCTGGTTATAGTGCACACTGCTCACACCTGGTTATAGTGCACAGTGCCCACACCAGGTTATCGTGCATACAGCTCCTCACACCTGGTTATAGTGCGCACTGCTCACACCTGGTTATAGTGCACACTGCTCCTCACACCTGGTTTGGTGCACAATGCTCCTCTCACCTGGTTATCTTGCACACTGCTCACACCTGGTTATAGTGCACTCTGCTCACACCTGGTTATAGTGTACACGGCTCCTCACAACTCGTTATAGTGAACACTGCTCACACTTGGTTATCATGCACACTGCTCACACCTGTTTATAATGCACACTGCTCCGCACACCTGCTTATAGTGCACACTACTCACACTTGGTTGTAGTTCACACTGCTCATCACACCTGGTTATAGAACACACTGCTCACACCTAGTTATTGTGCACAATGCTCACACTTGATTATAGTGCACACTGATCCACACACCTGGTTAGAGTGCACACTGCTCACACCTTGTTTTTGTGCACACTGCTCACACCTAGTTATTGTGCACACTGCACACACTTGGTTATAGTGCACACTGCTCACACCTGGTTATCGTGCGCACTGCTCACACCTGGTTATGTTGCACACTGCTCACACCTGGTTATCGTGCACACTGATCACACCTGCTTATATTGCACACTGCTCACACCTGGTTATATTGCACACTGCTCCTCACACCTGGTTATCGTGCACAATGCTCCTCACACCTGGTTATAGTGCACACTGCTCACACCTGGTTATAGTGTACAATGCTCCTAACACCTGGTTATAGTGCACACTGCTCATACCTGGTTATAGTGCACACTGCTCACACCTGGTTGTATTGCACACTGCTCACACCTGGTTATCGTGGACACTGCTCACAACTGGTTATATTGTACACTGCTCCTTACACCTGGTTATAGTGCACACTGCTCACACCTGGTTATAGTGCAGACTGCTCTTCACACCTGGTTATAGTGCACACTGCCCCTCACACATGGTTATAGTGCACATTGCTCCTCACAGCTGGTGAAAGTGCACACTGCTCACACCTGGTTAAAGTGCACACGACTCACACTTGGTTATAGTGCACACTGCTCCTCACACCTAGTGATAGTGCACACTGCTCACACCTGGTTATACTGCACACTGCTCACACCTTGTGATGTGCACTCTGCTCATTCCTGGTTATCGTGCACACTGGTCACACCTGGTTATAGTGCACACTGCTCCTCACACCTGGTTATAGTGCACACTGCCCCTCACACCTGGTTATACAGCACACTGCTCACACCTGGTTATAGTGCACACTGCTTCTCACACCTGGTTATGGTGCACTCTGCTCCTCACACCTGCTTATAGTGCACACTACTCACACCTGGTTATAGTGCACACTGCTCCTCACACCTGGTTATACTGCACACTGCTCACACCTGGTTCTCGTGCACATTGCTCCTCACACCTAGCTATAGTGAGCGCTGCTCCTCACACCTGGTTATAGTGCACACTGCTCCTCACACCTGGTTATAGTGCACACTGCTCCTCACACCTGCTTATAGTGCACACTGCTCCTCGCACCTGGTTATAGTGCACACATCCTCACACCTGGTTATAGTGCACACTGCTCCTCACACCGGGTTATAGTGCACACTGCTCCTCACACCTGGTTATAGTGCACACTGCTCACATCTGCTTATAGTGCACACTGCTCACACCTGGTTAGAGTGCACACTGCTCACACCTGGTTATAGTGCACACTGCTTCCACCTGGTTATAGTGCACACTACTCCTCACACCTGTTTATAGTGCTCACTGCTCCTCACACCTGGTTATTGTGCACACTGCTCCTCACACCTGGTTATCGTGCACACTGCTCCTCACACCTGGTTATAGTGCACACTGCTCCTCACACCTGGTTATAGTGCACACTGCTCACAACTGGTTATCTTGCACACTGCTCACACCTGGTTATAGTGCACACTGCTCCTCACGCCTTGTTATTGTGCACACTGCTCACACCTGGTTATTGTGCACACTGCTCACACCTGGTTATAGTGCACACACTGCTCACACCTGGTTATAGTGCACACTGCTCACACCTGGTTATAGTTCACACTGCTCCTCACACCTGGTTATAGTGCACACAGCTCATACCTGGTTAGAGTGCAAACTGCTCACACCTGGTTATAGTGCACACTGCTCCTCACACCTGGCTATAGTGCACATTGCTCACATAGTTATAGTGTACACTACTCCTCACTCCTGGTTATAGTGCACACTGCTCACACCTGGTTATAGTGCACACCTCCTCACACCTGGTTATAGTGCACACTGCTCACACCTGGTTATAGTGCACATTGCTCCTCACACCTGGTTATAGTGCACACCTCCTCACTCCTGGTTATAGTGCACACTGCTCACACCTGCTTATAGTGCACACTACTCACACCTGGTTAGAGTGCACACTGCTCACACCTGTTTAAAGTGCACACTGCTCACACCTGGTTATAGTGCGCACTACTCCTCACACCTGGTTAAAGGGCACACTGCTCCTCACACCTGGTTATTGTGCACACTGCTCCTCACACCTGGTTATAGTGCACACTGCTCCTCGTGCCTGGTTATAGTGCACACACTGCTCACACCTGGTTATAGTTTACAGTGCTCCTCACACCTGGTTATTGTGCACACTGCTCACACCTGGTTATTGTGCACACTGCTCACACCTGGTTATAGTGCACACACTGCTCACACCTGGTTATAGTGCACACTGCTCACACCTGGTTATAGTTCACACTGCTTCTCACACCTGGTTATAGTGCACACTGCTCACACCTGGTTATAGTGCAAACTGCTCACACCTGGTTATAGTGCACACTGCTCCTCACACCTGGTTATAGTGCACACATTGCTCACACCTGGTTATAGTGCACACTGCTCCTCACACCTGTTTATAGTGCACACTACTCACACCTGATTATCATGCACACTGCCCCTCACACCTGGTTATAGTGCACACTGGTCCTCACACCTGGTTATCGTGCACACTGCTCACACCTGGTTATAGTGCACACTGCTCACACTTGGTTATAGTGAACACTGCTTCTCGTGCCTGGTTATAGTGCACACACTGCTCACACCTGGTTATAGTTCACAGTGCTCCTCACACCTGGTTATTGTGCACACTGCTCACACCTGGTTATAGTGCACACTGCTCACACCTGGTTATCGTGCACAGTGCTCTTCACACATGTTTATACTGCACACTGCTCCTCATACCTAGTGATAGTGCACGCTGCTCACACATGGTTATAATGCACACTGCTCACACCTGGTTACAGTGCACACTGCTCCTCACACTTGGTTATAGTGCACACTGCTCACACCTCGCTATTGAGCACACAGCACACACCTAGTTATTGTGCATAATGCTCACACTTAGTTCTAGTGCACACTGCTCACACCTAGTTATAGTGCACACTACTCCTCACACCTGGTTAGAGTGCACACTGCTCACACCTAGCTATTGAGCACACAGCACACACCTAGTTATTGTGCACACTGCACACACTTGGTTATAGTGCACACTGCTCACACCTGGTTATCGTGCACACATCTCTCACACCTGATTATAGTTCACAATGCTCCAAACACCTGGTCATAGTGCACACTGCTCACACCTGGTTATCGTGCACACTGCTCACACCTGGTTATAGTGCACATTGCTCCTCACACCTGGTTATAGTGAACACTGGTCCTCACAACTGGTTATAGTGCACACTGCTCACACTTGGTTATCATGCACACTGCTCACACCTGGTTATAGTGCACATTGCTCCTCACACCTGGTTATAGTGCACACTGCTGAAACCTGGTTATAGTGCACACTTGGTTATAGTGCACACTGCTCCTCACACCTGGTTATAGAATACACTGCTCACACCTAGTTATAGTGCACATTACTCCTCACACCTGGTTATAGTGCACAATGCTCCTCACACCGAGTTATCGTGCACACCGCTCACACCTGGTTATAGTGCACACTGCTCACACCTGGTTATAGTGCACATTGCTCCTCACACCTGGTTATAGTGCACACCTCCTCACTCCTGGTTAAAGGGCACACTGCTCCTCACACCTGGTTATTGTGCACACTGCTCCTCACACCTGGTTATAGTGCACACTGCTCCTCGTGCCTGGTTATAGTGCACACACTGCTCACACCTGGTTATAGTTTACAGTGCTCCTCACAACTGGTTATAGTGCACACTGCTCACACTTGGTTATCATGCACACTGCTCACACCTGGTTATAGTGCACATTGCTCCTCACACCTGGTTATAGTGCACACCTCCTCACTCCTGGTTAAAGGGCACACTGCTCCTCACACCTGGTTATTGTGCACACTGCTCCTCACAACTGGTTATAGTGCACAATGCTCCTCACACCTGCTTATAGTGCACACTACTCACACCTGGTTAGAGTGCACACTGCTCACACCTGTTTAAAGTGCACACTGCTCACACCTGGTTATAGTGCGCACTACTCCTCACACCTGGTTAAAGGGCACACTGCTCCTCACACCTGGTTATTGTGCACACTGCTCCTCACACCTGGTTATAGTGCACACTGCTCCTCGTGCCTGGTTATAGTGCACACACTGCTCACACCTGGTTATAGTTTACAGTGCTCCTCACACCTGGTTATTGTGCACACTGCTCACACCTGGTTATTGTGCACACTGCTCACACCTGGTTATAGTGCACACACTGCTCACACCTGGTTATAGTGCACACTGCTCACACCTGGTTATAGTTCACACTGCTTCTCACACCTGGTTATAGTGCACACTGCTCACACCTGGTTATAGTGCAAACTGCTCACACCTGGTTATAGTGCACACTGCTCCTCACACCTGGTTATAGTGCACACATTGCTCACACCTGGTTATAGTGCACACTGCTCCTCACACCTGTTTATAGTGCACACTACTCACACCTGATTATCATGCACACTGCCCCTCACACCTGGTTATAGTGCACACTGGTCCTCACACCTGGTTATCGTGCACACTGCTCACACCTGGTTATAGTGCACACTGCTCACACTTGGTTATAGTGAACACTGCTTCTCGTGCCTGGTTATAGTGCACACACTGCTCACACCTGGTTATAGTTCACAGTGCTCCTCACACCTGGTTATTGTGCACACTGCTCACACCTGGTTATAGTGCACACTGCTCACACCTGGTTATCGTGCACAGTGCTCTTCACACATGTTTATACTGCACACTGCTCCTCATACCTAGTGATAGTGCACGCTGCTCACACATGGTTATAATGCACACTGCTCACACCTGGTTACAGTGCACACTGCTCCTCACACCTGGTTATAGTGCACACTGCTCACACCTCGCTATTGAGCACACAGCACACACCTAGTTATTGTGCATAATGCTCACACTTAGTTCTAGTGCACACTGCTCACACCTAGTTATAGTGCACACTACTCCTCACACCTGGTTAGAGTGCACACTGCTCACACCTAGCTATTGAGCACACAGCACACACCTAGTTATTGTGCACACTGCACACACTTGGTTATAGTGCACACTGCTCACACCTGGTTATCGTGCACACATCTCTCACACCTGATTATAGTTCACAATGCTCCAAACACCTGGTCATAGTGCACACTGCTCACACCTGGTTATCGTGCACACTGCTCACACCTGGTTATAGTGCACATTGCTCCTCACACCTGGTTATAGTGCACACTGCTGAAACCTGGTTATAGTGCACACTTGGTTATAGTGCACACTGCTCCTCACACCTGGTTATAGAATACACTGCTCACACCTAGTTATAGTGCACATTACTCCTCACACCTGGTTATAGTGCACAATGCTCCTCACACCGAGTTATCGTGCACACCGCTCACACCTAGTTTTTGTGCACACTGCTCACACCTGGTTATATTGCACACTGCTCACTCCTGCTTATAGTGCACACTGCTCCTCACACCTGGTTATAGTACACACTGCTCACACCTGGTTACATTGGACACTGCTTACACCTGGTTATAGTGCACACTGCTCCTCACACCTGGTTATAGTGCACAATGCTCCTCACACCTAGTTATCGTGCACACCGCTCACACCTGGTTATAGTGCACACTGCTCACACCTGGTTATATTGCACACTGCTCACTCCTGGTTATAGTGCACACTGCTCCTCACACCTGGTTATCGTGCACACTGCTCACACCTTGTTATAGTGCACAATGCTCCTCACACCTGGTTATCGTGCACACTGTTTACACCTGGTTTTAGTGCACACTGCTCACACCTGGTTATAGTGCACGGTGCTCTTCACACCTGGTTATAGTGCACACTGCTCCTGATACCGAGTGATAGTGCAGACTGCTCACATGTGGTTATAGTGCACACTGCTCACACCTGGTTTTCGTGCACAATGCTCACACTTGGTTATAGTGCACACTGCTCACACCTAGTTATAGTGCACACTACTCCTCACACCTAGTTATTGTGCACACAGCACACACCTAGTTATTGTGCACACTGCACACACTTGGTTATAGTGCACACTGCTCACACCTAGTTATTGTGCACACTGCACACACTTGGTTATAGTGCACACTGCTCACACCTGGTTATCGTGCACAATGCTCCTCACACCTGATTATAATGTACACTGCTTACACCTGGCTATAGTGCACAATGCACCTCACACCTGGTTATCGTGCACACTGCTGACACCTGGTTATAGTGCACACTACTAACACTTGGTTAACATGGACACTACTCACACTTGGTTATAGTGCACACTGCTCCTCACACCTGGTTATAGAATACACTGCTCACACCTAGTTATTGTGCACAATGCTCACACCTGGTTATAGTGCACACTGCTCACACCTAGTTATCGTGCACACTACTCCTCACACCCGGTTAGAGTGCACACTGCTCCTCACACCTGGTTATAGTGCACAATGCTCCTCACACCTGGTTATCGTGTACACTGCTCACACCTGGTTATAGTGCACACTACTCACACCTGGTTATAGCGCACACTGCTCACACTTGGTTATAGTGCACACTGCTCACACCTGGTTACCGTGCACACTGCTCACACCTGGTTATTTTGCACACTGCTCACAACTGGTTATATTTCACACTGCTCCTCACACCTGGTTATAGTGCACACTGCTCACACCTAGTTACAGTGCACGGTGCTCTTCACACCTGGTTATAGTGCACATTGCTCCTGATACCGAGTGATAGTGCAGACTGCTCACACGTGGTTATCGTGCACACTGCTCACACCTGGTCTTCGTGCACAATGCTCACACTTGATTATACTGCACACTGCTCACACCTAGTTATAGTGCACACTACTCCTCACACTTGGTTATAGTGCACACTGCTCACACCTAGTTATAGTGCACACTACTCCTCACACCTGGTTTTCGTGCACACTGCTCCTCACACGTGATTATAGTGCACACTGCTCACACCTGGTTATTGTGCACAATGCTCACACTTGGTTATAGTGCACACTGCTCACACCTAGTTATAGTGCACACTACTCCTCACACCTAGTTATTGTGCACACAGAACACACCTAGTTATTGTGCACACTGCACACACTTGGTTATAATGCACACTGCTCACACCTGGCTATCGTGCACAATGCACCTCACACCTGGTTATCGTGCACACTGCTTACACCTGGTTATAGTGCACACTACTAACACTTGGTTAACATGGACACTACTCACACTTGGTTATAGTGCACACTGCTCCTCACACCTGGTTATAGAATACACTGTTCACACCAAGTTATTGTGCACAATGCTCACACCTGGTGAAAGTGCACACTGCTCACACCTAGTTATCGTGCACACTACTCCTCACACCTGGTTAGAGTGCACACTGCTCCTCACACCTGGTTATAGTGCACACTACTCACACCTGGTTATAGTGCACAATGCTCCTCACACCTGGTTATCGTGTACACTGCTCACACCTGGTTATAGTGCACACTACTCACACCTGGTTACCGTGCACACTGCTCACACCTGGTTATATTGCACACTGCTCACAACTGGTTATATTTCACACTGCTCCTCACACCTGGTTATAGTGCACACTGCTCACACCTAGTTACAGTGCACGGTGCTCTTCACACCTGGTTATAGTGCACACTGCTCCTGATACCGAGTGATAGTGCAGACTGCTCACACGTGGTTATAATGCACACTGCTCACACCTGGTTTTCGTGCACAATGCTCACACTTGATTATAGTGCACACTGCTCACACCTAGTTATTGTGCACACTGTACACACTTGATGAAAGTGCACACTGCTCACACCTGGTTATAGTACACACTGCTCACACCTGGTTATAGTGCACAATGCTCGTCACACCTGGTTATCGTGCTCACTGTTCACACCTGGTTATAGTGCACACTGCTCACACCCGCTTTTCGAGCACACTGCTCCTCACACCTGATTATAGTGCACACTGCTCACACCTGGTTATTGTGCACACTGCTCACACTTGGTTATAGTGCACACTGCTCACACCTAGTTATAGTGCACACTACTCCTCACACTTGGTTATAGTGCACACTGCTCACACCTAGTTATAGTGCAAACTGCTCACACCTGGTTATAGTGCACAATGCTCCTCACACCTGGTTATCGTGTACACTGCTCACACCTGGTTATAGTGCACACTACTCACACCTGGTTATAGCGCACACTGCTCACACTTGGTTATAGTGCACACTGCTCACACCTGGTTACCGTGCACACTGTTCACACCTGGTTATATTGCACACTGCTCACACCTGGTTATATTTCACACTGCTCCTCACACCTGGTTATAGTGCACACTGCTCACACCTAATTATTGTGCACACTGTACACACTTGGTGAAAGTGCACACTGCTCACACCTGGTTATCGTGCACACTGCTCCTCACAACTGATTATAGTGCACACTGCTCCTCACACCTGGTTATAGTGCACTCTGCTCACACCTGGTTTTAGTGCACACTGGTCCTCACACCTGGTTAGAGTGCACACTGCTCACACCTCGTTATTGTGCACACTGCACACACCTAATTATTGTGCACACTGTACACACTTGGTTATAGTGCACACTGCTCACACCTGGTTTTAGTGCACACTGCTCCTCACACCTGATTAAAGTGCACACTGCTCCTCACACCTGGTTATAGTGCACACTGCTCCTCACACCTGGTTATAGTGCAGACTGGTCCTCACAACTGGTTACAGTGCACACTGCTGAAACCTGGTTATAGTGCACACTTGGTTATAGTGCACACTGCTCCTCACACCTGGTTATAGAGTACACTGCTCACACCTAGTTATAGTGCACAATGCTCACACTGGTTATAGTGCACACTGCTCACACCTAGTTACAGTGCACACTACTCCTCACACCTGGTTATCGTGCACAATGCTTCTCACAGCTCGTTATCGTGCACGCTGCTCACACCTGGTTAGAGTGCACACTGCTCACATCTGGTTATATTGCACACTGCTCACACCTGGTTATAGTGCACACTGCTCCTCACACCTGGTTATCGTGCACACTGTTCACACCTGGTTAAAGTGAACACTGCTCACACCTGGTTATAGTGTGCACTGCTCCTCACACTTGGTTATAGTGCACACTGCTCACACCTGGTGAAAGTGCACAGTGCTCCTCACACCTGGTTATAGTGCACACTGCTCCTCATACCTAGTGATAGTGCACACTGCTCACACGTGGTTATAGTGCACACAGGACAGACCTAGTTATTGTGCACACTGCACACACTTGGTTATAGTGCGCACTGCTCACACCCGGTTATCGGGCACAATGCTCCTCACACCTGCTTATCGTTCACACTGGTCACACCTGGTTAAAGTGCACACTGCTCACACCTGGTTATCGTGCACACTGCTCACACCTGGTTATAGTGCACACTGCTCACACGTGGTTATAGTGCACACTCCTCACACCTGGTTATAGTGCACACTGCTCCTCACACCTGGTTATAGTGCACACTGCTCACACCTGTTTATTGTACACAATGCTCACACTTGGTTATAGTGCACACTGCTCACACCTAGTTATAGTGCACACTACTCCTCACACCTGGTTAGAGTGCACACTGCTCACACCTAGTTATTGTGCACACAGCACACACCTAGTTATTGTGCACACTGCACACACTTGGTTATAGTGCACACTGCTCACACCCGGTTATCGGGCACAATGCTCCTCACACCTGGTTAAAATGCACACTGCTTACACCTGGTTATAGTGCACAATGCTCCTCACACCTGGTTATCGTGCACCACTGCTCACACCTGGTTATAGTGCACACTGCTCACACCTGGTTATCGTGCACACTGCTTACACCTGGTTATAGTGCACAATGCTCACACTTGGTTATAGTGCACACTGCTCCTCACACCTGGTTATAGTGCACACTGCTCCTCATACCTAGTGATAGTGCACACTGCTCACACATGGTTATAGTGCACACTGCTCACACCTGGTTATAGTGCACACTGCTCCTCACATCTGGTTATAGTGCACACTGCTCATCACACCTGGTTATAGTGCGCACTGCTCACACCTGGTTATAGTGCACACTGCTCACACCTGGTTATAGTGCACACTGCTCACACCTGGTTAGAGTGCGCACTGCTCACACCTGGTTATAGTGCACACTGCTCCTCACACCTGATTAAAGTGCACACTGCTCCTCACACCTGGTTATAGTGCACTCTGCTCACACCTGGTTTTAGTGCACACTGGTCCTCACACCTGGTTATAGAGCACACTGCTCACACCTCGTTAGTGTGCACACTGCACACACCTAGTTATTGTGCACTCTGCTCATTCCTGGTTAGAGTGCACACTGATGACACCTGGTTATAGTGCACACTATTCTTCACACCTGGTTATAGTGCACTCTGCTCACACCTGGTTGTAGTGCACACTGCTCCTCACACCTGATTAAAGTGCACACTGCTCCTCACACCTGGTTATAGTGCACACTGGTCCTCACACCTGGTTATAGTGCACACTGCTCACACCTGGTTATAGTGCACAGTGCCCACACCAGGTTATCATGCATACAGCTGCTCACACCTGGTTATAGTGCGCACTGCTCACACCTGGTTATAGTGCACACTGCTCCTCACACCTGGTTATAGTGCACACTGCTCCTCACACCTGGTTTAGTGCACACTGCTCCTCACACCTGGTTATAGTGCACACTGCTCCTCACACCTGGTTTAGTGCACAATGCTCCTCTCACCTGGTTATCTTGCACACTGCTCACACCTGGTTATAGTGCACTCTGCTCACACCTGGTTATAGTGCACACGGCTCCTCACAACTCGTTATAGTGAACACTGCTCACACTTGGTTATCATGCACACTGCTCACACCTGTTTATAGTGCACACTGCTCCTCACACCTGCTTATAGTGCACACTACTCACACTTGGTTGTAGTTCACACTGCTCGTCACACCTGGTTATAGAAGACACTGCTCACACGTGGTTATAGTGCACACTCCTCACACCTGGTTATAGTGCACACTGCTCCTCACACCTGGTTATAGTGCACACTGCTCACACCTGTTTATTGTACACAATGCTCACACTTGGTTATAGTGCACCACTGCTCACACCTGGTTATAGTGCACACTGCTCACACCTGGTTATCGTGCACACTGCTTTCACCTGGTTATAGTGCACAATGCTCACACTTGGTTATAGTGAACACTGCTCCTCACCTGGTTATAGTGCACACTGCTCCTCATACCTAGTGATAGTGCACACTGCTCACACATGGTTATAGTGCACACTGCTCCTCACACCTGGTTATAGTGTGCACTGCTCACACCTGGTTATAGTGCACACTGCTCACACCTGGTTATAGCGCACACTGCTCACACCTGGTTAGAGTGCGCACTGCTCACACCTGGTTTGGTGCACACTGGTCCTCACACCTGGTTATAGAGCACACTGCTCACACCTCGTTAGTGTGCACACTGCACACACCTAGTTATTGTGCACTCTGCTCATTCCTGGTTATAGTGCACACTGATGACACCTGGTTATAGTGCACACTATTCTTCACACCTGGTTATAGAGAACTCTGCTCACACCTGGTTGTAGTGCACACTGCTCCTCACACCTGATTAAAGTGCACACTGCTCTTCACACCTGGTTATAGTGCACACTGGTCCTCACACCTGGTTATAATGCACACTGCTCACACCTGGTTATATTGCACAGTGCCCACACCAGGTTATCGTGCATACAGCTCCTCACACCTGGTTTAGTGCACAATGCTCCTCTCACCTGGTTGTCTTGCACACTGCTCACACCTGGTTATAGTGCACACTGCTCCTCACACCTGGTTATAGTGCACACGGCTCCTCACAACTCGTTATAGTGAACACTGCTCACACTTGGTTATCATGCACACTGCTCACACCTGTTTATAGTGCACACTGCTCCTCACACCTGCTTATAGTGCACACTACTCACACTTGGTTGTAGTTCACACTGCTCGTCACATCTGGTTATAGAATACACTACTCACACCTAGTTATTGTGCACAATGCTCACACTTGGTTATAATGCACACTGATCCACACACCTGGTTAGAGTGCACACTGCTCACACCTTGTTATTTTGCACACTGCTCACACCTATTTATTGTGCACACTGCACACACTTGGTTATAGTGCACACTGCTCACACCTGGTTATCGTGCGCACTGCTCACACCTGGTTATGTTGCACACTGCTCACACCTGGTTATCATGCACACTGCTCACACCTGGTTATCGTGCACACTGCTCACACCTGCTTATATTGCACACTGCTCCTCACACCTGGTTATAGTGCACACTGCTCATACCTGGATATAGTGCACAATGCTCCTAACACCTGGTTATAGTGCACACTGCTCACACCTGGTTATAGTGCAGACTGTTCACACCTGGTTATAGTGCACACTGCCCCTCACACCTAGTGATAGTGCACACTGCTCACACCTGGTTATACTGCACACTGCTCACACCTTGTGATGTGCACTCTGCTCATTCCTGGTTTGGTGCACACTGGTCACACCTGGTTATAGTGCAGACTGCTCCTCACACCTGGTTATAGTGCACACTGTTCACACCTGGTTATAGTGCATACTGCCCCTCACACCTTGTTATACAGCACACTGCTCACACCTGGTTATAGTGCACACTGCTCACACCTGGTTATTGTGCACACTGCCCCTCACACCTGGTTATTGTGCACACTGCTCACACCTGGTTAAAGTGGCCACTGCTCACACCTGGTTATAGTGCACACTGCTCCTCACACCTGGTTATAGTGCCCACTGCTCACACCTGGTTATAGTGCACACTGCTCCTCACACCTGGTTATCGTGCACACTGCTCACACCTGGTTATAGTGCACACTGCTCACACGTGGTTATAGTGCACACTGCACACACCTGGTTATAGTGCACACTGCTCCTCACATCTGGTTATAGTGCACACTGCTCACACCTGGTTATTGTACACAATGCTCACACTTGGTTATAGTGCACACTGCTCACACCTAGTTATAGTGCACACTACTCCTCACACCTGGTTAGAGTGCACACTGCTCACAACTGGTTATTGTGCACACAGCACATACCTAGTTATTGTGCACACTGCACACATTGGTTATAGTGCACACTGCTCACATTCGGTTATCGGGCACAATGCTCCTCACACCTGGTTTTCATGCACACTGCTTACATCTGGCGATAGTGCACAATGCTCCTCACACCTGGTTATCGTGCACACTGCTCACACCTGGTTATAGTGCACACTGCTCACATCTGGTTATCGTGCACACTGCTTACACCTGGTTATAGCGCACAATGCTCACACTTGGTTCTAGTGCACACTGCTCCTCACACCTGGTTATAGTGTACACTGCTCCTCATACCTAGTGATAGTGCACACTGCTCACACCTGGTTATAGTGCACACTGCTCACACCTGGTTATAGTGCACACTGCTTACACCTGGTTATAGTGCACAATGCTCCTCGCACCTGGTTATCGTGCACACTGCTCCTCACACCTGGTTATTGTGCACACTGCTCCTCACACCTGGTTATAGTGCACAGTGCCCACACCTGGTTATTGTGCACACAGCTCCTCACACCTGGTTATAATGCACACTGCTCACACCTGGTTATAGTGCTCACTGGTCCTCACACCTGGTTAGAGTGCACACGGCACACACCTCGTTAGTGTGCACAGTGCACACACCTAGTTATTGTGCACACTGCACACTTGGTTATAGTGCACACTGCTCACACTTGGTTATCATGCACACTGCTCACACCTGGTTATAGTGCACACTGATCCTCACACCTGGTTATAGTGCACACTGCTCCTCACACCTGGTTATAGTGCACACTGGTCGTCACAACTGGTTATAGTGCACACTGCTCACACTTGGTTATCATGCACACTGCTCACACCTGGTTATAGTGCACACTGCTCCTCACACCTGGTTATAGTGCACACTGCTCACACCTGGTTATAGTGCACACTGCTCACACCTTGTTATAGTGCGCTCTGCAAACAGCTGGTTGTACTGCACACTACACACACCTTGTGATGTGCACTCTGCTCATTCCTGGTTATAGTGCACACTGATGACACCTAGTTATAGTGCACACTATTCTTCACACCTGGTTATAGTGCACTCTGCTCACACCTGGTTGTAGTGCACACTGCTCCTCACACCTGATTAAAGTGCACACTGCTCCTCACACCTGGTTATAGTGCACACTGGTCCTCACACCTGGTTATAGTGCACACTGCTCACACCTGGTTATAGTGCACAGTGCCCACACCAGGTTATCGTGCATACAGCTCCTCACACCTGGTTATAGTGCACACTGCTCCTCACACCTGGTTTGGTGCACAATGCTCCTCTCACCTGGTTATCTTGCACACTGCTCACACCTGGTTATAGTGCACTCTGCTCACACCTGGTTATAGTGTACACGGCTCCTCACAACTCGTTATAGTGAACACTGCTCACACTTGGTTATCATGCACACTGCTCACACCTGTGTATAGTGCACACTGCTCCGCACACCTGCTTATAGTGCACACTACTCACACTTGGTTGTAGTTCACACTGCTCATCACACCTGGTTATAGAACACACTGCTCACACCTAGTTATTGTGCACAATGCTCACACTTGATTATAGTGCACACTGATCCACACACCTGGTTAGAGTGCACACTGCTCACACCTTGTTTTTGTGCACACTGCTCACACCTAGTTATTGTGCACACTGCACACACTTGGTTATAGTGCACACTGCTCACACCTGGTTATCGTGCGCACTGCTCACACCTGGTTATGTTGCACACTGCTCACACCTGGTTATCGTGCACACTGCTCACACCTGCTTATATTGCACACTGCTCACACCTGGTTATATTGCACACTGCTCCTCACACCTGGTTATCGTGCACAATGCTCCTCACACCTGGTTATAGTGCACACTGCTCACACCTGGTTACAGTGTACAATGCTCCTAACACCTGGTTATAGTGCACACTGCTCATACCTGGTTATAGTGCACACTGCTCACACCTGGTTGTATTGCACACTGCTCACACCTGGTTATCGTGGACACTGCTCACAACTGGTTATATTGTACACTGCTCCTTACACCTGGTTATAGTGCACACTGCTCACACCTGGTTATAGTGCAGACTGCTCTTCACACCTGGTTATAGTGCACACTGCCCCTCACACATGGTTATAGTGCACATTGCTCCTCACAGCTGGTGAAAGTGCACACTGCTCACACCTGGTTAAAGTGCACACGACTCACACTTGGTTATAGTGCACACTGCTCCTCACACCTAGTGATAGTGCACACTGCTCACACCTGGTTATACTGCACACTGCTCACACCTTGTGATGTGCACTCTGCTCATTCCTGGTTATCGTGCACACTGGTCACACCTGGTTATAGTGCACACTGCTCCTCACACCTGGTTATACTGCACACTGCCCCTCACACCTGGTTATACAGCACACTGCTCACACCTGGTTATAGTGCACACTGCTTCTCACACCTGGTTATGGTGCACTCTGCTCCTCACACCTGCTTATAGTGCACACTACTCACACCTGGTTATAGTGCACACTGCTCCTCACACCTGGTTATACTGCACACTGCTCACACCCTGGTTCTCGTGCACATTGCTCCTCACACCTAGCTATAGTGAGCGCTGCTCCTCACACCTGGTTATAGTGCACACTGCTCCTCACACCTGGTTATAGTGCACACTGCTCCTCACACCTGCTTATAGTGCACACTGCTCCTCGCACCTGGTTATAGTGCACACATCCTCACACCTGGTTATAGTGCACACTGCTCCTCACACCTGGTTATAGTGCACACTGCTCCTCACACCTGGTTATAGTGCACACTGCTCACATCTGCTTATAGTGCACACTGCTCACACCTGGTTAGAGTGCACACTGCTCACACCTGGTTATAGTGCACACTGCTTCCACCTGGTTATAGTGCACACTACTCCTCACACCTGTTTATAGTGATCACTGCTCCTCACACCTGGTTATTGTGCACACTGCTCCTCACACCTGGTTATCGTGCACACTGCTCCTCACACCTGGTTATAGTGCACACTGCTCCTCACACCTGGTTATAGTGCACACTGCTCACAACTGGTTATCTTGCACACTGCTCACACCTGGTTATAGTGCACACTGCTCCTCACGCCTTGTTATTGTGCACACTGCTCACACCTGGTTATTGTGCACACTGCTCACACCTGGTTATAGTGCACACACTGCTCACACCTGGTTATAGTGCACACTGCTCACACCTGGTTATAGTTCACACTGCTCCTCACACCTGGTTATAGTGCACACAGCTCATACCTGGTTAGAGTGCAAACTGCTCACACCTGGTTATAGTGCACACTGCTCCTCACACCTGGCTATAGTGCACATTGCTCACATAGTTATAGTGTACACTACTCCTCACTCCTGGTTATAGTGCACACTGCTCACACCTGGTTATAGTGCACACCTCCTCACACCTGGTTATAGTGCACACTGCTCACACCTGGTTATAGTGCACATTGCTCCTCACACCTGGTTATAGTGCACACCTCCTCACTCCTGGTTATAGTGCACACTGCTCACACCTGCTTATAGTGCACACTACTCACACCTGGTTAGAGTGCACACTGCTCACACCTGTTTAAAGTGCACACTGCTCACACCTGGTTATAGTGCGCACTACTCCTCACACCTGGTTAAAGGGCACACTGCTCCTCACACCTGGTTATTGTGCACACTGCTCCTCACACCTGGTTATAGTGCACACTGCTCCTCGTGCCTGGTTATAGTGCACACACTGCTCACACCTGGTTATAGTTTACAGTGCTCCTCACACCTGGTTATTGTGCACACTGCTCACACCTGGTTATTGTGCACACTGCTCACACCTGGTTATAGTGCACACACTGCTCACACCTGGTTATAGTGCACACTGCTCACACCTGGTTATAGTTCACACTGCTTCTCACACCTGGTTATAGTGCACACTGCTCACACCTGGTTATAGTGCAAACTGCTCACACCTGGTTATAGTGCACACTGCTCCTCACACCTGGTTATAGTGCACACATTGCTCACACCTGGTTATAGTGCACACTGCTCCTCACACCTGTTTATAGTGCACACTACTCACACCTGATTATCATGCACACTGCCCCTCACACCTGGTTATAGTGCACACTGGTCCTCACACCTGGTTATCGTGCACACTGCTCACACCTGGTTATAGTGCACACTGCTCACACTTGGTTATAGTGAACACTGCTTCTCGTGCCTGGTTATAGTGCACACACTGCTCACACCTGGTTATAGTTCACAGTGCTCCTCACACCTGGTTATTGTGCACACTGCTCACACCTGGTTATAGTGCACACTGCTCACACCTGGTTATCGTGCACAGTGCTCTTCACACATGTTTATATTGCACACTGCTCCTCATACCTAGTGATAGTGCACGCTGCTCACACATGGTTATAATGCACACTGCTCACACCTGGTTACAGTGCACACTGCTCCTCACACCTGGTTATAGTGCACACTGCTCACACCTCGCTATTGAGCACACAGCACACACCTAGTTATTGTGCATAATGCTCACACTTAGTTCTAGTGCACACTGCTCACACCTAGTTATAGTGCACACTACTCCTCACACCTGGTTAGAGTGCACACTGCTCACACCTAGCTATTGAGCACACAGCACACACCTAGTTATTGTGCACACTGCACACACTTGGTTATAGTGCACACTGCTCACACCTGGTTATCGTGCACACATCTCTCACACCTGATTATAGTTCACAATGCTCCAAACACCTGGTCATAGTGCACACTGCTCACACCTGGTTATCGTGCACACTGCTCACACCTGGTTATAGAGCACATTGCTCCTCACACCTGGTTATAGTGCACATTGCTCACACATGGTTATAATGCACACTGCTCATACCTGGTTATAGTGCACACTGCTCTTCACACCTGGTTATCGTGCACACCGCTCACACCTGGTTATTGTGCACAATGCTCACACTTGGTTATAGTGCACATTGCTCACACCTAGTTATAGTGCACACTACTCCTCACATCTGGTTAAAGTGCACACTGCTCACACCTAGTTATTGTGCACACAGCACACACCTAGTTATTGTTCACACTGCACACATTTGGTTATAGTGCGCACTGCTCACACCTGGTTATCGTGCACACATCTCTTACACCTGATTATAGTGCACAATGCTCCTAACACCTGGTTATAGTGTGCACTGCTCACACCTGGTTATAGTGCACAATGCTCCTCACACCTGGTTATCGTGCACACTGCTCACACCTGGTTATAGTGCACACTGCTCACACCTGGTTATAGTGCACACTGCTCACACCTGGTTATATTGTTCACTGCTCCTCACACCTGGTTATAGTGCACACTGCTCACACCTGGTTATAGTGCACAATGCTCCTCACACCTGGGTATAGTGTAAAAAGCTCACACCTGGTTATAGTGCACAATGCTCATCACACCTGGTTATCGTGCACACTGCTCACACCTGGTTATAGTGCACACTGCTCACACCTGGTTATAGTGCACACTGCTCACACCTGGTTATATTGTTCACTGCTCCTCACACCTGGTTATAGTGCACACTGCTCACACCTGGTTATAGTGCACAATGCTCCTCACACCTGGTTATCGTGCACACGCTCCTCACACCTGCTTATAGTGCACACTGCTCACACCTGGTTATAGTGCACACTGCTCCTCATACCTGGTTATAGTGCACACTGCTCACACCTAGCTATTGAGCACACAGCACACACCTAGTTATTGTGCACAGTGCACACACTTGGTTATAGTGCACACTGCTCACACCTGGTTATTGTGCACACATCTCTCACACCTGATTATAGTGCACAATGCTCCAAACACCTGGTCATAGTGCACACTGCTCACACCTGGTTATCGTGCACACTGCTCACACCTGGTTATAGTGCACATTGCTCCTCACACCTGGTTATAGTGCACATTGCTCACACATGGTTATAATGCACACTGCTCATACCTGGTTACAGTGCACACTGCTCTTCACACCTGGTTATCGTGCACACCGCTCACACCTGGTTATTGTGCACAATGCTCACACTTGGTTATAGTGCACATTGCTCACACCTAGTTATAGTGCACACTACTCCTCACATCTGGTTAAAGTGCACACTGCTCACACCTAGTTATTGTGCACACAGCACACACCTAGTTATTGTTCACACTGCACACATTTGGTTATAGTGCGCACTGCTCACACCTGGTTATCGTGCACACATCTCTTACACCTGATTATAGTGCACAATGCTCCTAACACCTGGTTATAGTGTACACTGCTCACACCTGGTTATAGTGCACAATGCTCCTCACACCTGGTTATCGTGCACACTGCTCACACCTGGTTATAGTGCACACTGCTCACACCTGGTTATATGGTTCACTGCTCCTCACACCTGGTTATAGTGCACACTGCTCACACCTGGTTATATTGTTCACTGCTCCTCACACCTGGTTATAATGCACACTGCTCACACCTGGTTATAGTGCACAATGCTCCTCACAGCTGGTTATCGTGCACACGCTCCTCACACCTGCTTATAGTGCACACTGCTCACACCTGGTTATAGTGCACACTGCTCCTCATACCTGGTTATAGTGCACACTGCTCACACCTGGTTATAGTGCACAGTGCTCTTCACACCTGGTTATTGTGCACACTGCTCACACCTGGTTATAGTGCAATCTGCTCACACCTGGTTATAGTGCACACTGCTCACACCTAGTTATAGTGCACACTACTCCTCACACCTGGTTAGAGTGCACACTGCTCACACCTAGCTATTGAGCACACAGCACACACCTAGTTATTGTGCACACTGCACACACTTGGTTATAGTGCACACTGCTCACACCTGGTTATCGTGCACACATCTCTCACACCTGATTATAGTGCACAATGCTCCAAACACCTGGTCATAGTGCACACTGCTCACACCTGGTTATCGTGCACACTGCTCACACCTGGTTATAGTGCACATTGCTCCTCACACCTGGTTATAGTGCACATTGCTCACACATGGTTATAATGCACACTGCTCATACCTGGTTATAGTGCACACTGCTCTTCACATCTGGTTATCATGCACACCGCTCACACCTGGTTATTGTGCACAATGCTCACACTTGGTTATAGTGCACATTGCTCACACCTAGTTATAGTGCACACTACTCCTCACATCTGGATAAAGTGCACACTGCTCACACCTAGTTATTGTGCACACAGCACACACCTAGTTATTGTTCACACTGCACACATTTGGTTATCGTGCGCACTGCTCACAACTGGTTATCGTGCACACATCTCTTACACCTGATTATAGTGCACAATGCTCCTAACACCTGGTTATAGTGTACACTGCTCACACCTGGTTATAGTGCACAATGCTCCTCACACCTGGTTATCGTGCACACTGCTCACACCTTGTTATAGTGCACACTGCTCACACCTGGTTATAGTGCACACTGCTCACACCTGGTTATATTGTTCACTGCTCCTCACACCCGGTTATAGTGCACACTGCTCACACCTGGTTATAGTGCACAATGCTCCTCACACCTGGGTATAGTGTAAACTGCTCACACCTGGTTATAGTGCACAATGCTCATCACACCTGGTTATCGTGCACACTGCTCACACCTGGTTATAGTGCACACTGCTCACACCTGGTTATAGTGCACACTGCTCACACCTGGTTATAGTGCACAATGCTCCTCACACCTGGTTATCGTGCACACGCTCCTCACACCTGCTTATAGTGCACACTGCTCACACCTGGTTATAGTGCACACTGCTCCTCATACCTGGTTATAGTGCACACTGCTCACACCTGGTTATAGTGCACAGTGCTCTTCACACCTGGTTATTGTGCACGCTGCTCACACCTGGTTATAGTGCACTCTGCTCACACCTGGTTATAGTGCACACTGCTCACACCTGGTTATATTGTCCACTGCTCCTCACACCTGGTTATAGTGCACAATGATCCTCACACCTGGTTATTGTGCACACTGCTCCTCACACCTGGTTATCGTGCACACTGCTCACACCTGGTTATAGTGCACACTGCTCCTCACACCTGGTTATAGTGCACACTGCTCACACCTGGTTATAGTGCACACACTGCTCACACCTGGTTATAGTGCACACTGCTCACACCTGGTTATAGTTCACACTGCTTCTCACACCTGGTTATAGTGCACACTGCTCACACCTGGTTATAGTGCAAACTGCTCACACCTGGTTATAGTGCACACTGCTCCTCACACCTGGTTATAGTGCACACATTGCTCACACCTGGTTATAGTGCACACTGCTCCTCACACCTGTTTATAGTGCACACTGCTCACACCTGATTATCGTGCACACTGCCCCTCACACCTGGTTATAGTGCACACTGCTCCTCACACCTGGTTATCGTGCACACTGCTCACACCTGGTTATCGTGAACACTGCTCCTCACATCTGGTTATAGTGCACACTGCTCACACCTGGTTATCGTGCACAGTGCTCTTCACACATGTTTATACTGCACACTGCTCCTCATATCTAGTGATAGTGCACGCTGCTCACACATGGTTATAATGCACACTGCTCACACCTGGTTACAGTGCACACTGCTCCTCACACCTGGTTATAGTGCACACTGCTCACACCTCGCTATTGAGCACACAGCACACACCTAGTTATTGTGCATAATGCTCACACTTAGTTCTAGTGCACACTGCTCACACCTAGTTATAGTGCACACTACTCCTCACACCTGGTTAGAGTGCACACTGCTCACACCTAGCTATTGAGCACACAGCACACACCTAGTTATTGTGCACACTGCACATACTTGGTTATAGTGCACACTGCTCACACCTGGTTATCGTGCACACATCTCTCACACCTGATTATAGTTCACAATGCTCCAAACACCTGGTCATAGTGCACACTGCTCACACCTGGTTATAGTGCACATTGCTCCTCACACCTGGTTATAGTGCACATTGCTCACACATGGTTATAATGCACACTGCTCATACCTGGTTACAGTGCACACTGCTCTTCACACCTGGTTATCGTGCACACCGCTCACACCTGGTTATTGTGCACAATGCTCACACTTGGTTATAGTGCACATTGCTCACACCTAGTTATAGTGCACACTACTCCTCACATCTGGTTAAAGTGCACACTGCTCACACCTAGTTATTGTGCACACAGCACACACCTAGTTATTGTTCACACTGCACACATTTGGTTATAGTGCGCACTGCTCACACCTGGTTATCGTGCACACATCTCTTACACCTGATTATAGTGCACAATGCTCCTAACACCTGGTTATAGTGTACACTGCTCACACCTGGTTATAGTGCACAATGCTCCTCACACCTGGTTATCGTGCACACTGCTCACACCTGGTTATAGTGCACACTGCTCACACCTGGTTATATGGTTCACTGCTCCTCACACCTGGTTATAGTGCACACTGCTCACACCTGGTTATATTGTTCACTGCTCCTCACACCTGGTTATAGTGCACACTGCTCACACCTGGTTATAGTGCACAATGCTCCTCACAGCTGGTTATCGTGCACACGCTCCTCACACCTGCTTATAGTGCACACTGCTCACACCTGGTTATAGTGCACACTGCTCCTCATACCTGGTTATAGTGCACACTGCTCACACCTGGTTATAGTGCACAGTGCTCTTCACACCTGGTTATTGTGCACACTGCTCACACCTGGTTATAGTGCAATCTGCTCACACCTGGTTATAGTGCACACTGCTCACACCTAGTTATAGTGCACACTACTCCTCACACCTGGTTAGAGTGCACACTGCTCACACCTAGCTATTGAGCACACAGCACACACCTAGTTATTGTGCACACTGCACACACTTGGTTATAGTGCACACTGCTCACACCTGGTTATCGTGCACACATCTCTCACACCTGATTATAGTGCACAATGCTCCAAACACCTGGTCATAGTGCACACTGCTCACACCTGGTTATCGTGCACACTGCTCACACCTGGTTATAGTGCACATTGCTCCTCACACCTGGTTATAGTGCACATTGCTCACACATGGTTATAATGCACACTGCTCATACCTGGTTATAGTGCACACTGCTCTTCACATCTGGTTATCATGCACACCGCTCACACCTGGTTATTGTGCACAATGCTCACACTTGGTTATAGTGCACATTGCTCACACCTAGTTATAGTGCACACTACTCCTCACATCTGGATAAAGTGCACACTGCTCACACCTAGTTATTGTGCACACAGCACACACCTAGTTATTGTTCACACTGCACACATTTGGTTATCGTGCGCACTGCTCACAACTGGTTATCGTGCACACATCTCTTACACCTGATTATAGTGCACAATGCTCCTAACACCTGGTTATAGTGTACACTGCTCACACCTGGTTATAGCGCACAATGCTCCTCACACCTGGTTATCGTGCACACTGCTCACACCTTGTTATAGTGCACACTGCTCACACCTGGTTATAGTGCACACTGCTCACACCTGGTTATATTGTTCACTGCTCCTCACACCCGGTTATAGTGCACACTGCTCACACCTGGTTATAGTGCACAATGCTCCTCACACCTGGGTATAGTGTAAACTGCTCACACCTGGTTATAGTGCACAATGCTCATCACACCTGGTTATCGTGCACACTGCTCACACCTGGTTATAGTGCACACTGCTCACACCTGGTTATAGTGCACACTGCTCACACCTGGTTATAGTGCACAATGCTCCTCACACCTGGTTATCGTGCACACGCTCCTCACACCTGCTTATAGTGCACACTGCTCACACCTGGTTATAGTGCACACTGCTCCTCATACCTGGTTATAGTGCACACTGCTCACACCTGGTTATAGTGCACAGTGCTCTTCACACCTGGTTATTGTGCACGCTGCTCACACCTGGTTATAGTGCACTCTGCTCACACCTGGTTATAGTGCACACTGCTCACACCTGGTTATATTGTCCACTGCTCCTCACACCTGGTTATAGTGCACAATGATCCTCACACCTGGTTATTGTGCACACTGCTCCTCACACCTGGTTATCGTGCACACTGCTCACACCTGGTTATAGTGCACACTGCTCCTCACACCTGGTTATAGTGCACACTGCTCACACCTGGTTATAGTGCACACACTGCTCACACCTGGTTATAGTGCACACTGCTCACACCTGGTTATAGTTCACACTGCTTCTCACACCTGGTTATAGTGCACACTGCTCACACCTGGTTATAGTGCAAACTGCTCACACCTGGTTATAGTGCACACTGCTCCTCACACCTGGTTATAGTGCACACATTGCTCACACCTGGTTATAGTGCACACTGCTCCTCACACCTGTTTATAGTGCACACTGCTCACACCTGATTATCGTGCACACTGCCCCTCACACCTGGTTATAGTGCACACTGCTCCTCACACCTGGTTATCGTGCACACTGCTCACACCTGGTTATCGTGAACACTGCTCCTCACATCTGGTTATAGTGCACACTGCTCACACCTGGTTATCGTGCACAGTGCTCTTCACACATGTTTATACTGCACACTGCTCCTCATATCTAGTGATAGTGCACGCTGCTCACACATGGTTATAATGCACACTGCTCACACCTGGTTACAGTGCACACTGCTCCTCACACCTGGTTATAGTGCACACTGCTCACACCTCGCTATTGAGCACACAGCACACACCTAGTTATTGTGCATAATGCTCACACTTAGTTCTAGTGCACACTGCTCACACCTAGTTATAGTGCACACTACTCCTCACACCTGGTTAGAGTGCACACTGCTCACACCTAGCTATTGAGCACACAGCACACACCTAGTTATTGTGCACACTGCACATACTTGGTTATAGTGCACACTGCTCACACCTGGTTATCGTGCACACATCTCTCACACCTGATTATAGTTCACAATGCTCCAAACACCTGGTCATAGTGCACACTGCTCACACCTGGTTATCGTGCACACTGCTCACACCTGGTTATAGTGCACATTGCTCCTCACACCTGGTTATAGTGCACATTGCTCACACATGGTTATAATGCACACTGCTCATACCTGGTTATAGTGCACACTGCTCTTCACACCTGGTTATCGTGCACACCGCTCACACCTGGTTATTGTGCACAATGCTCACACTTGGTTATAGTGCACATTGCTCACACCTAGTTATAGTGCACACTACTCCTCACATCTGGTTAAAGTGCACACTGCTCACACCTAGTTATTGTGCCCACAGCACACACCTAGTTATTGTTCACACTGCACACATTTGGTTATAGTGCGCACTGCTCACACCTGGTTATCGTGCACACATCTCTTACACCTGATTATAGTGCACAATGCTCCTAACACCTGGTTATAGTGTACACTGCTCACACCTGGTTATAGTGCACAATGCTCCTCACACCTGGTTATCGTGCACACTGCTCACACCTGGTTATAGTGCACACTGCTCACACCTGGTTATAGTGCACACTGCTCACACCTGGTTATATTGTTCACTGCTCCTCACACCTGGTTATAGTGCACACTGCTCACACCTGGTTATAGTGCACAATGCTCCTCACACCTGGGTATAGTGTAAAAAGCTCACACCTGGTTATAGTGCACAATGCTCATCACACCTGGTTATCGTGCACACTGCTCACACCTGGTTATAGTGCACACTGCTCACACCTGGTTATAGTGCACACTGCTCACACCTGGTTATATTGTTCACTGCTCCTCACACCTGGTTATAGTGCACACTGCTCACACCTGGTTATAGTGCACAATGCTCCTCACACCTGGTTATCGTGCACACGCTCCTCACACCTGCTTATAGTGCACACTGCTCACACCTGGTTATAGTGCACACTGCTCCTCATACCTGGTTATAGTGCACACTGCTCACACCTAGCTATTGAGCACACAGCACACACCTAGTTATTGTGCACAGTGCACACACTTGGTTATAGTGCACACTGCTCACACCTGGTTATTGTGCACACATCTCTCACACCTGATTATAGTGCACAATGCTCCAAACACCTGGTCATAGTGCACACTGCTCACACCTGGTTATTGTGCACACTGCTCACACCTGGTTATAGTGCACATTGCTCCTCACACCTGGTTATAGTGCACATTGCTCACACATGGTTATAATGCACACTGCTCATACCTGGTTACAGTGCACACTGCTCTTCACACCTGGTTATCGTGCACACCGCTCACACCTGGTTATTGTGCACAATGCTCCTCACACCTGGGTATAGTGTAAACTGCTCACACCTGGTTATAGTGCACAATGCTCATCACACCTGGTTATCGTGCACACTGCTCACACCTGGTTATAGTGCACACTGCTCACACCTGGTTATAGTGCACACTGCTCACACCTGGTTATATTGTTCACTGCTCCTCACACCTGGTTATAGTGCACACTGCTCACACCTGGTTATAGTGCACAATGCTCCTCACAGCTGGTTATCGTGCACACGCTCCTCACACCTGGTTATAGTGCACAGTGCTCTTCACACCTGGTTATTGTGCACACTGCTCACACCTGGTTATAGTGCAATCTGCTCACACCTGGTTATAGTGCACACTGCTCACACCTAGTTATAGTGCACACTACTCCTCACACCTGGTTAGAGTGCACACTGCTCACACCTAGCTATTGAGCACACAGCACACACCTAGTTATTGTGCACACTGCACACACTTGGTTATAGTGCACACTGCTCACACCTGGTTATCGTGCACACATCTCTCACACCTGATTATAGTGCACAATGCTCCAAACACCTGGTCATAGTGCACACTGCTCACACCTGGTTATCGTGCACACTGCTCACACCTGGTTATAGTGCACATTGCTCCTCACACCTGGTTATAGTGCACATTGCTCACACATGGTTATAATGCACACTGCTCATACCTGGTTATAGTGCACACTGCTCTTCACATCTGGTTATCGTGCACACCGCTCACACCTGGTTATTGTGCACAATGCTCACACTTGGTTATAGTGCACATTGCTCACACCTAGTTATAGTGCACACTACTCCTCACATCTGGATAAAGTGCACACTGCTCACACCTAGTTATTGTGCACACAGCACACACCTAGTTATTGTTCACACTGCACACATTTGGTTATCGTGCGCACTGCTCACACCTGGTTATCGTGCACACATCTCTTACACCTGATTATAGTGCACAATGCTCCTAACACCTGGTTATAGTGTACACTGCTCACACCTGGTTATAGTGCACAATGCTCCTCACACCTGGTTATCGTGCACACTGCTCACACCTTGTTATAGTGCACACTGCTCACACCTGGTTATAGTGCACACTGCTCACACCTGGTTATATTGTTCACTGCTCCTCACACCTGGTTATAGTGCACACTGCTCACACCTGGTTATAGTGCACAATGCTCCTCACACCTGGGTATAGTGTAAACTGCTCACACCTGGTTATAGTGCACAATGCTCATCACACCTGGTTATCGTGCACACTGCTCACACCTGGTTATAGTGCACACTGCTCACACCTGGTTATAGTGCACACTGCTCACACCTGGTTATAGTGCACAATGCTCCTCACACCTGGTTATCGTGCACACGCTCCTCACACCTGCTTATAGTGCACACTGCTCACACCTGGTTATAGTGCACACTGCTCCTCATACCTGGTTATAGTGCACACTGCTCACACCTGGTTATAGTGCACAGTGCTCTTCACACCTAGTTATTGTGCACGCTGCTCACACCTGGTTATAGTGCACTCTGCTCACACCTGGTTATAGTGCACACTGCTCACACCTGGTTATATTGTCCACTGCTCCTCACACCTGGTTATAGTGCACAATGATCCTCACACCTGGTTATTGTGCACACTGCTCCTCACACCTGGTTATCGTGCACACTGCTCACACCTGGTTATAGTGCACACTGCTCCTCACACCTGGTTATAGTGCACACTGATCACACCTGGTTATAGTGCACAGTGCTCTTCACACCTGGTTATAGTGCACACTGCTCACACCTGGTTATCGTGCACACTGCTCCTCACACCTGATTAAAGTGCACACTGCTCCTCACACCTGGTTATAGTGCACACTGGTCCTCACACCTGGTTAGAGTGCACACTGCTCACATCTGGTTATAGTGCACACTGCTCACACCTGGTTATAGTGCACACTGGTCCTCACACCTGGTTATAGTGCACACTGCTCACACCTGGTTTTAGTGCACACTGGTCCTCACACCTGGTTATAGTGCACACTGCTCCTCACACCTGGTTATAGTGCACACAGTGCTCTTCACACCTGGTTATAGTGCACACTGCTCCTCACACCTGATTAAAGTGCACACTGCTCCTCACACCTGGTTATAGTGCACAGTGCCCACACCTGGTTATCGTGCACACAGCTCCTCACACCTGGTTATAATGCACACTGCTCACACCTGGTTATCGTGCACACTGCTCACCCCTGGTTATATTGCACACTGCTCCTCACAACTGGTTATATTGCACACTGCTCACACCTGGTTATAATGCACACTGCTCACATAGTTATAGTGCACACTGCTCCTCACTCCTGGTTACAGTGCACACTGCTCACACCTGGTTATATTGCACACTGCTCCTCACAACTGGTTATATTGCACACTGCTCACATCTGGTTATAATGCACACTGCTCACATAGTTATAGTGCACACTGCTCCTCACTCCTGGTTGCAGTGCACACTGCTCACACCTGGTTTTATTGCACACTGCTCACACCTAGTTCTCGTGCACGTTGCTCCTCACACCTAGTTGTAGTGAGCACTGCTCCTCACACCTGGTTATAGTGCACACTGCTCCTCACACCTGGTTATAGTGCACACTGCTCCTCGCACCTGGTTATAGTGCACACCTCCTCACACCTGGTTATAGTGCACACTGCTCCTCACACCTGGTTATAGTGCACACTGCTCCTCACACCTGGTTATAGTGCACACTGCTCACACCTGCTTATAGTGCACACTGCTCACACCTGGTTAGAGTGCACACTGCTCACACCTGGTTATAGTGCACACTGCTTCCACCTGGTTATAGTGCACACTACTCCTCACACGTGGTTATTGTGCACACTGCTCCTCACACCTGGTTATTGTGCACACTGCTCCTCACACCTGGTTATAGTGCACACTGCTCCTCACACCTGGTTATAGTGCACACTGCTCCTCACACCTGGTTATCGTGCACACTGCTCCTCACACCTGGTTATGGTGCACACTGTTCACACGTGGTTATTGTGCACACTGCTCCTTGCGCCTAGTTGTAGTGCACACACTGCTCACACCTGGTTATTGTGCACACTGCTCCTCACACCTGGTTATAGTGCACACTGCTCCTCACACCTGGTTATAGTGCACACTGCTCACAACTGGTTATCTTGCACACTGCTCACACCTGGTTATATTGCACACTGCTCCTCGCGCCTAGTTGTAGTGCACACACTGCTCGCACCTGGTTATAGTTCACAGTGCTCCTCACGCCTGGTTATTGTGCACACTGCTCACACCTGGTTATAGTGCACACTGCTCACACCTGGTTATAGTCCACACTGCTCCTCACACCTAGTTATATGCATACTGCTCATACCTGGTTATAGTGCAAACTGCTCACACCTGGTTATCGTGCACACTGCTCCTCACACCTGGTTATAGTGCACACTGGTCCTCACAACTGGTTATAGTGCACACTGCTCACACTTGGTTGTCATGCACACTGCTCACACCTGGTTATAGTGCACACTGCTCCTCACACCTGGTTATAGTGCACACTGCTCACACCTGGTTATAGTGCACTCTGCTAACACCTGGTAAAACTGCACACTGCACACACCTTGTGATGTGCACTCTGCTCATTCCTGGTTATAGTGCACACTGATGACACCTGGTTATAGTGCACACTATTCTTCACACCTGGTTATAGTGCACTCTGCTCACACCTGGTTATAGTGCACACTGCTCACACCTGGTTATAGTGCGCTCTGCTAACACCTGGTAAAACTGCACACTGCACACACCTTGTGATGTGCACTCTGCTCATTCGTGGTTATAGTGCACACTGATGACACCTGATTATAGTGCACACTATTCTTCACACCTGGTTATAGTGCACTCTGCTCACACCTGGTTGTAGTGCACACTGCTCCTCACACCTGATAAAAGTGCACACTGCTCCTCACACCTGGTTATAGTGCACACTGGTCCTCACACCTGGTTATAGTGCACACTGCTCACACCTGGTTATAGTGCACAGTGCCCACACCAGGTTATCGTGCATACAGCTCCTCACACCTGGTTATAGTGCGCACTGCTCACACCTGGTTAGAGTGCACACTGCTCCTCACACCTGGTTATAGTGCACACTGCTCCTCACACCTGGTTTAGTGCACAATGCTCCTCTCACCTGGTTATCTTGCACACTGCTCACACCTGGTTATAGTGCACTCTGCTCACACCTGGTTATAGTGCACACGGCTCCTCACAACTCGTTATAGTGAACACTGCTCACACTTGGTTATCACGCACACTGCTCACACCTGTTTATAGTGCACACTGCTCCTCACACCTGCTTATAGTGCACACTACTCACACTTGGTTGTCGTTCACACTGCTCGTCACACCTGGTTATAGAATACACTGCTCACACCTAGTTATTGTGCACAATGCTCACACTTGGTTATAATGCACACTGATCCACACACCTGGTTAGAGTGCACACTGCTCACACCTTGTTATTTTGCACACTGCTCACACCTATTTATTGTGCACACTGCACACACTTGGTTATAGTGCACACTGCTCACACCTGGTTATCGTGCGCACTGCTCACACCTGGTTATCGTGCACACTGCTCACACCTGGTTATCGTGCACACTGCTCACACCTGGTTATCGTGGACACTGCTCACACCTGGTTATATTGTACACTGCTCCTCACACCTGGTTATAGTGCACACTGTTCACACCTGGTTATAGTGCACACTGCCCCTCACACCTAGTTATAGTGCACATTGCTCCTCACAGCTGGTTATAGTGCACACTGCTCACACCTGGTTAAAGTGCACACTACTCACACTTGTTTATAGTGCACACTGCTCCTCACATCTCGTGATAGTGCACACTGCTCACACCTGATTCTGGTGCACACTGCTCACACCTAGTTATAGTGCACACTGCTCACATCTGCTTATATTGTACACTGCTCCTCACACCTGGTTATAGTGCACAGTGCTCATACCTGGTTATAGTGCACAATGGTCCTCACACCTGGTTATCGTGCACACTGCTCCTCACACCTGGTTATAGTGCACACAGTGCTCTTCACACCTGGTTATAGTGCACACTGCTCACACCTGGTTATCGTGCACACTGCTCACACCTGGTTATATTGCACACTGCTCCTCACACCTGGTTATAGTGCACACTGCTCACACCTGGTTATAGTGCACAATGCTCCTCACACCTGGTTATCGTGCACACCGCTCACACTTGGTTATAGTGCACACTGCTCACCCCTGCTTATAGTGCACACGGCTCCTCACAACTGGTTATAGTGCACACTGCTCACACCTGGTTATAATGCACACTGCTCACACCTGGTTATAATGCACACTGCTCACATAGTTGTAGTGCACACTGCTCCTCACTCCTGGTTACAGTGCACACTGCTCACACCTGGTTATATTGCACACTGCTCACACCTGGTTCTCGTGCACGTTGCTCCTCACACCTAGTTATAGTGAGCACTGCTCCTCACACCTGGTTATAGTGCACACTGCTCCTCACACCTGGTTATAGTGCACACTGCTCCTCACACCTGGTTATAGTGCACACTGCTCCTCGCACCTGGTTATAGTGCACACCTCCTCACACCTGGTTATCGTGCACACTGCTCCTCACACCTGGTTATAGTGCACACAGTGCTCTTCACACCTGGTTATAGTGCACACTGCTCCTCACACCTGATTAAAGTGCACACTGCTCCTCACACCTGGTTATAGTGCACAGTGCCCACACCTGGTTATCGTGCACACAGCTCCTCACACCTGGTTATAATGCACACTGCTCACACCTGGTTATTGTGCACACTGCTCACACCTGGTAAAATTGCACACTGCTCCTCACTCCTGGTTGCAGTGCACACTGCTCACACCTGGTTATATTGCACACTGCTCACACCTGGTTCTCGTGCACACTGCTCCTCACACCTGGTTATAGTGCACACTGCTCCTCACACCTGGTTATAGTGCACACCTCCTCACACCTGGTTATCGTGCACACTGCTCCTCACACCTGGTTATAGTGCACACTGCTCACACCTGGTTATCGTGCAGACTGCTCCTCACACCTGGTTATAGTGCACACTGCTCACACCTGGTTATCGTGCAGACTGCTCCTCACACCTGGTTATAGTGCACACTGTTCACACCTGGTTATCGTGCACACTGCCCCTCACACCTAGTTATAGTGCACATTGCTCCTCACAGCTGGTTGTAGTGCACAATGCTCACACCTGGTTAAAGTGCACACTACTCACACTTGGTTATAGTGCACACTGCTCCTCACATCTAGTGATAGTGCACACTGCTCACACCTGATTCTAGTGCACACTGCTCACACCTGGTTATAGTGCACACTGCTCACACCTGGTTATATTGTACACTGCTCCTCACACCTGGTTATAGTGCACACTGCTCACACCTGGTTATAGTGCACAATGGTCCTCACACCTGGTTATCGTGCACACTGCTCCTCACACCTGGTTATAGTGCACACAGTGCTCTTCACACCTGGTTATAGTGCACACTGCTCCTCACACCTGATTAAAGTGCACACTGCTCCTCACACCTGGTTATAGTGCACAGTGCCCACACCTGGTTATCGTGCACACAGCTCCTCACACCTGGTTATAATGCACACTGCTCACACCTGGTTATCGTGCACACTGCTCACACCTGGTTATATTGCACACTGCTCCTCACACCTGGTTATAGTGCACACTGCTCACACCTGGTTATAGTGCACAGTGCCCACACCTGGTTATCGTGCACACAGCTCCTCACACCTGGTTATAATGCACACTGCTCACACCTGGTTATCGTGCACACTGCTCACACCTGGTTATATTGCACACTGCTCCTCACAACTGGTTATATTGCACACTGCTCACACCTGGTTATAATGCACACTGCTCACATAGTTATAGTGCACACTGCTCCTCACACCTGGTTACAGTGCACACTGCTCACACCTGGTTATATTGCACACTGCTCACACCTGGTTCTCGTGCACGTTGCTCCTCACACCTAGTTGTAGTGAGCACTGCTCCTCACACCTGGTTATATTGCACACTGCTCCTCACACCTGGTTATAGTGCACACTGCTCACACCTGGTTATAGTGCACAATGCTCCTCACACCTGGTTATCGTGCACACCGCTCACACTTGGTTATAGTGCACACTGCTCACCCCTGCTTATAGTGCACACGGCTCCTCACAACTGGTTATAGTGCACACTGCTCACACCTGGTTATAATGCACACTGCTCACACCTGGTTATAATGCACACTGCTCACATAGTTGTAGTGCACACTGCTCCTCACACCTGGTTATAGTGCACACTGCTCACACCTGGTTATAGTGCACAATGCTCCTCACACCTGGGTATAGTGTAAAAAGCTCACACCTGGTTATAGTGCACAATGCTCATCACACCTGGTTATCGTGCACACTGCTCACACCTGGTTATAGTGCACACTGCTCACACCTGGTTATAGTGCACACTGCTCACACCTGGTTATATTGTTCACTGCTCCTCACACCTGGTTATAGTGCACACTGCTCACACCTGGTTATAGTGCACAATGCTCCTCACACCTGGTTATCGTGCACACGCTCCTCACACCTGCTTATAGTGCACACTGCTCACACCTGGTTATAGTGCACACTGCTCCTCATACCTGGTTATAGTGCACACTGCTCACACCTAGCTATTGAGCACACAGCACACACCTAGTTATTGTGCACAGTGCACACACTTGGTTATAGTGCACACTGCTCACACCTGGTTATTGTGCACACATCTCTCACACCTGATTATAGTGCACAATGCTCCAAACACCTGGTCATAGTGCACACTGCTCACACCTGGTTATTGTGCACACTGCTCACACCTGGTTATAGTGCACATTGCTCCTCACACCTGGTTATAGTGCACATTGCTCACACATGGTTAGAATGCACACTGCTCATACCTGGTTACAGTGCACACTGCTCTTCACACCTGGTTATCGTGCACACCGCTCACACCTGGTTATTGTGCACAATGCTCACACTTGGTTATAGTGCACATTGCTCACACCTAGTTATAGTGCACACTACTCCTCACATCTGGTTAAAGTGCACACTGCTCACACCTAGTTATTGTGCCCACAGCACACACCTAGTTATTGTTCACACTGCACACATTTGGTTATAGTGCGCACTGCTCACACCTGGTTATCGTGCACACATCTCTTACACCTGATTATAGTGCACAATGCTCCTAACACCTGGTTATAGTGTACACTGCTCACACCTGGTTATAGTGCACAATGCTCCTCACACCTGGTTATCGTGCACACTGCTCACACCTGGTTATAGTGCACACTGCTCACACCTGGTTATAGTGCACACTGCTCACATAGTTGTAGTGCACACTGCTCCTCACACCTGGTTATAGTGCACACTGCTCACACCTGGTTATAGTGCACAATGCTCCTCACACCTGGGTATAGTGTAAAAAGCTCACACCTGGTTATAGTGCACAATGCTCATCACACCTGGTTATCGTGCACACTGCTCACACCTGGTTATAGTGCACACTGCTCACACCTGGTTATAGTGCACACTGCTCACACCTGGTTATATTGTTCACTGCTCCTCACACCTGGTTATAGTGCACACTGCTCACACCTGGTTATAGTGCACAATGCTCCTCACACCTGGTTATCGTGCACACGCTCCTCACACCTGCTTATAGTGCACACTGCTCACACCTGGTTATAGTGCACACTGCTCCTCATACCTGGTTATAGTGCACACTGCTCACACCTAGCTATTGAGCACACAGCACACACCTAGTTATTGTGCACAGTGCACACACTTGGTTATAGTGCACACTGCTCACACCTGGTTATTGTGCACACATCTCTCACACCTGATTATAGTGCACAATGCTCCAAACACCTGGTCATAGTGCACACTGCTCACACCTGGTTATTGTGCACACTGCTCACACCTGGTTATAGTGCACATTGCTCCTCACACCTGGTTATAGTGCACATTGCTCACACATGGTTAGAATGCACACTGCTCATACCTGGTTACAGTGCACACTGCTCTTCACACCTGGTTATCGTGCACACCGCTCACACCTGGTTATTGTGCACAATGCTCACACTTGGTTATAGTGCACATTGCTCACACCTAGTTATAGTGCACACTACTCCTCACATCTGGTTAAAGTGCACACTGCTCACACCTAGTTATTGTGCCCACAGCACACACCTAGTTATTGTTCACACTGCACACATTTGGTTATAGTGCGCACTGCTCACACCTGGTTATCGTGCACACATCTCTTACACCTGATTATAGTGCACAATGCTCCTAACACCTGGTTATAGTGTACACTGCTCACACCTGGTTATAGTGCACAATGCTCCTCACACCTGGTTATCGTGCACACTGCTCACACCTGGTTATAGTGCACACTGCTCACACCTGGTTATAGTGCACACTGCTCACATAGTTGTAGTGCACACTGCTCCTCACACCTGGTTATAGTGCACACTGCTCACACCTGGTTATAGTGCACAATGCTCCTCACACCTGGGTATAGTGTAAAAAGCTCACACCTGGTTATAGTGCACAATGCTCATCACACCTGGTTATCGTGCACACTGCTCACACCTGGTTATAGTGCACACTGCTCACACCTGGTTATAGTGCACACTGCTCACACCTGGTTATATTGTTCACTGCTCCTCACACCTGGTTATAGTGCACACTGCTCACACCTGGTTATAGTGCACAATGCTCCTCACACCTGGTTATCGTGCACACGCTCCTCACACCTGCTTATAGTGCACACTGCTCACACCTGGTTATAGTGCACACTGCTCCTCATACCTGGTTATAGTGCACACTGCTCACACCTAGCTATTGAGCACACAGCACACACCTAGTTATTGTGCACAGTGCACACACTTGGTTATAGTGCACACTGCTCACACCTGGTTATTGTGCACACATCTCTCACACCTGATTATAGTGCACAATGCTCCAAACACCTGGTCATAGTGCACACTGCTCACACCTGGTTATTGTGCACACTGCTCACACCTGGTTATAGTGCACATTGCTCCTCACACCTGGTTATAGTGCACATTGCTCACACATGGTTATAATGCACACTGCTCATACCTGGTTACAGTGCACACTGCTCTTCACACCTGGTTATCGTGCACACCGCTCACACCTGGTTATTGTGCACAATGCTCCTCACACCTGGGTATAGTGTAAACTGCTCACACCTGGTTATAGTGCACAATGCTCATCACACCTGGTTATCGTGCACACTGCTCACACCTGGTTATAGTGCACACTGCTCACACCTGGTTATAGTGCACACTGCTCACACCTGGTTATATTGTTCACTGCTCCTCACACCTGGTTATAGTGCACACTGCTCACACCTGGTTATAGTGCACAATGCTCCTCACAGCTGGTTATCGTGCACACGCTCCTCACACCTGGTTATAGTGCACAGTGCTCTTCACACCTGGTTATTGTGCACACTGCTCACACCTGGTTATAGTGCAATCTGCTCACACCTGGTTATAGTGCACACTGCTCACACCTAGTTATAGTGCACACTACTCCTCACACCTGGTTAGAGTGCACACTGCTCACACCTAGCTATTGAGCACACAGCACACACCTAGTTATTGTGCACACTGCACACACTTGGTTATAGTGCACACTGCTCACACCTGGTTATCGTGCACACATCTCTCACACCTGATTATAGTGCACAATGCTCCAAACACCTGGTCATAGTGCACACTGCTCACACCTGGTTATCGTGCACACTGCTCACACCTGGTTATAGTGCACATTGCTCCTCACACCTGGTTATAGTGCACATTGCTCACACATGGTTATAATGCACACTGCTCATACCTGGTTATAGTGCACACTGCTCTTCACATCTGGTTATCGTGCACACCGCTCACACCTGGTTATTGTGCACAATGCTCACACTTGGTTATAGTGCACATTGCTCACACCTAGTTATAGTGCACACTACTCCTCACATCTGGATAAAGTGCACACTGCTCACACCTAGTTATTGTGCACACAGCACACACCTAGTTATTGTTCACACTGCACACATTTGGTTATCGTGCGCACTGCTCACACCTGGTTATCGTGCACACATCTCTTACACCTGATTATAGTGCACAATGCTCCTAACACCTGGTTATAGTGTACACTGCTCACACCTGGTTATAGTGCACAATGCTCCTCACACCTGGTTATCGTGCACACTGCTCACACCTTGTTATAGTGCACACTGCTCACACCTGGTTATAGTGCACACTGCTCACACCTGGTTATATTGTTCACTGCTCCTCACACCTGGTTATAGTGCACACTGCTCACACCTGGTTATAGTGCACAATGCTCCTCACACCTGGGTATAGTGTAAACTGCTCACACCTGGTTATAGTGCACAATGCTCATCACACCTGGTTATCGTGCACACTGCTCACACCTGGTTATAGTGCACACTGCTCACACCTGGTTATAGTGCACACTGCTCACACCTGGTTATAGTGCACAATGCTCCTCACACCTGGTTATCGTGCACACGCTCCTCACACCTGCTTATAGTGCACACTGCTCACACCTGGTTATAGTGCACACTGCTCCTCATACCTGGTTATAGTGCACACTGCTCACACCTGGTTATAGTGCACAGTGCTCTTCACACCTAGTTATTGTACACGCTGCTCACACCTGGTTATAGTGCACTCTGCTCACACCTGGTTATAGTGCACACTGCTCACACCTGGTTATATTGTCCACTGCTCCTCACACCTGGTTATAGTGCACAATGATCCTCACACCTGGTTATTGTGCACACTGCTCCTCACACCTGGTTATCGTGCACACTGCTCACACCTGGTTATAGTGCACACTGCTCCTCACACCTGGTTATAGTGCACACTGATCACACCTGGTTATAGTGCACAGTGCTCTTCACACCTGGTTATAGTGCACACTGCTCACACCTGGTTATCGTGCACACTGCTCCTCACACCTGATTAAAGTGCACACTGCTCCTCACACCTGGTTATAGTGCACACTGGTCCTCACACCTGGTTAGAGTGCACACTGCTCACATCTGGTTATAGTGCACACTGCTCACACCTGGTTATAGTGCACACTGGTCCTCACACCTGGTTATAGTGCACACTGCTCACACCTGGTTTTAGTGCACACTGGTCCTCACACCTGGTTATAGTGCACACTGCTCCTCACACCTGGTTATAGTGCACACAGTGCTCTTCACACCTGGTTATAGTGCACACTGCTCCTCACACCTGATTAAAGTGCACACTGCTCCTCACACCTGGTTATAGTGCACAGTGCCCACACCTGGTTATCGTGCACACAGCTCCTCACACCTGGTTATAATGCACACTGCTCACACCTGGTTATCGTGCACACTGCTCACCCCTGGTTATATTGCACACTGCTCCTCACAACTGGTTATATTGCACACTGCTCACACCTGGTTATAATGCACACTGCTCACATAGTTATAGTGCACACTGCTCCTCACTCCTGGTTACAGTGCACACTGCTCACACCTGGTTATATTGCACACTGCTCCTCACAACTGGTTATATTGCACACTGCTCACACCTGGTTATAATGCACACTGCTCACATAGTTATAGTGCACACTGCTCCTCACTCCTGGTTGCAGTGCACACTGCTCACACCTGGTTTTATTGCACACTGCTCACACCTAGTTCTCGTGCACGTTGCTCCTCACACCTAGTTGTAGTGAGCACTGCTCCTCACACCTGGTTATAGTGCACACTGCTCCTCACACCTGGTTATAGTGCACACTGCTCCTCGCACCTGGTTATAGTGCACACCTCCTCACACCTGGTTATAGTGCACACTGCTCCTCACACCTGGTTATAGTGCACACTGCTCCTCACACCTGGTTATAGTGCACACTGCTCACACCTGCTTATAGTGCACACTGCTCACACCTGGTTAGAGTGCACACTGCTCACACCTGGTTATAGTGCACACTGCTTCCACCTGGTTATAGTGCACACTACTCCTCACACGTGGTTATTGTGCACACTGCTCCTCACACCTGGTTATTGTGCACACTGCTCCTCACACCTGGTTATAGTGCACACTGCTCCTCACACCTGGTTATAGTGCACACTGCTCCTCACACCTGGTTATCGTGCACACTGCTCCTCACACCTGGTTATAGTGCACACTGTTCACACGTGGTTATTGTGCACACTGCTCCTTGCGCCTAGTTGTAGTGCACACACTGCTCACACCTGGTTATTGTGCACACTGCTCCTCACACCTGGTTATAGTGCACACTGCTCCTCACACCTGGTTATAGTGCACACTGCTCACAACTGGTTATCTTGCACACTGCTCACACCTGGTTATATTGCACACTGCTCCTCGCGCCTAGTTGTAGTGCACACACTGCTCGCACCTGGTTATAGTTCACAGTGCTCCTCACGCCTGGTTATTGTGCACACTGCTCACACCTGGTTATAGTGCACACTGCTCACACCTGGTTATAGTCCACACTGCTCCTCACACCTAGTTATATGCATACTGCTCATACCTGGTTATAGTGCAAACTGCTCACACCTGGTTATCGTGCACACTGCTCCTCACACCTGGTTATAGTGCACACTGGTCCTCACAACTGGTTATAGTGCACACTGCTCACACTTGGTTGTCATGCACACTGCTCACACCTGGTTATAGTGCACACTGCTCCTCACACCTGGTTATAGTGCACACTGCTCACACCTGGTTATAGTGCGCTCTGCTAACACCTGGTAAAACTGCACACTGCACACACCTTGTGATGTGCACTCTGCTCATTCCTGGTTATAGTGCACACTGATGACACCTGGTTATAGTGCACACTATTCTTCACACCTGGTTATAGTGCACTCTGCTCACACCTGGTTATAGTGCACACTGCTCACACCTGGTTATAGTGCGCGCTGCTAACACCTGGTAAAACTGCACACTGCACACACCTTGTGATGTGCACTCTGCTCATTCGTGGTTATAGTGCACACTGATGACACCTGATTATAGTGCACACTATTCTTCACACCTGGTTATAGTGCACTCTGCTCACACCTGGTTGTAGTGCACACTGCTCCTCACACCTGATAAAAGTGCACACTGCTCCTCACACCTGGCTATAGTGCACACTGGTCCTCACACCTGGTTATAGTGCACACTGCTCACACCTGGTTATAGTGCACAGTGCCCACACCAGGTTATCGTGCATACAGCTCCTCACACCTGGTTATAGTGCGCACTGCTCACACCTGGTTAGAGTGCACACTGCTCCTCACACCTGGTTATAGTGCACACTGCTCCTCACACCTGGTTTAGTGCACAATGCTCCTCTCACCTGGTTATCTTGCACACTGCTCACACCTGGTTATAGTGCACTCTGCTCACACCTGGTTATAGTGCACACGGCTCCTCACAACTCGTTATAGTGAACACTGCTCACACTTGGTTATCACGCACACTGCTCACACCTGTTTATAGTGCACACTGCTCCTCACACCTGCTTATAGTGCACACTACTCACACTTGGTTGTCGTTCACACTGCTCGTCACACCTGGTTATAGAATACACTGCTCACACCTAGTTATTGTGCACAATGCTCACACTTGGTTATAATGCACACTGATCCACACACCTGGTTAGAGTGCACACTGCTCACACCTTGTTATTTTGCACACTGCTCACACCTATTTATTGTGCACACTGCACACACTTGGTTATAGTGCACACTGCTCACACCTGGTTATCGTGCGCACTGCTCACACCTGGTTATGTTGCACACTGCTCACACCTGGTTATCGTGCACACTGCTCACACCTGGTTATCGTGCACACTGCTCACACCTGGTTATCGTGCACACTGCTCACACCTGGTTATATTGCACACTGCTCACACCTGGTTATAGTGCACACTGCTCCTCACACCTGGTTATCGTGCACACTGCTCACACCTGGTTATAGTGCACACTGCGCATACCTGGTTGTAGTGCACAATGCTCCTAACACCTGGTTATAGTGCACACTGCTCACACCTGGTTATCGTGCACACTGCTCACACCTGGTTGTATTGCACACTGCTCACACCTGGTTATCGTGGACACTGCTCACACCTGGTTATATTGTACACTGCTCCTCACACCTGGTTATAGTGCACACTGTTCACACCTGGTTATAGTGCACACTGCCCCTCACACCTAGTTATAGTGCACATTGCTCCTCACAGCTGGTTATAGTGCACACTGCTCACACCTGGTTAAAGTGCACACTACTCACACTTGTTTATAGTGCACACTGCTCCTCACATCTCGTGATAGTGCACACTGCTCACACCTGATTCTGGTGCACACTGCTCACACCTAGTTATAGTGCACACTGCTCACACCTGCTTATATTGTACACTGCTCCTCACACCTGGTTATAGTGCACAGTGCTCATACCTGGTTATAGTGCACAATGGTCCTCACACCTGGTTATCGTGCACACTGCTCCTCACACCTGGTTATAGTGCACACATTGCTCTTCACACCTGGTTATAGTGCACACTGCTCACACCTGGTTATCGTGCACACTGCTCACACCTGGTTATATTGCACACTGCTCCTCACACCTGGTTATAGTGCACACTGCTCACACCTGGTTATAGTGCACAATGCTCCTCACACCTGGTTATCGTGCACACCGCTCACACTTGGTTATAGTGCACACTGCTCACCCCTGCTTATAGTGCACACGGCTCCTCACAACTGGTTATAGTGCACACTGCTCACACCTGGTTATAATGCACACTGCTCACACCTGGTTATAATGCACACTGCTCACATAGTTGTAGTGCACACTGCTCCTCACTCCTGGTTACAGTGCACACTGCTCACACCTGGTTATATTGCACACTGCTCACACCTGGTTCTCGTGCACGTTGCTCCTCACACCTAGTTATAGTGAGCACTGCTCCTCACACCTGGTTATAGTGCACACTGCTCCTCACACCTGGTTATAGTGCACACTGCTCCTCACACCTGGTTATAGTGCACACTGCTCCTCGCACCTGGTTATAGTGCACACCTCCTCACACCTGGTTATCGTGCACACTGCTCCTCACACCTGGTTATAGTGCACACAGTGCTCTTCACACCTGGTTATAGTGCACACTGCTCCTCACACCTGATTAAAGTGCACACTGCTCCTCACACCTGGTTATAGTGCACAGTGCCCACACCTGGTTATCGTGCACACAGCTCCTCACACCTGGTTATAATGCACACTGCTCACACCTGGTTATTGTGCACACTGCTCACACCTGGTAAAATTGCACACTGCTCCTCACTCCTGGTTGCAGTGCACACTGCTCACACCTGGTTATATTGCACACTGCTCACACCTGGTTCTCGTGCACACTGCTCCTCACACCTGGTTATAGTGCACACTGCTCCTCACACCTGGTTATAGTGCACACCTCCTCACACCTGGTTATCGTGCACACTGCTCCTCACACCTGGTTATAGTGCACACTGCTCACACCTGGTTATCGTGCAGACTGCTCCTCACACCTGGTTATAGTGCACACTGCTCACACCTGGTTATCGTGCAGACTGCTCCTCACACCTGGTTATAGTGCACACTGTTCACACCTGGTTATCGTGCACACTGCCCCTCACACCTAGTTATAGTGCACATTGCTCCTCACAGCTGGTTATCGTGCACAATGCTCACACCTGGTTAAAGTGCACACTACTCACACTTGGTTATAGTGCACACTGCTCCTCACATCTAGTGATAGTGCACACTGCTCACACCTGATTCTAGTGCACACTGCTCACACCTGGTTATAGTGCACACTGCTCACACCTGGTTATATTGTACACTGCTCCTCACACCTGGTTATAGTGCACACTGCTCACACCTGGTTATAGTGCACAATGGTCCTCACACCTGGTTATCGTGCACACTGCTCCTCACACCTGGTTATAGTGCACACAGTGCTCTTCACACCTGGTTATAGTGCACACTGCTCCTCACACCTGATTAAAGTGCACACTGCTCCTCACACCTGGTTATAGTGCACAGTGCCCACACCTGGTTATCGTGCACACAGCTCCTCACACCTGGCTATAATGCACACTGCTCACACCTGGTTATCGTGCACACTGCTCACACCTGGTTATATTGCACACTGCTCCTCACAACTGGTTATATTGCACACTGCTCACACCTGGTTATAATGCACACTGCTCACATAGTTATAGTGCACACTGCTCCTCACACCTGGTTACAGTGCACACTGCTCACACCTGGTTATATTGCACACTGCTCACACCTGGTTCTCGTGCACGTTGCTCCTCACACCTAGTTGTAGTGAGCACTGCTCCTCACACCTGGTTATATTGCACAGTGCTCCTCACACCTGGTTATAGTGCACACTGCTCACACCTGGTTATAGTGCACAATGCTCCTCACACCTGGTTATCGTGCACACCGCTCACACTTGGTTATAGTGCACACTGCTCACCCCTGCTTATAGTGCACACGGCTCCTCACAACTGGTTATAGTGCACACTGCTCACACCTGGTTATAATGCACACTGCTCACACCTGGTTATAATGCACACTGCTCACATAGTTGTAGTGCACACTGCTCCTCACTCCTGGTTACAGTGCACACTGCTCACACCTGGTTATATTGCACACTGCTCACACCTGGTTCTCGTGCACGTTGCTCCTCACACCTAGTTATAGTGAGCACTGCTCCTCACACCTGGTTATAGTGCACACTGCTCCTCACACCTGGTTATAGTGCACACTGCTCCTCACACCTGGTTATAGTGCACACTGCTCCTCGCACCTGGTTATAGTGCACACCTCCTCACACCTGGTTATCGTGCACACTGCTCCTCACACCTGGTTATAGTGCACACAGTGCTCTTCACACCTGGTTATAGTGCACACTGCTCCTCACACCTGATTAAAGTGCACACTGCTCCTCACACCTGGTTATAGTGCACAGTGCCCACACCTGGTTATCGTGCACACAGCTCCTCACACCTGGTTATAATGCACACTGCTCACACCTGGTTATTGTGCACACTGCTCACACCTGGTAAAATTGCACACTGCTCCTCACTCCTGGTTGCAGTGCACACTGCTCACACCTGGTTATATTGCACACTGCTCACACCTGGTTCTCGTGCACACTGCTCCTCACACCTGGTTATAGTGCACACTGCTCCTCACACCTGGTTATAGTGCACACCTCCTCACACCTGGTTATCGTGCACACTGCTCCTCACACCTGGTTATAGTGCACACTGCTCACACCTGGTTATCGTGCAGACTGCTCCTCACACCTGGTTATAGTGCACACTGCTCACACCTGGTTATCGTGCAGACTGCTCCTCACACCTGGTTATAGTGCACACTGTTCACACCTGGTTATCGTGCACACTGCCCCTCACACCTAGTTATAGTGCACATTGCTCCTCACAGCTGGTTATAGTGCACAATGCTCACACCTGGTTAAAGTGCACACTACTCACACTTGGTTATAGTGCACACTGCTCCTCACATCTAGTGATAGTGCACACTGCTCACACCTGATTCTAGTGCACACTGCTCACACCTGGTTATAGTGCACACTGCTCACACCTGGTTATATTGTACACTGCTCCTCACACCTGGTTATAGTGCACACTGCTCACACCTGGTTATAGTGCACAATGGTCCTCACACCTGGTTATCGTGCACACTGCTCCTCACACCTGGTTATAGTGCACACAGTGCTCTTCACACCTGGTTATAGTGCACACTGCTCCTCACACCTGATTAAAGTGCACACTGCTCCTCACACCTGGTTATAGTGCACAGTGCCCACACCTGGTTATCGTGCACACAGCTCCTCACACCTGGTTATAATGCACACTGCTCACACCTGGTTATCGTGCACACTGCTCACACCTGGTTATATTGCACACTGCTCCTCACACCTGGTTATAGTGCACACTGCTCACACCTGGTTATAGTGCACAGTGCCCACACCTGGTTATCGTGCACACAGCTCCTCACACCTGGTTATAATGCACACTGCTCACACCTGGTTATCGTGCACACTGCTCACACCTGGTTATATTGCACACTGCTCCTCACAACTGGTTATATTGCACACTGCTCACACCTGGTTATAATGCACACTGCTCACATAGTTATAGTGCACACTGCTCCTCACTCCTGGTTACAGTGCACACTGCTCACACCTGGTTATATTGCACACTGCTCACACCTGGTTCTCGTGCACGTTGCTCCTCACACCTAGTTGTAGTGAGCACTGCTCCTCACACCTGGTTATAGTGCACACTGCTCCTCACACCTGGTTATAGTGCACACTGCTCCTCGCACCTGGTTATAGTGCACACCTCCTCACACCTGGTTATAGTGCACACTGCTCCTCACACCTGGTTATAGTGCACACTGCTCCTCACACCTGGTTATAGTGCACACTGCTCACACCTGCTTATAGTGCACACTGCTCACACCTGGTTAGAGTGCACACTGCTCACACCTGGTTATAGTGCACACTGCTTCCACCTGGTTATAGTGCACACTGCTCCTCACACGTGGTTATTGTGCACACTGCTCCTCACACCTGGTTATTGTGCACACTGCTCCTCACACCTGGTTATAGTGCACACTGCTCCTCACACCTGGTTATAGTGCACACTGCTCCTCACACCTGGTTATCGTGCACACTGCTCCTCACACCTGGTTATAGTGCACACTGTTCACACGTGGTTATTGTGCACACTGCTCCTTGCGCCTAGTTGTAGTGCACACACTGCTCACACCTGGTTATTGTGCACACTGCTCCTCACACCTGGTTATAGTGCACACTGCTCCTCACACCTGGTTATAGTGCACACTGCTCACAACTGGTTATCTTGCACACTGCTCACACCTGGTTATATTGCACACTGCTCCTCGCGCCTAGTTGTAGTGCACACACTGCTCGCACCTGGTTATAGTTCACAGTGCTCCTCACGCCTGGTTATTGTGCACACTGCTCACACCTGGTTATAGTGCACACTGCTCACACCTGGTTATAGTCCACACTGCTCCTCACACCTAGTTATAGTGCATACTGCTCATACCTGGTTATAGTGCAAACTGCTCACACCTGGTTATAGTGCACACTGCTCCTCACACCTTGTTATAGTGCACACTGCTCCTCACACCTGGTTATTGTGCACACTGCTCCTCACACCTGGTTATAGTGCACACTGGTCCTCACAACTGGTTATAGTGCACACTGCTCACACTTGGTTGTCATGCACACTGCTCACACCTGGTTATAGTGCACACTGCTCCTCACACCTGGTTATAGTGCACACTGCTCACACCTGGTTATAGTGCACACTGCTCACACCTGGTTATAGTGCGCTCTGCTAACACCTGGTAAAACTGCACACTGCACACACCTTGTGATGTGCACTCTGCTCATTCCTGGTTATAGTGCACACTGATGACACCTGGTTATAGTGCACACTATTCTTCACACCTGGTTATAGTGCACTCTGCTCACACCTGGTTGTAGTGCACACTGCTCCTCACACCTGATAAAAATGCACACTGCTCCTCACACCTGGTTATAGTGCACACTGGTCCTCACACCTGGTTATAGTGCACACTGCTCACACCTGGTTAGAGTGCACACTGCTCCTCACACCTGGTTATAGTGCACACTGCTCCTCACACCTGGTTTAGTGCACAATGCTCCTCTCACCTGGTTATCTTGCATACTGCTCACACCTGGTTATAGTGCACTCTGCTCACACCTGGTTATAGTGCACACGGCTCCTCACAACTCGTTATCGTGAACACTGCTCACACTTGGTTATCACGCACACTGCTCACACCTGTTTATAGTGCATACTGCTCCTCACACCTGCTTATAGTGCACACTACTCACACTTGGTTGTCGTTCACACTGCTCGTCACACCTGGTTATAGAATACACTGCTCACACCTAGTTATTGTGCACAATGCTCACAATTGGTTATAATGCACACTGATCCACATACCTGGTTAGAGTGCACACTGCTCACACCTTGTTATTTTGCACACTGCTCACACCTATTTATTGTGCACACTGCACACACTTGGTTATAGTGCACACTGCTCACACCTGGTTATCGTGCGCACTGCTCACACCTGGTTATGTTGCACACTGCTCACACCTGGTTATCGTGCACACTGCTCACACCTGGTTATCGTGCACACTGCTCACATCTGCTTATATTGCACACTGCTCACACCTGGTTATATTGCACACTGCTCCTCACACCTGGTTATCGTGCACAATGCTCCTCACACCTGGTTATCGTGCACACTGCTCACACCTGGTTATAGTGCACACTGCTCATACCTGGTTGTAGTGCACAATGCTCCTAACACCTGGTTATAGTGCACACTGCTCACACCTGGTTATCGTGCACACTGCTCACACCTGGTTGTATTGCACACTGCTCACATCTGGTTATCGTGGACACTGCTCACACCTGGTTATATTGTACACTGCTCCTCACACCTGGTTATAGTCCACACTGCTCACACCTGGTTATAGTGCAGACTGCTCCTCACACCTGGTTATAGTGCACACTGTTCACACCTGGTTATAGTGCACACTGCCCCTCACACCTAGTTATAGTGCACATTGCTCCTCACAGCTGGTTATAGTGCACACTGCTCACACCTGGTTAAAGTGCACACTACTCACACTTGGTTATAGTGCACACTGCTCCTCACATCGAGTGATAGTGCACACTGCTCACACCTGATTCTAGTGCACACTGCTCACACCTAGTTATAGTGCACACTGCTCACACCTGGTTATATTGTACACTGCTCCTCACACCTGGTTATAGTGCACACTGCTCATACCTGGTTATAGTGCACAATGGTCCTCACACCTGGTTATCGTGCACACTGCTCCTCGCACCTGGTTATAGTGCACACCTCCTCACACCTGGTTATAGTGCACACTGCTCCTCACACCTGGTTATAGTGCACACTGCTCCTCACACCTGGTTATAGTGCACACTGCTCACACCTGCTTATAGTGCACACTGCTCACACCTGGTTAGAGTGCACACTGCTCACACCTGGTTATAGTGCACACTGCTTCCACCTGGTTATAGTGCACACTGCTCCTCACACGTGGTTATTGTGCACACTGCTCCTCACACCTGGTTATAGTGCACACTGCTCCTCACACCTGGTTATAGTGCACACTGCTCCTCACACCTGGTTATCGTGCACACTGCTCCTCACACCTGGTTATAGTGCACACTGTTCACACGTGGTTATTGTGCACACTGCTCCTTGCGCCTAGTTGTAGTGCACACACTGCTCACACCTGGTTATTGTGCACACTGCTCCTCACACCTGGTTATAGTGCACACTGCTCCTCACACCTGGTTATAGTGCACACTGCTCACAACTGGTTATCTTGCACACTGCTCACACCTGGTTATATTGCACACTGCTCCTCGCGCCTAGTTGTAGTGCACACACTGCTCGCACCTGGTTATAGTTCACAGTGCTCCTCACGCCTGGTTATTGTGCACACTGCTCACACCTGGTTATAGTGCACACTGCTCACACCTGGTTATAGTCCACACTGCTCCTCACACATAGTTATAGTGCATACTGCTCATACCTGGTTATAGTGCAAACTGCTCACACCTGGTTATAGTGCACACTGCTCCTCACACCTTGTTATAGTGCACACTGCTCCTCACACCTGGTTATTGTGCACACTGCTCCTCACACCTGGTTATAGTGCACACTGGTCCTCACAACTGGTTATAGTGCACACTGCTCACACTTGGTTGTCATGCACACTGCTCACACCTGGTTATAGTGCACACTGCTCCTCACACCTGGTTATAGTGCACACTGCTCACACCTGGTTATAGTGCACACTGCTCACACCTGGTTATAGTGCGCTCTGCTAACACCTGGTAAAACTGCACACTGCACACACCTTGTGATGTGCACTCTGCTCATTCCTGGTTATAGTGCACACTGATGACACCTGGTTATAGTGCACACTATTCTTCACACCTGGTTATAGTGCACTCTGCTCACACCTGGTTGTAGTGCACACTGCTCCTCACACCTGATAAAAATGCACACTGCTCCTCACACCTGGTTATAGTGCACACTGGTCCTCACACCTGGTTATAGTGCACACTGCTCACACCTGGTTAGAGTGCACACTGCTCCTCACACCTGGTTATAGTGCACACTGCTCCTCACACCTGGTTTAGTGCACAATGCTCCTCTCACCTGGTTATCTTGCATACTGCTCACACCTGGTTATAGTGCACTCTGCTCACACCTGGTTATAGTGCACACGGCTCCTCACAACTCGTTATCGTGAACACTGCTCACACTTGGTTATCACGCACACTGCTCACACCTGTTTATAGTGCACACTGCTCCTCACACCTGCTTATAGTGCACACTACTCACACTTGGTTGTCGTTCACACTGCTCGTCACACCTGGTTATAGAATACACTGCTCACACCTAGTTATTGTGCACAATGCTCACAATTGGTTATAATGCACACTGATCCACATACCTGGTTAGAGTGCACACTGCTCACACCTTGTTATTTTGCACACTGCTCACACCTATTTATTGTGCACACTGCACACACTTGGTTATAGTGCACACTGCTCACACCTGGTTATCGTGCGCACTGCTCACACCTGGTTATGTTGCACACTGCTCACACCTGGTTATCGTGCACACTGCTCACACCTGGTTATCGTGCACACTGCTCACACCTGCTTATATTGCACACTGCTCACACCTGGTTATATTGCACACTGCTCCTCACACCTGGTTATCGTGCACAATGCTCCTCACACCTGGTAATAGTGCACACTGCTCACACCTGGTTATAGTGCACAATGCTCCTCACACCTGGTTATCGTGCACACTGCTCACACCTGGTTATAGTGCACACTGCTCATACCTGGTTGTAGTGCACAATGCTCCTAACACCTGGTTATAGTGCACACTGCTCACACCTGGTTATCGTGCACACTGCTCACACCTGGTTGTATTGCACACTGCTCACATCTGGTTATCGTGGACACTGCTCACACCTGGTTATATTGTACACTGCTCCTCACACCTGGTTATAGTCCACACTGCTCACACCTGGTTATAGTGCAGACTGCTCCTCACACCTGGTTATAGTGCACACTGTTCACACCTGGTTATAGTGCACACTGCCCCTCACACCTAGTTATAGTGCACATTGCTCCTCACAGCTGGTTATAGTGCACACTGCTCACACCTGGTTAAAGTGCACACTACTCACACTTGGTTATAGTGCACACTGCTCCTCACATCGAGTGATAGTGCACACTGCTCACACCTGATTCTAGTGCACACTGCTCACACCAATTATAGTGCACACTGCTCACACCTGGTTATATTGTACACTGCTCCTCACACCTGGTTATAGTGCACACTGCTCATACCTGGTTATAGTGCACAATGGTCCTCACACCTGGTTATCGTGCACACTGCTCCTCACACCTGGTTATAGTGCTCACAGTGCTCTTCACACCTGGTTATAGTGCACACTGCTCCTCACACCTGATTAAAGTGCACACTGCTCCTCACACCTGGTTATAGTGCACAGTGCCCACACCTGGTTATCGTGCACACAGCTCCTCACACCTGGTTATAATGCACACTGCTCACACCTGGTTATCGTGCACACTGCTCACACCTGGTTATATTGCACACTGCTCCTCACACCTGGTTATAGTGCACACTGCTCACACCTGGTTATAGTGCACAATGCTCCTTACACCTGGTTATCGTGCACACCGCTCACACTTGGTTATAGTGCACACTGCTCACCCCTGCTTATAGTGCACACGGCTCCTCACAACTGGTTATAGTGCACACTGCTCACACCTGGTTATAATGCACACTGCTCACATAGTTGTAGTGCACACTGCTCCTCACTCCTGGTTACAGTGCACACTGCTCACACCTGGTTATATTGCACACTGCTCACACCTGGTTCTCGTGCACGTTGCTCCTCACACCTAGTTATAGTGCACACTGCTCCTCACACCTGGTTATAGTGCACACTGCTCCTCACACCTGGTTATAGTGCACACCTCCTCACACCTGGTTATAGTGCACACTGCTCCTCACACCTGGTTATAGTGCACACTGCTCACACCTGGTTATCGTGCAGACTGCTCCTCACACCTGGTTATAGTGCACACTGCTCACACCTGGTTATCCTGCAGACTGCTCCTCACACCTGGTTATAGTGCACACTGTTCACACCTGGTTATCGTGCACACTGCCCCTCACACCTAGTTATAGTGCACATTGCTCCTCACAGCTGGTTATAGTGCACAATGCTCACACCTGGTTAAAGTGCACACTACTCACACTTGGTTATAGTGCACACTGCTCCTCACATCTAGTGATAGTGCACACTGCTCACACCTGATTCTAGTGCACACTGCTCACACCTGGTTATAGTGCACACTGCTCACACCTGGTTATATTGTACACTGCTCCTCACACCTGGTTATAGTGCACACTGCTCACACCTGGTTATAGTGCACAATGGTCCTCACACCTGGTTATCGTGCACACTGCTCCTCACACCTGGTTAAAGTGCACACAGTGCTCTTCACACCTGGTTATAGTGCACACTGCTCATCACACCTGATTAAAGTGCACACTGCTCCTCACACCTGGTTATAGTGCACAGTGCCCACACCTGGTTATCGTGCACACAGCTCCTCACACCTGGTTATAATGCACACTGCTCACACCTGGTTATCGTGCACACTGCTCATACCTGGTTATAGTGCAAACTGCTCACACCTGGTTATAGTGCACACTGCTGCTCACACCTGGTTATAGTGCACAATGCTCCTCACACCTGGTTATCGTGCACACTGCTCACACCTGGTTATATTGCACACTGCTCCTCACAACTGGTTATATTGCACACTGCTCACACCTGGTTATAATGCACACTGCTCACATAGTTATAGTGCACACTGCTCCTCACTCCTGGTTACAGTGCACACTGCTCACACCTGGTTATATTGCACACTGCTCACACCTGGTTCTCGTGCACGTTGCTCCTCACACCTAGTTGTAGTGAGCACTGCTCCTCACACCTGGTTATAGTGCACACTGCTCCTCACACCTGGTTATAGTGCACACTGCTCCTCACACCTGGTTATAGTGCACACTGCTCCTCGCACCTGGTTATAGTGCACACCTCCTCACACCTGGTTATAGTGCACACTGCTCCTCACACCTGGTTATAGTGCACACTGCTCCTCACACCTGGTTATAGTGCACACTGCTCACACCTGCTTATAGTGCACACTGCTCACACCTGGTTAGAGTGCACACTGCTCACACCTGGTTATAGTGCACACTGCTTCCACCTGGTTATAGTGCACACTACTCCTCACACGTGGTTATTGTGCACACTGCTCCTCACACCTGGTTATTGTGCACACTGCTCCTCACACCTGGTTATAGTGCACACTGCTCCTCACACCTGGTTATAGTGCACACTGCTCACAACTGGTTATCTTGCACACTGCTCACACCTGGTTATATTGCACACTGCTCCTCGCGCCTAGTTGTAGTGCACACACTGCTCGCACCTGGTTATAGTTCACAGTGCTCCTCACGCCTGGTTATTGTGCACACTGCTCACACCTGGTTATATTGCACACTGCTCACACCTGGTTATAGTCCACACTGCTCCTCACACATAGTTATAGTGCATACTGCTCATACCTGGTTATAGTGCAAACTGCTCACACCTGGTTATCGTGCACACTGCTCCTCACACCTGGTTATAGTGCACACTGCTCCTCACACCTGGTTATAGTGCACACTGCTCACACCTGGTTATAGTGCACACTGCTCACACCTGGTTATAGTGCGCTCTGCTAACACCTGGTAAAACTGCACACTGCACACACCTTGTGATGTGCACTCTGCTCATTCCTGGTTATAGTGCACACTGATGACACCTGGTTATAGTGCACACTATTCTTCACACCTGGTTATAGTGCACTCTGCTCACACCTGGTTGTAGTGCACACTGCTCCTCACACCTGATAAAAGTGCACACTGCTCCTCACACCTGGTTATCGTGCACACTGGTCCTCACACCTGGTTATAGTGCACACTGCTCACACCTGGTTATAGTGCACAGTGCCCACACCAGGTTATCGTGCATACAGCTCCTCACACCTGGTTATAGTGCGCACTGCTCACACCTGGTTAGAGTGCACACTGCTCCTCACACCTGGTTATAGTGCACACTGCTCCTCACACCTGGTTTAGTGCACAATGCTCCTCTCACCTGGTTATCTTGCACACTGCTCACACCTGGTTATAGTGCACTCTGCTCACACCTGGTTATAGTGCACACGGCTCCTCACAACTCGTTATAGTGAACACTGCTCACACTTGGTTATCACGCACACTGCTCACACCTGTTTATAGTGCACACTGCTCCTCACACCTGCTTATAGTGCACACTACTCACACTTGGTTGTCGTTCACACTGCTCGTCACACCTGGTTATAGAATACACTGCTCACACCTAGTTATTGTGCACAATGCTCACACTTGGTTATAATGCACACTGATCCACACACCTGGTTAGAGTGCACACTGCTCACACCTTGTTATTTTGCACACTGCTCACACCTATTTATTGTGCACACTGCACACACTTGGTTATAGTGCACACTGCTCACACCTGGTTATCGTGCGCACTGCTCACACCTGGTTATATTGCACACTGCTCACACCTGGTTATCGTGCACACTGCTCACAACTGGTTATCGTGCACACTGCTCACACCTGCTTATATTGCACACTGCTCACACCTGGTTATATTGCACACTGCTCCTCACACCTGGTTATCGTGCACAATGCTCCTCACACCTGGTTATAGTGCACACTGCTCACACCTGGTTATAGTGCACACTGCTCATACCTGGTTGTAGTGCACAATGCTCCGAACACCTGGTTATAGTGCACACTGCTCACACCTGGTTATCGTGCACACTGCTCACACCTGGTTGTATTGCACACTGCTCACACCTGGTTATCGTGGACACTGCTCACACCTGGTTATATTGTACACTGCTCCTCACACCTGGTTATAGTCCACACTGCTCACACCTGGTTATAGTGCAGACTGCTCCTCACACCTGGTTATAGTGCACACTGTAGACACCTGGTTATAGTGCACACTGCCCCTCACACCTAGTTATAGTGCACATTGCTCCTCACAGCTGGTTAAAGTGCACGCTGCTCACACCTGGTTAAAGTGCACACTACTCACACTTGTTTATAGTGCACACTGCTCCTCACATCTCGTGATAGTGCACACTGCTCACACCTGATTCTGGTGCACACTGCTCACACCTAGTTATAGTGCACACTGCTCACACCTGGTTATATTGTACACTGCTCCTCACATCTGGTTATAGTGCACACTGCTCATACCTGGTTATAGTGCACAATGGTCCTCACACCTGGTTATCGTGCACACTGCTCCTCACACCTGGTTATAGTGCACACAGTGCTCTTCACACCTGGTTATAGTGCACACTGCTCCTCACACCTGATTAAAGTGCACACTGCTCCTCACACCTGGTTATAGTGCACAGTGCCCACACCTGGTTATCGTGCACACAGCTCCTCACACCTGGTTATAATGCACACTGCTCACACCTGGTTATCGTGCACACTGCTCACACCTGGTTATATTGCACACTGCTCCTCACACCTGGTTATAGTGCACACTGCTCACACCTGGTTATAGTGCACAATGCTCCTCACACCTGGTTATCGTGCACACCGCTCACACTTGGTTATAGTGCACACTGCTCACCCCTGGTTATAGTGCACATGGCTCCTCACAACTGGTTATAGTGCACACTGCTCACACCTGGTTATAATGCACACTGCTCACATAGTTGTAGTGCACACTGCCCCTCACACCGAGTTATAGTGCACATTGCTCCTCACAGCTGGTTATAGTGCACAATGCTCACACCTGGTTAAAGTGCACACAGCTCACACCTGATTATCGTGCACACTGCTCCTCACATCTAGTGATAGTGCACACCTCCTCACACCTGATTCTAGTGCACACTGCTCACACCTGGTTATAGTGCACACTGCTCACACCTGGTTAAAGTGCACACTGCTCCTCACACCTGGTTATAGTGCACACTGCTCCTCACACCTGGTTATAGTGCACACTGCTCCTCACACCTGGTTATAGTGCACACTGCTCCTCGCACCTGGTTATAGTGCACACTGCTCCTCACACCTGGTTATAGTGCACACTGCTCCTCACACCTGGTTATAGTGCACACTGCTCCTCGCACCTGGTTATAGTGCACACTGCTCCTCACACCTGGTTATAGTGCACACTGCTCACACCTGGTTATCGTGCAGACTGCTCCTCACACCTGGTTATAGTGCACACTGCTCACACCTGGTTATCGTGCAGACTGCTCCTCACACCTGGTTATAGTGCACACTGTTCACACCTGGTTATCGTGCACACTGCCCCTCACACCTAGTTATAGTGCACATTGCTCCTCACAGCTGGTTATAGTGCACAATGCTCACACCTGGTTAAAGTGCACACTACTCACACTTGGTTATAGTGCACACTGCTCCTCACATCTAGTGATAGTGCACACTGCTCACACCTGATTCTAGTGCACACTGCTCACACCTGGTTATAGTGCACACTGCTCACACCTGGTTATATTGTACACTGCTCCTCACACCTGGTTATAGTGCACACTGCTCACACCTGGTTATAGTGCACAATGGTCCTCACACCTGGTTATCGTGCACACTGCTCCTCACACCTGGTTATAGTGCACACAGTGCTCTTCACACCTGGTTATAGTGCACACTGCTCCTCACACCTGATTAAAGTGCACACTGCTCCTCACACCTGGTTATAGTACACAGTGCCCACACCTGGTTATCGTGCACACAGCTCCTCACACCTGGTTATAATGCACACTGCTCACACCTGGTTATCGTGCACACTGCTCACACCTGGTTATATTGCACACTGCTCCTCACTCCTGGTTACAGTGCACACTGCTCACACCTGGTTATATTGCACACTGCTCACACCTGGTTCTCGTGCACGTTGCTCCTCACACCTAGTTATAGTGAGCACTGCTCCTCACACCTGGTTATAGTGCACACTGCTCCTCACACCTGGTTATAGTGCACACTGCTCCTCGCACCTGGTTATAGTGCACACTGCTCCTCACACCTGGTTATAGTGCACACTGCTCCTCACACCTGCTTATAGTGCACACTGCTCCTCACACCTGGTTATAGTGCACACTGCTCCTCACACCTGGTTATAGTGCACACTGCTCCTCACACCTGGTTATAGTGCACACTGCTCCTCACACCTGGTTATCTTGCACACTGCTCACACGTGGTTATTGTGCACACTGCTCCTCGCGCCGAGTTGTAGTGCACACACTGCTCACACCTGCTTATAGTGCACACTGCTCCTCACACCTGGTTATAGTGCACACTGCTCACAACTGGTTATCTTGCACACTTCTCACACCTGGTTATATTGCACACTGCTCACACTTGGTTATAGTGCACACTGCTCACCGCTGCTTATAGTGCACACGGCTCCTCACAACTGATTATAGTGCACACTGCTCACACCTGGTTATAATGCACACTGCTCACATAGTTGTAGTGCACACTGCTCCTCACTCCTGGTTACAGTGCACACTGCTCACACCTGGTTATATTGCACACTGCTCACACCTGGTTCTCGTGCACGTTGCTCCTCACACCTAGTTATAGTGAGCACTGCTCCTCACACCTGGTTATAGTGCACACTGCTCCTCACACCTGGTTATAGTGCACACTGCTCCTCGCACCTGGTTATAGTGCACACATCCTCACACCTGGTTATCGTGCACACCGCTCCTCACACCTGGTTATAGTGCACACAGTGCTCTTCACACCTGGTTATAGTGCACACTGCTCCTCACACCTGATTAAAGTGCACACTGCTCCTCACACCTGGTTATAGTGCACAGTGCCCACACCTGGTTATCGTGCACACAGCTCCTCACACCTGGTTATAATGCACACTGCTCACACCTGGTTATTGTGCACACTGCTCACACCTGGTAAAATTGCACACTGCTCCTCACTCCTGGTTGCAGTGCACACTGCTCACACCTGGTTATATTGCACACTGCTCACACCTGGTTCTCGTGCACACTGCTCCTCACACCTGGTTATAGTGCACACTGCTCCTCACACCTGGTTATAGTGCACACTTCCTCACACCTGGTTATCGTGCACACTGCTCCTCACACCTGGTTATAGTGCACACTGCTCACACCTGGTTATCGTGCAGACTGCTCCTCACACCTGGTTATAGTGCACACTGCTCACACCTGGTTATCGTGCAGACTGCTCCTCACACCTGGTTATAGTGCACACTGTTCACACCTGGTTATCGTGCACACTGCCCCTCACACCTAGTTATAGTGCACATTGCTCCTCACAGCTGGTTATAGTGCACAATGCTCACACCTGGTTAAAGTGCACACTACTCACACTTGGTTATAGTGCACACTGCTCCTCACATCTAGTGATAGTGCACACTGCTCACACCTGATTCTAGTGCACACTGCTCACACCTGGTTATAGTGCACACTGCTCACACCTGTTTATATTGTACACTGCTCCTCACACCTGGTTATAGTGCACACTGCTCACACCTGGTTATAGTGCACAATGGTCCTCACACCTGGTTATCGTGCACACTGCTCCTCACACCTGATTAAAGTGCACACTGCTCCTCACACCTGGTTATAGTGCACAGTGCCCACACCTGGTTATCGTGCACACAGCTCCTCACACCTGGTTATAATGCACACTGCTCACACCTGGTTATCGTGCACACTGCTCACACCTGGTTATATTGCACACTGCTCCTCACACCTGGTTATAGTGCACACTGCTCACACCTGGTTATAGTGCACAATGCTCCTCACACCTGGTTATCGTGCACACCGCTCACACTTGGTTATAGTGCACACTGCTCACCCCTGCTTATAGTGCACACGGCTCCTCACAACTGGTTATAGTGCACACTGCTCACACCTGGTTATAATGCACACTGCTCACATAGTTGTAGTGCACACTGCTCCTCACTCCTGGTTACAGTGCACACTGCTCACACCTGGTTATATTGCACACTGCTCACACCTGGTTCTCGTGCACGTTGCTCCTCACACCTAGTTATAGTGCACACTGCTCCTCACACCTGGTTATAGTGCACACTGCTCCTCACACCTGGTTATAGTGCACACCTCCTCACACCTGGTTATAGTGCACACTGCTCCTCACACCTGGTTATAGTGCACACTGCTCACACCTGGTTATCGTGCAGACTGCTCCTCACACCTGGTTATAGTGCACACTGCTCACACCTGGTTATCCTGCAGACTGCTCCTCACACCTGGTTATAGTGCACACTGTTCACACCTGGTTATCGTGCACACTGCCCCTCACACCTAGTTATAGTGCACATTGCTCCTCACAGCTGGTTATAGTGCACAATGCTCACACCTGGTTAAAGTGCACACTACTCACACTTGGTTATAGTGCACACTGCTCCTCACATCTAGTGATAGTGCACACTGCTCACACCTGATTCTAGTGCACACTGCTCACACCTGGTTATAGTGCACACTGCTCACACCTGGTTATATTGTACACTGCTCCTCACACCTGGTTATAGTGCACACTGCTCACACCTGGTTATAGTGCACAATGGTCCTCACACCTGGTTATCGTGCACACTGCTCCTCACACCTGGTTAAAGTGCACACAGTGCTCTTCACACCTGGTTATAGTGCACACTGCTCCTCACACCTGATTAAAGTGCACACTGCTCCTCACACCTGGTTATCGTGCACACTGCTCACACCTGGTTATATTGCACACTGCTCCTCACACCTGGTTATAGTGCACACTGCTCACACCTGGTTATAGTGCACAATGCTCCTCACACCTGGTTATCGTGCACACTGCTCACACCTGGTTATATTGCACACTGCTCCTCACAACTGGTTATAGTGCACACTGCTCACACCTGGTTATAATGCACACTGCTCACATAGTTATAGTGCACACTGCTCCTCACTCCTGGTTACAGTGCACACTGCTCACACCTGGTTATATTGCACACTGCTCACACCTGGTTCTCGTGCACATTGCTCCTCACACCTAGTTGTAGTGAGCACTGCTCCTCACACCTGGTTATAGTGCACACTGCTCCTCACACCTGGTTATAGTGCACACTGCTCCTCACACCTGGTTATAGTGCACACTGCTCCTCGCACCTGGTTATAGTGCACACCTCCTCACACCTGGTTATAGTGCACACTGCTCCTCACACCTGTTTATAGTGCACACTGCTCCTCACACCTGGTTATAGTGCACACTGCTCACACCTGCTTATAGTGCACACTGCTCACACCTGGTTAGAGTGCACACTGCTCACACCTGGTTATAGTGCACACTGCTTCCACCTGGTTATAGTGCACACTGCTCCTCACACGTGGTTATTGTGCACACTGCTCCTCACACCTGGTTATTGTGCACACTGCTCCTCACACCTGGTTATAGTGCACACTGCTCCTCACACCTGGTTATAGTGCACACTGCTCCTCACACCTGGTTATAGTGCACACTGTTCACACGTGGTTATTGTGCACACTGCTCCTTGCGCCTAGTTGTAGTGCACACACTGCTCACACCTGGTTATTGTGCACACTGCTCCTCACACCTGGTTATAGTGCACACTGCTCCTCACACCTGGTTATAGTGCACACTGCTCACAACTGGTTATCTTGCACACTGCTCACACCTGGTTATATTGCACACTGCTCCTCGCGCCTAGTTGTAGTGCACACACTGCTCGCACATGGTTATAGTTCACAGTGCTCCTCACGCAAGGTTATTGTGCACACTGCTCACACCTGGTTATAGTGCACACTGCTCACACCTGGTTATAGTCCACACTGCTCCTCACACCTAGTTATAGTGCATACTGCTCATACCTGGTTATAGTGCAAACTGCTCACACCTGGTTATAGTGCACACTGCTCCTCACACCTTGTTATAGTGCACACTGCTCCTCACACCTGGTTATAGTGCACACTGCTCCTCACAACTGGTTATAGTGCACACTGCTCCTCACACCTGGTTATTGTGCACACTGCTCCTCACACCTGGTTATAGTGCACACTGGTCCTCACAACTGGTTATAGTGCACACTGCTCACACTTGGTTGTCATGCACACTGCTCACACCTGGTTATAGTGCACACTGCTCCTCACACCTGGTTATAGTGCACACTGCTCACACCTGGTAATAGTGCACACTGCTCACACCTGGTTATAGTGCGCTCTGCTAACACCTGGTAAAACTGCACACTGCACACACCTTGTGATGTGCACTCTGCTCATTCCTGGTTATAGTGCACACTGATGACACCTGGTTATAGTGCACACTATTCTTCACACCTGGTTATAGTGCACTCTGCTCACACCTGGTTGTAGTGCACACTGCTCCTCACACCTGATACAAATGCACACTGCTCCTCACACCTGGTTATAGTGCACACTGGTCCTCACACCTGGTTATAGTGCACACTGCTCACACCTGGTTAGAGTGCACACTGCTCCTCACACCTGGTTATAGTGCACACTGCTCCTCACACCTGGTTTAGTGCACAATGCTCCTCTCACCTGGTTATCTTGCATACTGCTCACACCTGGTTATAGTGCACTCTGCTCACACCTGGTTATAGTGCACACGGCTCCTCACAACTCGTTATCGTGAACACTGCTCACACTTGGTTATCACGCATACTGCTCACACCTGTTTATAGTGCACACTGCTCCTCACACCTGCTTATAGTGCACACTACTCACACTTGGTTGTCGTTCACACTGCTCGTCACACCTGGTTATAGAATACACTGCTCACACCTAGTTATTGTGCACAATGCTCACAATTGGTTATAATGCACACTGATCCACACACCTGGTTAGAGTGCACACTGCTCACACCTTGTTATTTTGCACACTGCTCACACCTATTTATTGTGCACACTGCACACACTTGGTTATAGTGCACACTGCTCACACCTGGTTATCGTGCGCACTGCTCACACCTGGTTATGTTGCACACTGCTCACACCTGGTTATCGTGCACACTGCTCACACCTGGTTATCGTGCACACTGCTCACACCTGCTTATATTGCACACTGCTCACACCTGGTTATATTGCACACTGCTCCTCACACCTGGTTATCGTGCACAATGCTCCTCACACCTGGTTATAGTGCACACTGCTCACACCTGGTTATAGTGCACAATGCTCCTCACACCTGGTTATCGTGCACACTGCTCACACCTGGTTATAGTGCACACTGCTCATACCTGGTTGTAGTGCACAATGCTCCTAACACCTGGTTATAGTGCACACTGCTCACACCTGGTTATCGTGCACACTGCTCACACCTGGTTGTATTGCACACTGCTCACATCTGGTTATCGTGGACACTGCTCACACCTGGTTATATTGTACACTGCTCCTCACACCTGGTTATAGTCCACACTGCTCACACCTGGTTATAGTGCAGACTGCTCCTCACACCTGGTTATAGTGCACACTGTTCACACCTGGTTATAGTGCACACTGCCCCTCACACCTAGTTATAGTGCACATTGCTCCTCACAGCTGGTTATAGTGCACACTGCTCACACCTGGTTAAAGTGCACACTACTCACACTTGGTTATAGTGCACACTGCTCCTCACATCGAGTGATAGTGCACACTGCTCACACCTGATTCTAGTGCACACTGCTCACACCTAGTTATAGTGCACACTGCTCACACCTTGTTATTTTGCACACTGCTCACACCTATTTATTGTGCACACTGCACACACTTGGTTATAGTGCACACTGCTCACACCTGGTTATCGTGCGCACTGCTCACACCTGGTTATGTTGCACACTGCTCACACCTGGTTATCGTGCACACTGCTCACACCTGGTTATCGTGCACACTGCTCACACCTGCTTATATTGCACACTGCTCACACCTGGTTATATTGCACACTGCTCCTCACACCTGGTTATCGTGCACAATGCTCCTCACACCTGGTTATAGTGCACACTGCTCACACCTGGTTATAGTGCACAATGCTCCTCACACCTGGTTATCGTGCACACTGCTCACACCTGGTTATAGTGCACACTGCTCATACCTGGTTGTAGTGCACAATGCTCCTAACACCTGGTTATAGTGCACACTGCTCACACCTGGTTATCGTGCACACTGCTCACACCTGGTTGTATTGCACACTGCTCACATCTGGTTATCGTGGACACTGCTCACACCTGGTTATATTGTACACTGCTCCTCACACCTGGTTATAGTCCACACTGCTCACACCTGGTTATAGTGCAGACTGCTCCTCACACCTGGTTATAGTGCACACTGTTCACACCTGGTTATAGTGCACACTGCCCCTCACACCTAGTTATAGTGCACATTGCTCCTCACAGCTGGTTATAGTGCACACTGCTCACACCTGGTTAAAGTGCACACTACTCACACTTGGTTATAGTGCACACTGCTCCTCACATCGAGTGATAGTGCACACTGCTCACACCTGATTCTAGTGCACACTGCTCACACCTAGTTATAGTGCACACTGCTCACACCTGGTTATATTGTACACTGCTCCTCACACCTGTTATAGTGCACACTGCTCATACCTGGTTATCGTGCACACTGCTCCTCACACCTGGTTATAGTGCACACAGTGCTCTTCACACCTGGTTATAGTGCACACTGCTCCTCACACCTGATTAAAGTGCACACTGCTCCTCACACCTGGTTATAGTGCACAATGGTCCTCACACCTGGTTATCGTGCACACAGCTCCTCACACCTGGTTATAATGCACACTGCTCACACCTGGTTATCGTGCACACTGCTCACACCTGGTTATATTGCACACTGCTCCTCACACCTGGTTATAGTGCACACTGCTCACACCTGGTTATAGTGCACAATGCTCCTCACACCTGGTTATCGTGCACACCGCTCACACTTGGTTATAGTGCACACTGCTCACACCTGGTTATAGTGCACACGGCTCCTCACAACTGGTTATAGTGCACACTGCTCACACCTGGTTATAATGCACACTGCTCACATAGTTGTAGTGCACACTGCTCCTCACTCCTGGTTACAGTGCACACTGCTCACACCTGGTTATATTGCACACTGCTCACACCTGGTTCTCGTGCACGTTGCTCCTCACACCTAGTTATAGTGCACACTGCTCCTCACACCTGGTTATAGTGCACACTGCTCCTCACACCTGGTTATAGTGCACACCTCCTCACACCTGGTTATAGTGCACACTGCTCCTCACACCTGGTTATAGTGCACACTGCTCACACCTGGTTATCGTGCAGACTGCTCCTCACACCTGGTTATAGTGCACACTGCTCACACCTGGTTATCCTGCAGACTGCTCCTCACACCTGGTTATAGTGCACACTGTTCACACCTGGTTATCGTGCACACTGCCCCTCACACCTAGTTATAGTGCACATTGCTCCTCACAGCTGGTTATAGTGCACAATGCTCACACCTGGTTAAAGTGCACACTACTCACACTTGGTTATAGTGCACACTGCTCCTCACATCTAGTGATAGTGCACACTGCTCACACCTGATTCTAGTGCACACTGCTCACACCTGGTTATAGTGCACACTGCTCACACCTGGTAATATTGTACACTGCTCCTCACACCTGGTTATAGTGCACACTGCTCACACCTGGTTATAGTGCACATTGCTCCTCACACCTGGTTATCGTGCACACTGCTCCTCACACCTGGTTATAGTGCACAGAGTGCTCTTCACACCTGGTTATAGTGCACACTGCTCCTCACACCTGATTAAAGTGCACACTGCTCCTCACACCTGGTTATAGTGCACAGTGCCCACACCTGGTTATCGTGCACACAGCTCCTCACACCTGGTTATAATGCACACTGCTCATACCTGGTTATCATGCACACTGCTCATACCTGGTTATAGTGCAAACTGCTCACACCTGGTTATAGTGCACACTGCTGCTCACACCTGGTTATAGTGCACAATGCTCCTCACACATGGTAATCGTGCACACTGCTCACACCTGGTTATATTGCACACTGCTCCTCACAACTGGTTATATTGCACACTGCTCACACCTGGTTATAATGCACACTGCTCACATAGTTATAGTGCACACTGCTCCTCACTCCTGGTTACAGTGCACACTGCTCACACCTGGTTATATTGCACACTGCTCACACCTGGTTCTCGTGCACGTTGCTCCTCACACCTAGTTGTAGTGAGCACTGCTCCTCACACCTGGTTATAGTGCACACTGCTCCTCACACCTGGTTATAGTGCACACTGCTCCTCGCACCTGGTTATAGTGCACACCTCCTCACACCTGGTTATAGTGCACACTGCTCCTCACACCTGGTTATAGTGCACACTGCTCCTCACACCTGGTTATAGTGCACACTGCTCCTCACACCTGGTTATAGTGCACACTGCTCACACCTGGTTAGAGTGCACACTGCTCACACCTGGTTATAGTGCACACTGCTTCCACCTGGTTATAGTGCACACTACTCCTCACACGTGGTTATTGTGCACACTGCTCCTCACACCTGGTTATTGTGCACACTGCTCCTCACACCTGGTTATAGTGCACACTGCTCCTCACACCTGGTTATAGTGCACACTGCTCCTCACACCTGGTTATCGTGCACACTGCTCCTCACACCTGGTTATAGTGCACACTGTTCACACGTGGTTATTGTGCACACTGCTCCTTGCGCCTAGTTGTAGTGCACACACTGCTCACACCTGGTTATTGTGCACACTGCTCCTCACACCTGGTTATAGTGCACACTGCTCCTCACACCTGGTTATAGTGCACACTGCTCACAACTGGTTATCTTGCACACTGCTCACACCTGGTTATATTGCACACTGCTCCTCGCGCCTAGTTGTAGTACACACACTGCTCGCACCTGGTTATAGTTCACAGTGCTCCTCACGCCTGGTTATTGTGCACACTGCTCACACCTGGTTATATTGCACACTGCTCACACCTGGTTATAGTCCACACTGCTCCTCACACATAGTTATAGTGCATACTGCTCATACCTGGTTATAGTGCAAACTGCTCACACCTGGTTATCGTGCACACTGCTCCTCACACCTGGTTATAGTGCACACTGCTCCTCACACCTGGTTATAGTGCACACTGCTCACACCTGGTTATAGTGCACACTGCTCACACCTGGTTATAGTGCGCTCTGCTAACACCTGGTAAAACTGCACACTGCACACACCTTGTGATGTGCACTCTGCTCATTCCTGGTTATAGTGCACACTGATGACACCTGGTTATAGTGCACACTATTCTTCACACCTGGTTATAGTGCACTCTGCTCACACCTGGTTGTAGTGCACACTGCTCCTCACACCTGATAAAAGTGCACACTGCTCCTCACACCTGGTTATAGTGCACACTGGTCCTCACACCTGGTTATAGTGCACACTGCTCACACCTGGTTATAGTGCACAGTGCCCACACCAGGTTATCGTGCATACAGCTCCTCACACCTGGTTATAGTGCGCACTGCTCACACCTGGTTAGAGTGCACACTGCTCCTCACACCTGGTTATAGTGCACACTGCTCCTCACACCTGGTTTAGTGCACAATGCTCCTCTCACCTGGTTATCTTGCACACTGCTCACACCTGGTTATAGTGCACAATGCTCCTCACACGTGGTTACCATGCATACTGCTCACACCTGGTTATAGTGCACACTGCTCCTCACACCTGGTTATAGTGCACACTGCTCACACTTGGTTATCATGCACACAACTCACACTTGGTTATAGTGCATACTGCTCCTCACACCTGCTTATAGAATACACTGCTCACACCTAGTTATTATGCACAATGCTCACACTTGGTTATAGTGCACACTGACCACACCTAGTTTTAGTGCACACTACTCCTCACATCTGGTTAGAGTGCACACTGCTCCTCACACCTGGTTATAGTGCACACTCCTCACAGCTGGTTATAGTGCACAATGCTCCTCACATCTGGTTATCATGCACACTGCTCACACCTGGTTATAGTGCACACTGCTCACACCTGGTTATAGTGCACACTGCTCACACCTGGTAACCGTGCACACTGCTCACACCTGGTTATATTGCACACTGCTCAGACCAGGTTATATTTCACACTGCTCCTCACACCTGGTTATAGTGCACACTGCTCACACCTAGTTATTGTGCACCCTGCACACACCTGGTTATTGTGCACACTGTACACACTTGGTTATAGTGCACACTGCTCACACCTGGTTATCGTGCACACTGCTCCTCACAACTGATTATAGTGCACACTGCTCACACCTGGTTATCGTGCACACTGCTCCTCACACCTGTTTAAAGTGCACAATGCTCCTCACACCTAGTTATCATGCACACTGCTCACACCTGGTTATAGTGCAAACTGCTCACACCTGGTATATTGCACACTGCTCACACCTGGTTATAGTGCACACTGCTCCTCACAACTGGCTAGAGTGCACACTGCTCACACATAGTTATTGTGCACACTGCTCACACCTGGTTTTAGTGCACACTGCTCCTCACACCTGGTTTTCGTGCACAGTGCTCCTCACAACTGGTTATAGCGCACACTGCTCACTGCTCACACTTGGTTATCATGCACACTACTCATACTTGGTTAGAGTGCACACTACTCCTCACACCTGGTTATAGAATACACTGCTCACACCGAGTTATTATGCACACTGCTCCTCACACCTGGTTATAGTGCACACTGCTCACACATGGTTATAGAGCACAATGCTCACACCTTGTCATAATGCATACTGCTCGCACCTGGTTATAGTGCACACTGCTCCTCACACCTGGTTATAGTGCACACTGCTGCTCACACCTGGTTATCGTGCACACTGCTCCTCACACCTGGTTATAGTGCACACTACTCACACCTGGTTATAGTGCACAATGCTCCTCACACCTGGTTATCGTGCACACTGCTCCTCACACCTGATTAAAGTGCACACTGCTCCTCACACCTGGTTTTTGTGCACACTGGCCCTCACACCTGGTTCGAGTGCACACTGCTCACACCATGTTATTGTGCACTTTGCACACACCTGGTTATTGTGCATACTGCACTCTTGGTTATAATGCACACTGCTCACACCTGGTTTTTGTGCACACTGCTCCTCACACCTGGTTATAGTGCACACTGCTCCTCACACCTGGTTATAGTGCACACTGGTCCTCACAACTGGTTATAGTACAAATTGCTCACACTTGGTTATAGTGCACACTTGGTTATAGTGCACACTGCTCCTCACACCTGGTTATAGTGCACACTGCTCCTCACACCTGGTTATAGTGCACACTGGTCCTCACACCTGGTTATTGTGCACACTGCTGAAACCTGGTTATAGTGCACAATTGGTTATAGTGCACACTGCTCCTCACACCTGATTAAAGTGCACACTGCTCCTCACACCAAGTTATTGTGTACAATGCTCACACTTATTTATAGTGCACACTGCTCACACCTAGTTATAGTGCACACTACTCCTCACACCTGGTTATAGTGCACAATGCTCCTCACACCTAGTTATCGTGCACACTGCTCACACGTAGTTATTGTGCACATTGTTCACACCTGGTTATATTGCACACTGCTCACACATGGTTATATTTCACACTGCTCCTCACACCTGGTTATAGTGCACACTGCTCCCACCTAGTTATTGTGCACACTGCACACACGTAGTTATTGTGCAAACTGCACACACTTGGTTATAGTGCACACTGCTCACACCTGGTTATCGTGCACACTGCTCCTCACAACTGATTATAGTGCACACAGCTCACACCTGGTTATAGTGCACAATGCTCCTCACACCTGGCTATTGTGCACACTGCTCCTCACACCTGGTTAAATTGCACACTGCTCACACCTGGTTATAGTGCACAATGCTCCTCACACGTGGTTATCATGCACACTGCTCACACCTGGTTATATTTCACACTGCTCCTCACACCTGGTTATAGTGCACACTGGTCCTCACAACTGATTATAGTACAAATTGCTCACACTTGGTTATAGTGCACACTTGGTTATAGTGCACACTGCTCCTCACACCTGGTTATAGTGCACACTGCTCCTCACACCTGGTTATAGTGCACAATGCTCCTCACACCGAGTTATCGTGCACACTGCTCACACGTAGTTATTGTGCACATTGTTCACACCTGGTTATATTGCACACTGCTCACACATGGTTATATTTCACACTGCTCCTCACACCTGGTTAAAGTGCACAATGCTCCTCACACCTAGTTATCATGCACACTGCTCACACCTGGTTATGGTGCAAACTGCTCACACCTGGTATATTGCACACTGCTCACACCTGGTTATAGTGCACACTGCTCCTCACAACTGGCTAGAGTGCACACTGCTCACACATAGTTATTGTGCACACTGCTCACACCTGGTTTTAGTGCACACTGCTCCTCACACCTGGTTTTCGTGCACAGTGCTCCTCACAACTGGTTATAGCGCACACTGCTCACACTTGGTTATCATGCACACTACTCACACTTTGTTAGATTGAACACTACTCCTCACACCTGGTTATAGTGCACACTGCTCCTCACACCTGGTTATAGTGCACACTGCTCACACCTGGTTATAGTGCACACTATTCCTCACACCTGGTTATAGTGCACACTGCTCCTCACACCTGGTTATTGTGCACACTGCTCCTCACACCTGGTTATAGTGCACACTGCTCCCCGTGCCTGGTTATAGTGCACACACTGCTCACACCTGGTTATAGTTCACAGTGCTCCTCACGCCTGGTTATAGTGCACACTGCTCACACCTGGTTATAGTGCACAATGCTCCTCACACCTGGTTATCGTGCACACTGCTCACACCTGGTTATATTGCACACTGCTCCTCACAACTGGTTATAGTGCACACAGCTCACACCTGGTTATAATGCACACTGCTCACATAGTTATAGTGCACACTGCTCCTCACTCCTGGTTACAGTGCACACTGCTCACACCTGGTTATATTGCACACTGCTCACACCTGGTTCTCGTGCACGTTGCTCCTCACACCTAGTTATAGTGAGCACTGCTCCTCACACCTGGTTATAGTGCACACTGCTCCTCACACCTGGTTATAGTGCACACTGCTCCTCGCACCTGGTTATAGTGCACACCTCCTCACACCTGGTTATCGTGCACACTGCTCCTCACACCTGGTTATAGTGCACACTGCTCCTCACACCTGCTTATAGTGCACACTGCTTCTCACACCTGGTTATCGTGCACACTGCTCCTCACACCTGGTTATAGTGCACACTGCTCCTCACACCTGGTTATAGTGCACACTGCTCCTCACACGTGGTTATTGTGCACACTGCTCCTCACACCTGGTTATCTTGCACACTGCTCACACGTGGTTATTGTGCACACTGCTCCTCGCGCCTAGTTGTAGTGCACACACTGCTCACACCTGGTTATAGTGCACACTGCTCCTCACACCTGGTTATAGTGCACACTGCTCACAACTGGTTATCTTGCACACTGCTCACACGTGGTTATTGTGCACACTGCTCCTCGCGCCTAGTTGTAGTGCACACATTGCTCACACCTGCTTATAGTGCAAACTGCTCCTCACACCTGGTTATAGTGCACACTGCTCACAACTGGTTATCTTGCACACTGCTCACACCTGGTTATATTGCACACTGCTCCTCGCGCCTAGTTGTAGTGCACACACTGCTCGCACCTGGTTATAGTTCACAGTGCTCCTCACGCCTGGTTATTGTGCACACTGCTCACACCTGGTTATAGTGCACACTGCTCACACCTGGTTATAGTTCACACTGCTCCTCACACCTAGTTATAGTGCATACTGCTCATACCTGGTTATAGTGCAAACTGCTCACACCTGGTTATAGTGCACACTGCTCACACCTGGTTCTCGTGCACATTGCTCCGCACACCTAGTTATAGTGAGCACTGCTCCTCACAACTGGTTATAGTGCACACTGCTCCTCACACCTGGTTATAGTGCACACTGCTCGTCACACCTGGTTATAGTGCACTCCTCCTCACACCTGGTTATAGTGCACACTGCTCACACCTGCTTATAGTGCACATTGCTCCTCACACCTGGTTATAGTGCACACCTCCTCACTCCTGGTTATAGTGCACACTGCTCACACCTGGTTATAGTGCACACTACTCCTCACACCTGGTTATAGTGCACACTGCTCCTCACACCTGGTTATTGTGCACACTGCTCCTCACACCTGGTTATAGTGCACACTGCTCCCCGTGCCTGGTTATAGTGCACACACTGCTCACACCTGGTTATAGTTCACAGTGCTCCTCACGCCTGGTTATTGTGCACACTGCTCACACCTGGTTATAGTGCACAACTCCTCACTCCTGGTTATAGTGCACACTGCTCACACCTGGTTATAGTGCACACTACTCCTCACACCTGGTTATAGTGCGCACTGCTCCTCACAACTGGTTATTGTGCACACTGCTCCTCACACCTGGTTAAAGTGCACACTGCTCCCCGTGCCTGGTTATAGTGCACACACTGCTCACACCTGGTTATAGTTCACAGTGCTCCTCACGCCTGGTTATTGTGCACACTGCTCACACCTGGTTATAGTGCACACACTGCTCACACCTGGTTATAGTGCACACTGCTCACACCTGGTTATAGTTCACACTGCTTCTCACACCTGGTTATAGTGCACACTGCTCACACCTGGTTATAGTGCAAACTGCTCACACCTGGTTATAGTGCACACTGCTCCTCACACCTGGTTATAGTGCACACATTGCTCACACCTGGTTAAAGTGCACACTGCTCCTCACACCTGTTTATAGTGCACACTGCTCACACCTGATTATCGTGTACACTGCCCCTCACACCTGGTTATAGTGCACATTGCTCCTCACAGCTGGTTATAGTGCACACTGCTCACACCTGGTTAAAGTGCACACTACTCACACTTGGTTATAGTGCACACTGATCCTCACACCGAGTGATAGTGCACACTGCTCACACCTGGTTATACTGCACACTGCTCATACCTGGTTATAGTGCAAACTGGTCACACCTGGTTATAGTGCACACTGCTCCTCACACCTGGTTATAGTGCACTCTGCTCACACCTGGTTATATTGCACACTGCTCCTCACACCTGGTTATAGTGCACACTGCCCCTCACACCTAGTTATAGTACACATTGCTCCTCACAGCTGGTTATAGTGCACAATGCTCACACCTGGTTAAAGTGCACACTACTCACACTTGGTTATAGTGCACACTGCTCCTCACATCTAGTGATAGTGCACACTGCTCACACCTGATTCTAGTGCACACTGCTCACACCTGGTTATAGTGCACAATGGTCCTCACACCTGGTTATAGTGCACACATTGCTCACACCTGGTTAAAGTGCACACTGCTCCTCACACCTGTTTATAGTGCACACTGCTCACACCTGATTATCGTGTACACTGCCCCTCACACCTGGTTATAGTGCACATTGCTCCTCACAGCTGGTTATAGTGCACACTGCTCACACCTGGTTAAAGTGCACACTACTCACACTTGGTTATAGTGCACACTGATCCTCACACCGAGTGATAGTGCACACTGCTCACACCTGGTTATACTGCACACTGCTCATACCTTGTGATGTGCACTCTGCTCACTCCTGGTTATCGTGCTCACTGGTCACACCTGGTTATAGTGCACACTGCTCCTCACACCTGGTTATAGTGCACTCTGCTCACACCTGGTTATATTGCACACTGCTCCTCACACCTGGTTATAGTGCACACTGCCCCTCACACCTAGTTATAGTGCACATTGCTCCTCACAGCTGGTTATAGTGCACAATGCTCACACCTGGTTAAAGTGCACACTACTCACACTTGGTTATAGTGCACACTGCTCCTCACATCTAGTGATAGTGCACACTGCTCACACCTGATTCTAGTGCACACTGCTCACACCTGGTTATAGTGCACACTGCTCACACCTGGTTATATTGTACACTGCTCCTCACACCTGGTTATAGTGCACACTGCTCACACCTGGTTATAGTGCACAATGGTCCTCACACCTGGTTATCGTGCACACTGCTCCTCACACCTGGTTATAGTGCACACAGTGCTCTTCACACCTGGTTATAGTGCACACTGCTCCTCACACCTGATTAAAGTGCACACCTCCTCACACCTGGTTATAGTGCACACTGCTCCTCACACCTGGTTATAGTGCACACCTCCTCACTCCTGGTTATAGTGCACACTGCTCACACCTGGTTATACTGCACACTGCTCACAGCTGGTTATAGTGCACACTGCTCACACCTGGTTATAGTGCACACTGCTCCTCACACCTGGTTATTGTGCACACAGCACACACCTGGTTAGAGTGCACACTGCTCCTCACACCTGGTTATTGTGCACACTGCACACACTTGGTTACCATGCATACTGCTCACACCTGGTTATAGTGCACACTGCTCGTCACACCTGGTTATAGTGCACACTGCTCGTCACACCTGGTTATAGTGCACTCCTCCTCACACCTGGTTATAGTGCACACTGCTCACACCTGGTTATAGTGCACATTGCTCCTCACACCTGGTTATAGTGCACACCTCCTCACTCCTGGTTATAGTGCACACTGCTCACACCTGGTTATAGTGCACACTATTCCTCACACCTGGTTATAGTGCACACTGCTCCTCACACCTGGTTATTGTGCACACTGCTCCTCACACCTCGTTATAGTGCACACTGCTCCCCGTGCCTGGTTATAGTGCACACACTGCTCACACCTGGTTATAGTTCACAGTGCTCCTCACGCCTGGTTATAGTGCACACTGCTCACACCTGGTTATAGTGCACAATGCTCCTCACACCTGGTTATCGTGCATACTGCTCACACCTGGTTATATTGCACACTGCTCCTCACAACTGGTTATAGTGCACACAGCTCACACCTGGTTATAATGCACACTGCTCACATAGTTATAGTGCACACTGCTCCTCACTCCTGGTTACAGTGCACACTGCTCACACCTGGTTATATTGCACACTGCTCACACCTGGTTCTCGTGCACGTTGCTCCTCACACCTAGTTATAGTGAGCACTGCTCCTCACACCTGGTTATAGTGCACACTGCTCCTCACACCTGGTTATAGTGCACACTGCTCCTCACACCTGGTTATAGTGCACACTGCTCCTCGCACCTGGTTATAGTGCACACCTCCTCACACCTGATTATCGTGCACACTGCTCCTCACACCTGGTTATAGTGCACACTGCTCCTCACACCTGGTTATAGTGCACACTGCTCCTCGCACCTGGTTATAGTGCACACCTCCTCACACCTGATTATCGTGCACACTGCTCCTCACACCTGGTTATAGTGCACACTGCTCCTCACACCTGCTTATAGTGCACACTGCTTCTCACACCTGGTTATCGTGCACACTGCTCCTCACACCTGGTTATAGTGCACACTGCTCCTCACACCTGGTTATAGTGCACACTGCTCCTCACACCTGGTTATAGTGCACACTGCTCCTCACACCTGGTTATCTTGCACACTGCTCACACGTGGTTATTGTGCACACTGCTCCTCGCGCCTAGTTGTAGTGCACACACTGCTCACACCTGGTTATAGTGCATACTGCTCCTCACACCTGGTTATAGTGCACACTGCTCACAACTGGTTATCTTGCACACTGCTCACACGTGGTTATTGTGCACACTGCTCCTCGCGCCTAGTTGTAGTGCACACATTGCTCACACCTGCTTATAGTGCACACTGCTCCTCACACCTGGTTATAGTGCACACTGCTCACAACTGGTTATCTTGCACACTGCTCACACCTGGTTATATTGCACACTGCTCCTCGCGCCTAGTTGTAGTGCACACACTGCTCGCACCTGGTTATAGTTCACAGTGCTCCTCACGCCTGGTTATTGTGCACACTGCTCACACCTGGTTATAGTGCACACTGCTCACACCTGGTTATAGTTCACACTGCTCCTCACACCTAGTTATAGTGCATACTGCTCATACCTGGTTATAGTGCAAACTGCTCACACCTGGTTATAGTGCACACTGCTCCTCACACCTGGTTATAGTGCACACTGCTCACATAGTTATAGTGCACACTGCTCCTCACTCCTGGTTATAGTGCACACTGCTCACACCTGGTTATAGTGCACACTGCTCACACCTGGTTCTCGTGCACATTGCTCCTCACACCTGGTTATAGTGCACACCTCCTCACTCCTGGTTATAGTGCACACTGCTCACACCTGGTTATAGTGCACACTACTCCTCACACCTGGTTATAGTGCACACTGCTCCTCACACCTGGTTATTGTGCACACTGCTCCTCACACCTGGTTATAGTGCACACTGCTCCCCGTGCCTGGTTATAGTGCACACACTGCTCACACCTGGTTATAGTTCACAGTGCTCCTCACGCCTGGTTATTGTGCACACTGCTCACACCTGGTTATAGTGCACACCTCCTCACTCCTGGTTATTGTGCACACTGCTGACACCTGGTTATAGTTCACACTGCTTCTCACACCTGGTTATAGAGCACACTGCTCACACCTGGTTATAGTGCAAACTGCTCACACCTGGTTATAGTGCACACTGCTCCTCACACCTGGTTATAGTGCACACATTGCTCACACCTGGTTAAAGTGCACACTGCTCCTCACACCTGTTTATAGTGCACACTGCTCACACCTGATTATCGTGTACACTGCCCCTCACACCTGGTTATAGTGCACATTGCTCCTCACAGCTGGTTATAGTGCACACTGCTCACACCTGGTTAAAGTGCACACTACTCACACTTGGTTATAGTGCACACTGATCCTCACACCGAGTGATAGTGCACACTGCTCACACCTGGTTATACTGCACACTGCTCATACCTTGTGATGTGCACTCTGCTCACTCCTGGTTATCGTGCTCACTGGTCACACCTGGTTATAGTGCACACTGCTCCTCACACCTGGTTATAGTGCACTCTGCTCACACCTGGTTATATTGCACACTGCTCCTCACACCTGGTTATAGTGCACACTGCCCCTCACACCTAGTTATAGTGCACATTGCTCCTCACAGCTGGTTATAGTGCACAATGCTCACACCTGGTTAAAGTGCACACTACTCACACTTGGTTATAGTGCACACTGCTCCTCACATCTAGTGATAGTGCACACTGCTCACACCTGATTCTAGTGCACACTGCTCACACCTGGTTATAGTGCACACTGCTCACACCTGGTTATATTGTACACTGCTCCTCACACCTGGTTATAGTGCACACTGCTCACACCTGGTTATAGTGCACAATGGTCCTCACACCTGGTTATAGTGCACACATTGCTCACACCTGGTTAAAGTGCACACTGCTCCTCACACCTGTTTATAGTGCACACTGCTCACACCTGATTATCGTGTACACTGCCCCTCACACCTGGTTATAGTGCACATTGCTCCTCACAGCTGGTTATAGTGCACACTGCTCACACCTAGTTAAAGTGCACACTACTCACACTTGGTTATAGTGCACACTGATCCTCACACCGAGTGATAGTGCACACTGCTCACACCTGGTTATACTGCACACTGCTCATACCTTGTGATGTGCACTCTGCTCACTCCTGGTTATCGTGCTCACTGGTCACACCTGGTTATAGTGCACACTGCTCCTCACACCTGGTTATAGTGCACTCTGCTCACACCTGGTTATATTGCACACTGCTCCTCACACCTGGTTATAGTGCACACTGCCCCTCACACCTAGTTATAGTGCACATTGCTCCTCACAGCTGGTTATAGTGCACAATGCTCACACCTGGTTAAAGTGCACACTACTCACACTTGGTTATAGTGCACACTGCTCCTCACATCTAGTGATAGTGCACACTGCTCACACCTGATTCTAGTGCACACTGCTCACACCTGGTTATAGTGCACACTGCTCACACCTGGTTATATTGTACACTGCTCCTCACACCTGGTTATAGTGCACACTGCTCACACCTGGTTATAGTGCACAATGGTCCTCACACCTGGTTATAGTGCACACATTGCTCACACCTGGTTAAAGTGCACACTGCTCCTCACACCTGTTTATAGTGCACACTGCTCACACCTGATTATCGTGTACACTGCCCCTCACACCTGGTTATAGTGCACATTGCTCCTCACAGCTGGTTATAGTGCACACTGCTCACACCTAGTTAAAGTGCACACTACTCACACTTGGTTATAGTGCACACTGATCCTCACACCGAGTGATAGTGCACACTGCTCACACCTGGTTATACTGCACACTGCTCATACCTTGTGATGTGCACTCTGCTCACTCCTGGTTATCGTGCTCACTGGTCACACCTGGTTATAGTGCACACTGCTCCTCACACCTGGTTATAGTGCACTCTGCTCACACCTGGTTATATTGCACACTGCTCCTCACACCTGGTTATAGTGCACACTGCCCCTCACACCTAGTTATAGTGCACATTGCTCCTCACAGCTGGTTATAGTGCACAATGCTCACACCTGGTTAAAGTGCACACTACTCACACTTGGTTATAGTGCACACTGCTCCTCACATCTAGTGATAGTGCACACTGCTCACACCTGATTCTAGTGCACACTGCTCACACCTGGTTATAGTGCACACTGCTCACACCTGGTTATATTGTACACTGCTCCTCACACCTGGTTATAGTGCACACTGCTCACACCTGGTTATAGTGCACAATGGTCCTCACACCTGGTTATCGTGCACACTGCTCCTCACACCTGGTTATAGTGCACACAGTGCTCTTCACACCTGGTTATAGTGCACACTGCTCCTCACACCTGATTAAAGTGCACACCTCCTCACACCTGGTTATAGTGCACACTGCTCCTCACACCTGGTTATAGTGAACACCTCCTCACTCCTGGTTATAGTGCACACTGCTCACACCTGGTTATACTGCACACTGCTCACAGCTGGTTATAGTGCACACTGCTCACACCTGGTTATAGTGCACACTGCTCCTCACACCTGGTTATTGTGCACACAGCACACACCTGGTTAGAGTGCACACTGCTCCTCACACCTGGTTATTGTGCACACTGCACACACTTGCTTATAGTGCGCACTGCTCACACCTGGTTATCGTGCACACTGCTCACACCTGATTCTAGTGCACACTGCTCACACCTGGTTATCGTGCACACTGCTCACACCTGGTTATATTGCACACTGCTCCTCACACCTGGTTATAGTGCACACTGCTCACACCTGGTTATAGTGCACAATGCTCCTTACATCTGGATATCGTGCACACCGCTCACACTTGGTTATAGTGCACACTGCTCACACCTGGTTATAGTGCACACGGCTCCTCACAACTGGTTATAGTGCACACTGCTCACACTTGGATATCATGCACACTGCTCACACCTGGTTATAGTGCACACTGCTGCTCACACCTGGTTATAATGCACACTGCTGAAACCTGGTTATATTGCACACTCACACTGCTCACACCTGGTTATAATGCACACTGCTCACATAGTTATAGTGCACACTGCTCCTCACTCCTGGTTATAGTGCACACTGCTCACACCTGGTTATATTGCACACTGCACACACCTGGTTCTCGTGCACGTTTCTCCTCACACCTAGTTATAGTGAGCACTGCTCCTCACACCTGGTTATAGTGCACACTGCTCCTCACACCTGGTTATAGTGCACACTCCTCCTCACACCTGGTTATAGTGCACACCTCCTCACACCTGTTTATAGTGCACACCTCCTCACTCCTGGTTATAGTGCACACTGCTCACACCTGCTTATAGTGCACACTGCTCACACCTGGTTCTAGAGCACACTGCTCACAACTGGTTATAGTTCACACTGCTCCTCACACCTGGTTATAGTGCACACTGCTCATACCTGGTTATAGTGCAAACTGCTCACACCTGGTTATAGTGCACACTGCTCCTCACACCTGGTTATAGTGCACACTGCTCACACCTGGTTATAGTGCACACCTCCTCACACCTGGTTATAGAGCACACTGCTCACAACTGGTTATAGTGCACATTGCTCCTCACACCTGGTTATAGTGCACACCTCCTCACTCCTGGTTATAGTGCACACTGCTCACACCTGCTTATAGTGCACACTGCTCACACCTAGTTAGAGTGCACACTGCTCACACCTGTTTAAAGTGCACACTGCTCACACCTGGTTATAGTGCACACTACTCCTCACACCTGGTTATAGTGCACACTGCTCCTCACACCTGGTTATTGTGCACACTGCTCCTCACACCTGGTTATAGTGCACACTGCTCCTCGTGCCTGGTTATAGTGCACACACTGCTCACACCTGGTTATAGTTCACAGTGCTCCTCACGCCTGGTTATTGTGCACACTGCTCACACCTGGTTATAGTGTACTGCTCACACCTGGTTATAGTGCACACTGCTCCTCACACCTGGTTATAGTGCACACATTGCTCACACCTGGTTATAGTGCACACTGCTCCGCACAACTGGTTATAGTGCACATTGTTCACACCTGGTTATAGTGAACACTGCTCCTCACAACTGGTTATAGTGCACACTGTTCACACCTGGTTATCGTGCACAGTGCTCTTCACACATGGTTATACTGCACACTACTCCTCATACCTAGTGATAGTGCACACTGCTCACACGTGGTTATAATGCACACTGCTCACACCTGGTTACAGTGCACACTGCTCCTCACACCTGGTTATAGTGCACACTGCTCACAGCTGGTTATTGTGCATAATGCTCACACTTGGTTATAGTGCACACTGCTCACACCTAGTTATAGTGCACACTACTCCTCACACCTGGTTAGAGTGCACACTGCTCACACCTAGCTATTGAGCACACAGCACTCACCTAGTTATTGTGCACACTGCACACACTTGGTTATAGTGCACACTGCTCACACCTGGTTATCGTGCACACATCTCTCACACTTGATTACACTGCACAATGCTCCAAACACCTGGTCATCGTGCACACTGCTCACACCTGGTTATCGTGCACACTGCTCACACCTGGTTATAGTGCAGAATGCTCACACCTGGTTATCGTGCACACTGCTCACACCTGGTTATAGTGCACACTGCTCACACCTGGTTATCGTGCACACTGCTCACACCTGGTTATAGTGCACACTGCTCCTCACACCTGGTTATAGTACACACTGCTCACACCTGGTTATAGTGCACACTGCTCCTCACACCTGGTTATAGTGCAAACTGCTCACACCTGGTTATAGTGCACAGTGCTCACACATGGTTATCGTGCAGACAGCTCCTCACACCTGGTTATAATGCACACTGCTCACACCTGGTTATCGTGCACACTGCTCACACCTGGTTATATTGCACACTGCTCCTCACACCTGGTTATAGTGCACACTGCTCACACCTGGTTATAGTGCACAATGCTCCTCACACCTGGTTATCGTGCACACCGCTCACACTTGGTTATAGTGCACACTGCTCACACCTGGTTATAGTGCACACGGCTCCTCACAACTGGTTATAGTGCACACTGCTCACACTTGGATATCATGCACACTGCTCACACCTGGTTATAGTGCACACTGCTGCTCACACCTGGTTATAATGCACACTGCTGAAACCTGGTTATAGTGCACACTCACACTGCTCACACCTGGTTATAATGCACACTGCTCACATAGTTATAGTGCACACTGCTCCTCACTCCTGGTTATAGTGCACACTGCTCACACCTGGTTATATTGCACACTGCTCACACCTGGTTCTCGTGCACATTGCTCCTCACACCTAGTTATAGTGAGCACTGCTCCTCACACCTGGTTATAGTGCACACCCCCTCACACCTGGTTTTCGTGCACACCTCCTCACTCCTGGTTATAGTGCACACTGCTCACACCTGCTAATAGTGCACACTGCTCACACCTGGTTCTAGAGCACACTGCTCACACCTGGTTATAGTTCACACTGCTCCTCACACCTGGTTATAGTGCACACTGCTCATACCTGGTTATACTGCAAACTGCTCACACCTGGTTATAGTGCACACTGCTCCTCACACCTGGTTATAGTGCACACTGCTCACACCTGGTTATAGTGCACACCTCCTCACACCTGGTTATAGTGCACACTGCTCACAACTGGTTATAGTGCACATTGCTCCTCACACCTGGTTATAGTGCACACCTCCTCACTCCTGGTTATAGTGCACACTGCTCACACCTGCTTATAGTGCACACTGCTCACACCTAGTTAGAGTGCACACTGCTCACACCTGTTTAAAGTGCACACTGCTCACACCTGGTTATAGTGCACACTACTCCTCACACCTGGTTATAGTGCACACTGCTCCTCACACCTGGTTATTGTGCACACTGCTCCTCACACCTGGTTATAGTGCACACTGCTCCTAGTGCCTGGTTATAGTGCACACACTGCTCACACCTGGTTATAGTTCACAGTGCTCCTCACGCCTGGTTATTGTGCACACTGCTCACACCTGGTTATAGTGCACTGCTCACACCTGGTTATAGTGCACACTGCTCACACTTGGTTATAGTGCACACATTGCTCACACCTGGTTATAGTGCACACTGCTCCTCACAACTGGTTATAGTGCACATTGTTCACACCTGGTTATAGTGAACACTGCTCCTCACAACTGGTTATAGTGCACACTGTTCACACCTGGTTATAGTGCACAATGCTCACACCTGGTTATCGCGCACACTGCTCACACCTGGTTATAGTGCACGCTGCTCACACCTGGTTATAGTGCACACTGCTCACACCTGGTTATATTGTACACTGCTCCTCACACCTGGTTATTGTGCACACTGCACACACTTGGTTATAGTGCGCACTGCTCACACCTGGTTATCGTGCACACTGCTCACACCTGATTCTAGTGCACACTGCTCACACCTGGTTATCGTGCACACTGCTCACACCTGGTTATAGTGCACACTGCTCCTCACACCTGGTTATAGTACACACTGCTCACACCTGGTTATAGTGCACACTGCTCCTCACACCTGGTTATAGTGCACACTGCTCACACCTGGTTATAGTGCACATTGCTCCTCACACCTGGTGATAGTGCACTCTGGTCACACCTGGTTATAGTGCACATTGCTCCTCACAGCTGGTTATAGTGCACACTGCTCACACCTGGTTAAAGTGCACACTACTCACACTTGGTTATAGTGCACACTGATCCTCACACCTGGTTATAGTGCGCACTGCTCACACCTGGTTATAGTGCACACTGCTCCTCACACCTGGTTATAGTGCACACTGCTCCTCACACCTGGTTTAGTGCACAATGCTCCTCTCACCTGGTTATCTTGCACACTGCTCACAACTGGTTAAGTGCACTCTGCTCACACCTGGTTATACTGCACACGGCTCCTCACAACTCGTTATAGTGAACACTGCTCACACTTGGTTATCATGCACACTGCTCACACCTGTTTATAGTGCACACTGCTCCTCACACCTGCTTATAGTGCACACTACTCACACTTGGTTGTAGTTCACACTGCTCGTCACACCTGGTTATAGAATACACTGCTCACACCTAGTTATTGTGCACAATGCTCACACTTGGTTACAATGCACACTGATCCACACACCTGGTTAGAGTGCACACTGCTCACACCTTGTTATTGTGCACACTGCTCACACCTATTTATTGTGCACACTGCACACACTTGGTTATAGTGCACACTGCTCACACCTGGTTATCGTGCGCACTGCTCACACCTGGTTATGTTGCACACTGCTCACACCTGGTTATCGTGCACACTGCTCACACCTGGTTATCATGCACACTGCTCACACCTGCTTATATTGCACACTGCTCACACCTGGTTATATTGCACACTGCTCCTCACACTTGGTTATCATGCACAATGCTCCTCACACCTGGTTATAGTGCACACTGCTCACACCTGGTTATAGTGCACAATGCTCCTCACACCTGGTTATCGTGCACACTGCTCCTCACACCTGGTTATAGTGCACACTGCTCACACCTGGTTATAGTGCACAGTGCTCTTCACACCTGGTTATTGTGCACACTGCTCACACCTGGTTATAGTGCACGCTGCTCACACCTGGTTATAGTGCACACTGCTCACACCTGGTTATATTGTACACTGCTCCTCACACCTGGTTATAGTGCACACTGCTCACACCTGGTTATAGTCCACAATGCTCCTCACACCTGGTTATTGTGCACACTGCTCCTCACACCTGGTTATCGTGCACGCTGCTCACACCTGGTTATAGTGCACACTGCTCCTCACGTCTGGTTATAGTACACACTGCTCACACCTAGTTATAGTGCACAGTGCTCATCACACCTGGTTATTGTGCACACTGCTCACACCTGGTTACAGTGCACACTGCTCACACCTGGTTACCGTGCACATTGCTCCGCACACCTGATTAAAGTGCACACTGCTCCTCACACCTGGTTATAATGCACACTGATCCTCACACCTGGTTAGAGTGCACACTGCTCACACCAGGTTTTAGTGAACACTGGTCCTCACACCTGGTTATAGTGCACACTGCTCCTCACACCTGATTAAAGTGCACACTGCTCCTCACACCTGGTTATAGTGCACTCTGCTCACACCTGGTTTTAGTGCACACTGGTCCTCACACCTGGTTATAGAGCACACTGCTCACACCTCGTTAATGTGCACACTGAACACACCTAATTATTGTGCACTCTGGTCACACCTGGTTATAGTGCACATTGCTCCTCACACCTGGTTATAATGCACACTGATCCTCACACCTGGTTAGAGTGCACACTGCTCACACCAGGTTTTAGTGAACACTGGTCCTCACACCTGGTTATAGTGCACACTGCTCCTCACACCTGGTTATAATGCACACTGATCCTCACACCTGGTTATAGTGCACACTGCTCACACCTGGTTATAGTGCACACTGGTCCTCACATCTGGTTATAGTGCACACTGCTCACACCAGGTTTTAGTGAACACTGGTCCTCACACCTGGTTATAGTGCACACTGCTCCTCACACCTGATTAAAGTGCACACTGCTCCTCACACCTGGTTATAGTGCACTCTGCTCACACCTGGTTTTAGTGCACACTGGTCCTCACACCTGGTTATAGAGCACACTGCTCACACCTCGTTAATGTGCACACTGAACACACCTAATTATTGTGCACTCTGGTCACACCTGGTTATAGTGCACATTGCTCCTCACAGCTGGTTATAGTGCACACTGCTCACACCTGGTTAAAGTGCACACTACTCACACTTGGTTATAGTGCACACTGATCCTCACACCTGGTTATAGTGCGCACTGCTCACACCTGGTTATAGTGCACACTGCTCCTCACACCTGGTTATAGTGCACACTGCTCCTCACACCTGGTTTAGTGCACAATGCTCCTCTCACCTGGTTATCTTGCACACTGCTCACAACTGGTTAAGTGCACTCTGCGCACACCTGGTTATACTGCACACGGCTCCTCACAACTCGTTATAGTGAACACTGCTCACACTTGGTTATCATGCACACTGCTCACACCTGTTTATAGTGCACACTGCTCCTCACACCTGCTTATAGTGCACACTACTCACACTTGGTTGTAGTTCACACTGCTCGTCACACCTGGTTATAGAATACACTGCTCACACCTAGTTATTGTGTACAATGCTCACACTTGGTTACAATGCACACTGATCCACACACCTGGTTAGAGTGCACACTGCTCACACCTTGTTATTGTGCACACTGCTCACACCTATTTATTGTGCACACTGCACACACTTGGTTATAGTGCACACTGCTCACACCTGGTTATCGTGCCCACTGCTCACACCTGGTTATGTTGCACACTGCTCACACCTGGTTATCGTGCACACTGCTCACACCTGGTTATCGTGCACACTGCTCACACCTGCTTATATTGCACACTGCTCACACCTGGTTATATTGCACACTGCTCCTCACACTTGGTTATCATGCACAATGCTCCTCACACCTGGTTATAGTGCACACTGCTCACACCTGGTTATAGTGCACAATGCTCCTCACACCTGGTTATCGTGCACACTGCTCCTCACACCTGGTTATAGTGCACACTGCTCACACCTGGTTATAGTGCACAGTGCTCTTCACACCTGGTTATTGTGCACACTGCTCACACCTGGTTATAGTGCACGCTGCTCACACCTGGTTATAGTGCACACTGCTCACACCTGGTTATATTGTACACTGCTCCTCACACCTGGTTATAGTGCACACTGCTCACACCTGGTTATAGTCCACAATGCTCCTCACACCTGGTTATTGTGCACACTGCTCCTCACACCTGGTTATCGTGCACGCTGCTCACACCTGGTTATAGTGCACACTGCTCCTCACGTCTGGTTATAGTGCACACTGCTCACACCTAGTTATAGTGCACAGTGCTCATCACACCTGGTTATTGTGCACACTGCTCACACCTGGTTACAGTGCACACTGCTCACACCTGGTTACCGTGCACATTGCTCCGCACACCTGATGAAAGTGCACACTGCTCCTCACACCTGGTTATAATGCACACTGATCCTCACACCTGGTTAGAGTGCACACTGCTCACACCTGGTTATAGTGCACACTGCTCACACCTGGTTATAGTGCACACTGGTCCTCACATCTGGTTATAGTGCACACTGCTCACACCAGGTTTTAGTGAACACTGGTCCTCACACCTGGTTATAGTGCACACTGCTCCTCACACCTGATTAAAGTGCACACTGCTCCTCACACCTGGTCATAGTGCACACTGCTCACACCTGGTTATCGTGCACACTGCTCACACCTGGTTATAGTGCACAATGCTCACACCTGGTTATCGTGCACACTGCTCACACCTGGTTATAGTGCACACTGCTCACACCTGGTTATCGTGCACACTGCTCACACCTGGTTATAGTGCACACTGCTCCTCACACCTGGTTATAGTACACACTGCTCACACCTGGTTATAGTGCACACTGCTCCTCACACCTGGTTATAGTGCAAACTGCTCACACCTGGTTATAGTGCACAGTGCTCACACATGGTTATCGTGCAGACAGCTCCTCACACCTGGTTATAATGCACACTGCTCACACCTGGTTATCGTGCACACTGCTCACACCTAGTTATATTGCACACTGCTCCTCACACCTGGTTATAGTGCACACTGCTCACACCTGGTTATAGTGCACAATGCTCCTCACACCTGGTTATCGTGCACACCGCTCACACTTGGTTATAGTGCACACTGCTCACACCTGGTTATAGTGCACACGGCTCCTCACAACTGGTTATAGTGCACACTGCTCACACTTGGATATCATGCACACTGCTCACACCTGGTTATAGTGCACACTGCTGCTCACACCTGGTTATAATGCACACTGCTGAAACCTGGTTATAGTGCACACTCACACTGCTCACACCTGGTTATAATGCACACTGCTCACATAGTTATAGTGCACACTGCTCCTCACTCCTGGTTATAGTGCACACTGCTCACACCTGGTTATATTGCACACTGCTCACACCTGGTTCTCGTGCACGTTGCTCCTCACACCTAGTTATAGTGAGCACTGCTCCTCACACCTGGTTATAGTGCACACCCCCTCGCACCTGGTTATAGTGCACACCTCCTCACTCCTGGTTATAGTGCACACTGCTCACACCTGCTAATAGTGCACACTGCTCACACCTGGTTCTAGAGCACACTGCTCACACCTGGTTATAGTTCACACTGCTCCTCACACCTGGTTATAGTGCACACTGCTCATACCTGGTTATAGTGCAAACTGCTCACACCTGGTTATAGTGCACACTGCTCCTCACACCTGGTTATAGTGCACACTGCTCACACCTGGTTATAGTGCACACTACTCCTCACACCTGGTTATCGTGCACACTGCTCCTCACACCTGGTTATTGTGCACACTGCTCCTCACACCTGGTTATAGTGCACACTGCTCCTAGTGCCTGGTTATAGTGCACACACTGCTCACACCTGGTTATAGTTCACAGTGCTCCTCACGCCTGGTTATTGTGCACACTGCTAACAACTGGTTATAGTGCACTGCTCACACCTGGTTATAGTGCACACTGCTCACACCTGGTTATAGTGCACACATTGCTCACACCTGGTTATAGTGCACACTGCTCCTCACAACTGGTTATAGTGCACATTGTTCACACCTGGTTATAGTGAACACTGCTCCTCACAACTGGTTATAGTGCACACTGTTCACACCTGGTTATAGTGCACAATGCTCACACCTGGTTATCGCGCACACTGCTCACACCTGGTTATAGTGCACGCTGCTCACACCTGGTTATAGTGCACACTGCTCACACCTGGTTATATTGTACACTGCTCCTCACACCTGGTTATTGTGCACACTGCACACACTTGGTTATAGTGCGCACTGCTCACACCTGGTTATCGTGCACACTGCTCACACCTGATTCTAGTGCACACTGCTCACACCTGGTTATCGTGCACACTGCTCACACCTGGTTATAGTGCACACTGCTCCTCACACCTGGTTATAGTACACACTGCTCACACCTGGTTATAGTGCACACTGCTCCTCACACCTGGTTATAGTGCACACTGCTCACACCTGGTTATAGTGCACATTGCTCCTCACACCTGGTGATAGTGCACTCTGGTCACACCTGGTTATAGTGCACATTGCTCCTCACAGCTGGTTATAGTGCACACTGCTCACACCTGGTTAAAGTGCACACTACTCACACTTGGTTATAGTGCACACTGATCCTCACACCTGGTTATAGTGCGCACTGCTCACACCTGGTTATAGTGCACACTGCTCCTCACACCTGGTTATAGTGCACACTGCTCCTCACACCTGGTTTAGTGCACAATGCTCCTCTCACCTGGTTATCTTGCACACTGCTCACAACTGGTTAAGTGCACTCTGCTCACACCTGGTTATACTGCACACGGCTCCTCACAACTCGTTATAGTGAACACTGCTCACACTTGGTTATCATGCACACTGCTCACACCTGTTTATAGTGCACACTGCTCCTCACACCTGCTTATAGTGCACACTACTCACACTTGGTTGTAGTTCACACTGCTCGTCACACCTGGTTATAGAATACACTGCTCACACCTAGTTATTGTGCACAATGCTCACACTTGGTTACAATGCACACTGATCCACACACCTGGTTAGAGTGCACACTGCTCACACCTTGTTATTGTGCACACTGCTCACACCTATTTATTGTGCACACTGCACACACTTGGTTATAGTGCACACTGCTCACACCTGGTTATCGTGCCCACTGCTCACACCTGGTTATGTTGCACACTGCTCACACCTGGTTATCGTGCACACTGCTCACACCTGGTTATCGTGCACACTGCTCACACCTGCTTATATTGCACACTGCTCACACCTGGTTATATTGCACACTGCTCCTCACACTTGGTTATCATGCACAATGCTCCTCACACCTGGTTATAGTGCACACTGCTCACACCTGGTAATAGTGCACAATGCTCCTCACACCTGGTTATCGTGCACACTGCTCCTCACACCTGGTTATAGTGCACACTGCTCACACCTGGTTATAGTGCACAGTGCTCTTCACACCTGGTTATTGTGCACACTGCTCACACCTGGTTATAGTGCACGCTGCTCACACCTGGTTATAGTGCACACTGCTCACACCTGGTTATATTGTACACTGCTCCTCACACCTGGTTATAGTGCACACTGCTCACACCTGGTTATAGTCCACAATGCTCCTCACACCTGGTTATTGTGCACACTGCTCCTCACACCTGGTTATCGTGCACGCTGCTCACACCTGGTTATAGTGCACACTGCTCCTCACGTCTGGTTATAGTGCACACTGCTCACACCTAGTTATAGTGCACAGTGCTCATCACACCTGGTTATTGTGCACACTGCTCACACCTGGTTACAGTGCACACTGCTCACACGTGGTTACCGTGCACATTGCTCCGCACACCTGATTAAAGTGCACACTGCTCCTCACACCTGGTTATAATGCACACTGATCCTCACACCTGGTTAGAGTGCACACTGCTCACACCTGGTTATAGTGCACACTGCTCACACCTGGTTATAGTGCACACTGGTCCTCACATCTGGTTATAGTGCACACTGCTCACACCAGGTTTTAGTGAACACTGGTCCTCACACCTGGTTATAGTGCACACTGCTCCTCACACCTGATTAAAGTGCACACTGCTCCTCACACCTGGTTATAGTGCACTCTGCTCACACCTGGTTTTAGTGCACACTGGTCCTCACACCTGGTTATAGAGCACACTGCTCACACCTCGTTAATGTGCACACTGAACACACCTAGTTATTGTGCACTCTGGTCACACCTGGTTATAGTGCACATTGCTCCTCACAGCTGGTTATAGTGCACACTGCTCACACCTGGTTAAAGTGCACACTACTCACACTTGGTTATAGTGCACACTGATCCTCACACCTGGTTATAGTGCGCACTGCTCACACCTGGTTATAGTGCACACTGCTCCTCACACCTGGTTATAGTGCACACTGCTCCTCACACCTGGTTTAGTGCACAATGCTCCTCTCACCTGGTTATCTTGCACACTGCTCACAACTGGTTAAGTGCACTCTGCTCACACCTGGTTATACTGCACACGGCTCCTCACAACTCGTTATAGTGAACACTGCTCACACTTGGTTATCATGCACACTGCTCACACCTGTTTATAGTGCACACTGCTCCTCACACCTGCTTATAGTGCACACTACTCACACTTGGTTGTAGTTCACACTGCTCGTCACACCTGGTTATAGAATACACTGCTCACACCTAGTTATTGTGCACAATGCTCACACTTGGTTACAATGCACACTGATCCACACACCTGGTTAGAGTGCACACTGCTCACACCTTGTTATTGTGCACACTGCTCACACCTATTTATTGTGCACACTGCACACACTTGGTTATAGTGCACACTGCTCACACCTGGTTATCGTGCCCACTGCTCACACCTGGTTATGTTGCACACTGCTCACACCTGGTTATCGTGCACACTGCTCACACCTGGTTATCGTGCACACTGCTCACACCTGCTTATATTGCACACTGCTCACACCTGGTTATATTGCACACTGCTCCTCACACTTGGTTATCATGCACAATGCTCCTCACACCTGGTTATAGTGCACACTGCTCACACCTGGTAATAGTGCACAATGCTCCTCACACCTGGTTATCGTGCACACTGCTCCTCACACCTGGTTATAGTGCACACTGCTCACACCTGGTTATAGTGCACAGTGCTCTTCACACCTGGTTATTGTGCACACTGCTCACACCTGGTTATAGTGCACGCTGCTCACACCTGGTTATAGTGCACACTGCTCACACCTGGTTATATTGTACACTGCTCCTCACACCTGGTTATAGTGCACGCTGCTCACACCTGGTTATAGTCCACAATGCTCCTCACACCTGGTTATTGTGCACACTGCTCCTCACACCTGGTTATCGTGCACGCTGCTCACACCTGGTTATAGTGCACACTGCTCCTCACGTCTGGTTATAGTGCACACTGCTCACACCTAGTTATAGTGCACAGTGCTCATCACACCTGGTTATTGTGCACACTGCTCACACCTGGTTACAGTGCACACTGCTCACACCTGGTTACCGTGCACATTGCTCCGCACACCTGATTAAAGTGCACAATGCTCCTCACACCTGGTTATAGTGCACACTGCTCACACCTGGTTATAATGCACACTGATCCTCACACCTGGTTAGAGTGCACACTGCTCACACCTGGTTATAGTGCACACTGCTCACACCTGGTTATAGTGCACACTGGTCCTCACATCTGGTTATAGTGCACACTGCTCACACCAGGTTTTAGTGAACACTGGTCCTCACACCTGGTTATAGTGCACACTGCTCCTCACACCTGATTAAAGTGCACACTGCTCCTCACACCTGGTTATAGTGCACTCTGCTCACACCTGGTTTTAGTGCACACTGGTCCTCACACCTGGTTATAGAGCACACTGCTCACACCTCGTTAATGTGCACACTGCACACACCTAGTTATTGTGCACACTGCACACTTGGTTATAGTGCACACTGCTCACACCTGGTTTTAGTGCACTCTGCTCCTCACACCTGATTAAAGTGCACACTGATCCTCACACCTGGTTATAGTGCACACTGCTCCTCACACCTGTTTATAGTGCACACTGGTCCTCACAACTGGTTATAGTGCACACTGCTCACACTTGGTTATCATGCACACTGCTCACACCTGGTTATAGTGCACACTGCTCCTCACACCTGGTTATAGTGCACACTGCTCACACCTGGTTATAGTGCACACTGCTCACACCTGGTTATAGTGCGCTCTGCTAACACCTGGTTATACTGCACACTGCACACACCTTGTGATGTGCACTCTGCTCATTCCTGGTTATAGTGCACACTGATGGCACCTGGTTATAGTGCACACTATTCTTCACACCTGGTTTTAGTGCACTCTGCTCACACCTGGTTGTAGTGCACACTGCTCCTCACACCTGATTAAAGTGCACACTGCTCCTCACACCTGGTTATAGTGCACACTGGTCCTCACACCTGGTTATAGTGCACACTGCTCACTCCTGGTTATAGTGCACAGTGCCCCCACCAGGTTATCGTGCATACAGCTCCTCTCACCTGGTTATAGTGCGCACTGCTCACACCTGGTTATCGTGGACACTGCTCACACCTGGTTATATTGTACACTGCTCCTCATACCTGGTTATAGTGCACACTGCTCACACCTGGTTATAGTGCACACTGCCCCTCACACCAAGTTATAGTGCACATTGCTCCTCACAGCTGGTTATAGTGCACACTGCTCACACCTGGTTAAAGTGCACACTACTCACACTTGGTTATAGTGCACACTGCTCCTCACACCGAGTGATAGTGCACACTGCTCACACCTGGTTATACTGCACACTGCTCACACCTTGTGATGTGCACTCTGCTCATTCCTGGTTATAGTGCACACTGGTCACACCTGGTTATAGTGCACACTGCTCCTCACACCTGGTTATAGTGCACACTGCCCCTCACACCTGGTTATACAGCACACTGCTCACACCAGGTAAAAGTGCACACTGCTCCTCACACCTGGTTATGGTGCAAACTGCTCCTCACACCTGCTTATAGTGCACACTGCTCACACCTGGTTATTGTGCACACTGCCCCTCACACCTGGTTATCGTGCACACTGCTCACACCTGGTTATAGTACACACTGCTCACACCTGCTTATAGTGCACACTGCTCAAACCTGGTTATTGTGCACACTGCCCCTCACACCTGGTTATAGAGCACACTGCTCACACCTGGTTATCATGCACACTGCTCACACCTGGTTATCGTGCACACTGCTCACACCTGGTTATAGTGCACACTGCTCACACCTGGTTATAGTGCACACTGCTACTCACACCTGGTTATAGTGCACACTGCTCACACCTGGTTATACTGCACACTGCTCCTCACACCTGGTTATTGTGCACACAGCACACACCTGGTTAGAGTGCACACTGCTCCTCACACCTGGTTATTGTGCACACTGCACACAGTTGGTTATAGTGCGCACTGCTCACACCTGGTTATCGTGCACACTGCTCACACCTGATTCTAGTGCACACTGCTCACACCTGGTTATAGTGCACACTGCTCACACCTGGTTATATTGTACACTGCTCCTCACACCTGGTTATAGTGCACACTGCTCACACCTGGTTATAGTGCACAATGGTCCTCACACCTGGTTGTCGTGCACACTGCTCCTCACACCTGGTTATAGTGCACACAGTGCTCTTCACACCTGGTTAAAGTGCACACTGCTCCTCACACCTGATTAAAGTGCACACTGCTCCTCACAGCTGGTTATAGTGCACAGTGCTCACACATGGTTATCGTGCAGACAGCTCCTCACACCTGGTTATCGTGCACACCGCTCACACTTGGTTATAGTGCACACTGCTCACACCTGGTTATAGTGCACATGGTTCCTCACAACTGGTTATAGTGCACACTGCTCACACTTGGATATCATGCACACTGCTCACACCTGGTTATAGTGCACACTGCTGCTCACACCTGGTTATAATGCACACTGCTGAAACCTGGTTATAGTGCACACTCACATTGCTCACACCTGGTTATAATGCACACTGCTCACATAGTTATAGTGCACACTGCTCCTCACTCCTGGTTATAGTGCACACTGCTCCTCACACCTGGTTATAGTGCACAGTGCTCACACATGGTTATCGTGCAGACAGCTCCTCACACTTGGTTATAGTGCACACTGCTCCTCACACCTGGTTATAGTGCACACTGCTCCTCACACCTGGTTATAGTGCACACTGGTCCTCACACCTGGTTATTGTGCACACTGCTGAAACCTGGTTATAGTGCACACTTGGTTATAGTGCACACTGCTCCTCACACCAAGTTATTGTGCACAATGCTCACACTTATTTATAGTGCACACTGCTCACACCTAGTTATAGTGCACACTACTCCTCACACCTGGTTATAGTGCACAATGCTCCTCACACCTAGTTATCATGCACACTGCTCACACGTAGTTATTGTGCACATTGTTCACACCTGATTAAAGTGCACACTGCTCCTCACACCTGGTTATATTGGACACAGCTCACACCTGGTTATAATGCACACTGCTCCTCACAACTGGTTATAGTGCACAATGCTCCTCACATCTGGTTATCGTGCACACTGCTCACACCTGGTTACCGTGCACACTGCTCACACCTGGTTATATTGCACACTGCTCACACATGGTTATATTTCACACTGCTCCTCACACCTGGTTATAGTGCACACTGCTCCTCATACTGAGTGATAGTGCACACTGCTCACACCTGGTTATAGTACAAACTGCTCCTCACACCTGGCTATTGTGCATACTGCTCCTCACACCTGGTTATAGTGCACACTGCTTACACCTGGTTATAGTGCACTCTGCTCACACCTGGTTATAGTGCACATTGCTCCTCATAGCTGGTTACAGTGCACACTGCTCACACCTGGTTAAAGTGTGCACTACTCACACTTGGTTACAGTGCACACTGCTCCTCACACCTGGTGATAGTGCACACTGCTCCTCATACCTGGTTATAGTGTACACTGGTCCTCACACCTGGTTATAGTGCACACTGATCCTCACACCTGGTTATTGTGCACACTGCACATACCTAGTTATTGTGCACACTGTACACACTTGGCTATAGTGCACGCTGCTCACACCTGGTTTTAGTGCACACTGCTCCTCACACCTGATTAAAGTGTACACTGCTCCTCACACCTGGTTAAAAGTGCACACTGGTCCTCACAACTGGTTATAGTGCACACTGCTCCTCACAACTGGCTACAGTACACACTGGTCCTCACAACTGGTTATAGTGCACACTGCTCACACTTGGTTACCATGCATACTGCTCACACCTGGTTATAGTGCACACTGCTCCTCACACCTGGTTATAGTGCACACTGCTCACACTTGGTTATCATGCACACAACTCACACTTGGTTATAGTGCACACTGCTCCTCACACCTGCTTATAGAATACACTGCTCACACCTAGTTATTATGCACAATGCTCACACTTGGTTATAGTGCACACTGACCACACCTAGTTTTAGTGCACACTACTCCTCACATCTGGTTAGAGTGCACACTGCTCCTCACACCTGGTTATAGTGCACACTCCTCACAGCTGGTTATAGTGCACAATGCTCCTCACATCTGGTTATCATGCACACTGCTCACACCTGGTTATAGTGCACACTGCTCACACCTGGTAACCGTGCACACTGCTCACACCTGGTTATATTGCACACTGCTCAGACCAGGTTATATTTCACACTGCTCCTCACACCTGGTAAAAGTGCACACTGCTCACACCTAGTTATTGTGCACCCTGCACACACCTGGTTATTGTGCACACTGTACACACTTGGTTATAGTGCACACTGCTCACACCTGGTTATCGTGCACACTGCTCCTCACAACTGATTATAGTGCACACTGCTCACACCTGGTTATCGTGCACACTGCTCCTCACACCTGGTTAAAGTGCACAATGCTCCTCACACCTAGTTATCATGCACACTGCTCACACCTGGTTATAGTGCAAACTGCTCACACCTGGTATATTGCACACTGCTCACACCTGGTTATAGTGCACACTGCCCCTCACAACTGGTTAGAGTGCACACTGCTCACACATAGTTATTGTGCACACTGCTCACACCTGGTTTTAGTGCACACTGCTCCTCACACCTGGTTTTCGTGCACAGTGCTCCTCACAACTGGTTATAGCGCACACTGCTCACTGCTCACACTTGGTTATCATGCACACTACTCACACTTGGTTAGAGTGCACACTACTCCTCACACCTGGTTATAGAATACACTGCTCACACCTAGTTATTATGCACACTGCTCCTCACACCTGGTTATAGTGCACACTGCTCACACATGGTTATAGAGCACAATGCTCACACCTTGTCATAATGCATACTGCTCGCACCTGGTTATAGTGCACACTGCTCCTCACACCTGGTTATAGTGCACACTGCTGCTCACACCTGGTTATCGTGCACACTGCTCCTCACACCTGGTTATAGTGCACACTACTCACACCTGGTTATAGTGCACAATGCTCCTCACACCTGGTTATCGTGCACACTGCTCCTCACACCTGATTAAAGTGCACACTGCTCCTCACACCTGGTTTTTGTGCACAATGGCCCTCACACCTGGATCGAGTGCACACTGCTCACACCTAGTTATTGTGCACTTTGCACACACCTAGTTATTGTGCATACTGCACTCTTGGTTATAATGCACACTGCTCACACCTGGTTTCAGTGCACACTGCTCCTCACACCTGGTTATAGTGCACACTGCTCCTCACACCTGGTTATAGTGCACACTGCTCCTCACATCTGGTTTTTGTGCACACTGGCCCTCACACCTGGTTCGAGTGCACACTGCTCACACCATGTTATTGTGCACTTTGCACACACCTAGTTATTGTGCATACTGCACTCTTGGTTATAATGCACACTGCTCACACCTGGTTTTTGTGCACACTGCTCCTCACACCTGGTTATAGTGCACACTGCTCCTCACACCTGGTTATAGTGCACACTGGTCCTCACAACTGGTTATAGTACAAATTGCTCACACTTGGTTATAGTGCACACTTGGTTATAGTGCACACTGCTCCTCACACCTGGTTATAGTGCACACTGCTCCTCACACCTGGTTATAGTGCACACTGGTCCTCACACCTGGTTATTGTGCACACTGCTGAAACCTGGTTATAGTGCACAATTGGTTATAGTGCACACTGCTCCTCACACCTGATTAAAGTGCACACTGCTCCTCACACCAAGTTATTGTGTACAATGCTCACACTTATTTATAGTGCACACTGCTGTCACCTAGTTATAGTGCACACTACTCCTCACACCTGGTTATAGTGCACAATGCTCCTCACACCTAGTTATCGTGCACACTGCTCACACGTAGTTATTGTGCACATTGTTCACACCTGGTTATATTGCACAGTGCTCACACATGGTTATATTTCACACTGCTCCTCACACCTGGTTATAGTGCACACTGCTCCCACCTAGTTATTGTGCACACTGCACACACGTAGTTATTGTGCAAACTGCACACACTTGGTTATAGTGCACACTGCTCACACCTGGTTATCGTGCACACTGCTCCTCACAACTGATTATAGTGCACACAGCTCACACCTGGTTATAGTGCACAATGCTCCTCACACCTGGCTATTGTGCACACTGCTCCTCACACCTGGTTAAATTGCACACTGCTCACACCTGGTTATAGTGCACAATGCTCCTCACACGTGGTTATCATGCACACTGCTCACACCTGGTTATATTTCACACTGCTCCTCACACCTGGTTATAGTGCACACTGGTCCTCACAACTGGTTATAGTACAAATTTCTCACACTTGGTTATAGTGCACACTTGGTTATAGTGCACACTGCTCCTCACACCTGGTTATAGTGCACACTGCTCCTCACACCTGGTTATAGTGCACAATGCTCCTCACACCGATTTATCGTGCACACTGCTCACACGTAGTTATTGTGCACATTGTTCACACCTGGTTATATTGCACACTGCTCACACATGGTTATATTTCACACTGCTCCTCACACCTGGTTATCGTGCACACTGCTCCTCACACCTGGTTAAAGTGCACAATGCTCCTCACACCTAGTTATCATGCACACTGCTCACACCTGGTTATAGTGCAAACTGCTCACACCTGGTATATTGCACACTGCTCACACCTGGTTATAGTGCACACTGCTCCTCACAACTGGCTAGAGTGCACACTGCTCACACATAGTTATTGTGCACACTGCTCACACCTGGTTTTAGTGCACACTGCTCCTCACACCTGGTTTTCGTGCACAGTGCTCCTCACAACTGGTTATAGCGCACACTGCTCACACTTGGTTATCATGCACACTACTCACACTTGGTTAGATTGAACACTACTCCTCACACCTGGTTATAGTGCACACTGCTCCTCACACCTGGTTATAGTGCACACTGCTCCTCACATCTGTTTTTTGTGCACTCTGGCCCTCACACCTGGTTCGAGTGCACACTGCTCACACCATGTTATTGTGCACTTTGCACACACCTAGTTATTGTGCATACTGCACTCTTGGTGATAATGCACACTGCTCACACCTGGTTTTTGTGCACACTGCTCCTCACACCTGGTTATAGTGCACACTGCTCCTCACACCTGGTTATAGTGCACACTGCTCCTCACACCTGGTTATCGTGCACACTGGTCCTCACAACTGGTTATAGTACAAATTGCTCACACTTGGTTATAGTGCACACTTGGTTATAGTGCACACTGCTCCTCACACCTGGTTATAGTGCACACTGCTCCTCACACCTGGTTATAGTGCACACTGGTCCTCACACCTGGTTATTGTGCACACTGCTGAAACCTGGTTATAGTGCACACTTGGTTATAGTGCACACTGCTCCTCACACCTGATTAAAGTGCACACTGCTCCTCACACCAAGTTATTGTGCACAATGCTCACACTTATTTATAGTGCACACTGCTCACACCTAGTTATAGTGCACACTACTCCTCACACCTGGTTATAGTGCACAATGCTCCTCACACCTAGTTATCATGCACACTGCTCACACGTAGTTATTGTGCACATTGTTCACACCTGGTTATAGTGCACACTGCTCACACCTGGTTATATTGCACACTGCTCACACCTGGTTATATTGCACACTGCTCCTCACACCTGGTTATAGTGCACACTGCTCACACCTGGTTATAGTGCACAATGCTCCTCACACCTGGTTATCGTGCACACCGCTCACACTTGGTTATAGTGCACACTGCTCACACCTGGTTATAGTGCACATGGCTCCTCACAACTGGTTATAGTGCACACTGCTCACACTTGGATATCATGCACACTGCTCACACCTGGTTATAGTGCACACTGCTGCTCACACCTGGTTATAATGCACACTGCTGAAACCTGGTTATAGTGCACACTCACACTGCTCACACCTGGTTATAATGCACACTGCTCACATAGTTATAGTGCACACTGCTCCTCACTCCTGGTTATAGTGCACACTGCTCACACCTGGTTATATTGCACACTGCTCACACCTGGTTCTCGTGCACGTTGCTCCTCACACCTAGTTATAGTGAGCACTGCTCCTCACACCTGGTTATAGTGCACACTGCTCCTCACACCTGGTTATAGTGCACACTGCTCCTCACACCTGGTTATAGTGCACACCTCCTCACACCTGGTTATAGTGCACACTGCTCCTCACACCTGGTTATAGTGCACACCTCCTCACTCCTGGTTATAGTGCACACTGCTCACACCTGCTTATAGTGCACACTGCTCACACCTGGTTCTAGAGCACACTGCTCACACCTGCTTATAGTTCACACTGCTCCTCACACCTGGTTATAGTGCACACTGCTCACACCTGGTTATAGTGCAAACTGCTCACACCTGGTTATAGTGCACACTGCTCCTCACACCTGGTTATAGTGCACACTGCTCACACCTGGTTATAGTGCACACCTCCTCACACCTGGTTATAGTGCACACTGCTCACAACTGGTTATAATGCACATTGCTCCTCATACCTGGTCATAGTGCACACCTCCTCACTCCTGGTTATAGTGCACACTGCTCACACCTGCTTATAGTGCACACTGCTCACACCTAGTTAGAGTGCACACTGCTCACACCTGGTTATAGTGCACACTGCTCCTCGTGCCTGGTTATAGTGCACACACTGCTCACACCTGGTTATAGTTCACAGTGCTCCTCACGCCTGGTTATTGTGCACACATTGCTCACACCTGGTTATCGTGCACACTGCTCCTCACAACTGGTTATAGTGCACACTGCTCACACCTGGTAATAGTGCACAATGCTCCTCACACCTGGTTATCGTGCACACTGCTCCTCACAACTGGTTATAGTGCACACTGCTCACACCTGGTTATAGTGCACACTGATCCTCACACCTGGTTATAGTGCACACTTCTCACGCCTGGTTTTAGTGCACACTGGTCCTCACACCTGGTTATAGTGCACACTGCCCGTCACACCTGATTAAAGTGCACACTGCTCCTCACACCTGGTTATAGTGCACTCTGCTCACACCTGGTTTTAGTGCACACTGGTCCTCACACCTGGTTATAGTGCACACTGCTCCTCACACCTGGTGATAGTGCACACTGGTCCTCAAAACTGGTTATAGTGCACACTGCTCACACTTGGTTATCATGCACACTGCTCACACCTGGTTATAGTGCACAGTGCTCCTCACACCTGGTTATAGTGCACACTGCTCACACCTGGTTATAGTGCACTCTGCTCACAACTGGTAATAGTGCACAATGCTCCTCACACCTGGTTATCGTGCACACTGCTCCTCACACCTGGTTATTGTGCACACTGCTCACACCTGGTTATTGTGCTCACTGCTCACACCTGGTTATCGTGCACACTGCTCCTCACACCTGATTAAAGTGCACACTGCTCCTCACACCTGGTTATAGTGCACACTGGTCCTCACACCTGGTTAGAGTGCACACTGCTCACATCTGGTTATAGTGCACACTGCTCACACCTGGTTATAGTGCACACTGATCCTCACACCTGGTTATAGTGCACACTTCTCACGCCTGGTTTTAGTGCACACTGGTCCTCACACCTGGTTATAGTGCACACTGCCCATCACACCTGATTAAAGTGCACACTGCTCCTCACACCTGGTTATAGTGCACTCTGCTCACACCTGGTTTTAGTGCACACTGGTCCTCACACCTGGTTATAGTGCACACTGCTCCTCACACCTGGTGATAGTGCACACTGGTCCTCAAAACTGGTTATAGTGCACACTGCTCACACTTGGTTATCATGCACACTGCTCACACCTGGTTATAGTGCACAGTGCTCCTCACACCTGGTTATAGTGCACACTGCTCACACCTGGTTATAGTGCACTCTGCTCACAACTGGTAATAGTGCACAATGCTCCTCACACCTGGTTATCGTGCACACTGCTCCTCACACCTGGTTATAGTGCACACTGCTCACACCTGGTTATAGTGCACAGTGCTCTTCACACCTGGTTATTGTGCACACTGCTCACACCTGGTTATAGTGCACGCTGCTCACACCTGGTTATAGTGCACACTGCTCACACCTGGTTATATTGTACACTGCTCCTCACACCTGGTTATAGTGCACGCTGCTCACACCTGGTTATAGTCCACAATGCTCCTCACACCTGGTTATTGTGCACACTGCTCCTCACACCTGGTTATCGTGCACGCTGCTCACACCTGGTTATAGTGCACACTGCTCCTCACGTCTGGTTATAGTGCACACTGCTCACACCTAGTTACAGTGCACAGTGCTCATCACACCTGGTTATTGTGCACACTGCTCACACCTGGTTACAGTGCACACTGCTCACACCTGGTTACCGTGCACATTGCTCCGCACACCTGATTAAAGTGCACAATGCTCCTCACACCTGGTTATAGTGCACACTGCTCACACCTGGTTATAATGCACACTGATCCTCACACCTGGTTAGAGTGCACACTGCTCACATCTGGTTATAGTGCACACTGCTCACACCAGGTTTTAGTGAACACTGGTCCTCACACCTGGTTATAGTGCACACTGCTCCTCACACCTGATTAAAGTGCACACTGCTCCTCACACCTGGTTATAGTGCACTCTGCTCACACCTGGTTTTAGTGCACACTGGTCCTCACACCTGGTTATAGAGCACACTGCTCACACCTCGTTAATGTGCACACTGCACACACCTAGTTATTGTGCACACTGCACACTTGGTTATAGTGCACACTGCTCACACCTGGTTTTAGTGCACTCTGCTCCTCACACCTGATTAAAGTGCACACTGATCCTCACACCTGGTTATAGTGCACACTGCTCCTCACACCTGTTTATAGTGCACACTGGTCCTCACAACTGGTTATAGTGCACACTGCTCACACTTGGTTATCATGCACACTGCTCACACCTGGTTATAGTGCACACTGCTCCTCACACCGGGTTATAGTGCACACTGCTCACACCTGGTTATAGTGCACACTGCTCACACCTGGTTATAGTGCGCTCTGCTAACACCTGGTTATACTGCACACTGCACACACCTTGTGATGTGCACTCTGCTCATTCCTGGTTATAGTGCACACTGATGGCACCTGGTTATAGTGCACACTATTCTTCACACCTGGTTTTAGTGCACTCTGCTCACACCTGGTTGTAGTGCACACTGCTCCTCACACCTGATTAAAGTGCACACTGCTCCTCACACCTGGTTATAGTGCACACTGGTCCTCACACCTGGTTATAGTGCACACTGCTCACTCCTGGTTATAGTGCACAGTGCCCCCACCAGGTTATCGTGCATACAGCTCCTCTCACCTGGTTATAGTGCGCACTGCTCACACCTGGTTATCGTGGACACTGTTCACACCTGGTTATATTGTACACTGCTCCTCATACCTGGTTATAGTGCACACTGCTCACACCTGGTTATAGTGCACACTGCCCCTCACACCAAGTTATAGTGCACATTGCTCCTCACAGCTGGTTATAGTGCACACTGCTCACACCTGGTTATCGTGCACACTGCTCACACCTGGTTATATTGTACACTGCCCCTCACACCTGGTTATAGTGCACACTGCTCCTCACATCTGGTTATAATGCACACTGCTGAAACCTGGTTATAGTGCACACTCACACTGCTCACACCTGGTTATAATGCACACTGCTCACATAGTTATAGTGCACACTGCTTCTCACTCCTGGTTATAGTGCACACTGCTCACACCTGGTTATATAGCACACTGCTCACACCTGGTTCTCGTGCACGTTGCTCCTCACACCTAGTTATAGTGAGCACTGCTCCTCACACCTGGTTATAGTGCACACTGCTCCTCACACCTGGTTATAGTGCACACTGCTCCTCACACCTGGTTATAGTGCACACAGCTCCTCACAACTGGTTATAGTACACACCTCCTCACTCCTGGTTATAGTGCACACTGCTCACACCTGCTTATAGTGCACACTGCTCACACCTGGTTCTAGAGCACACTGCTCACACCTGGTTATAGTTCACACTGCTCCTCACACCTGGTTATAGTGCAAACTGCTCACACCTGGTTATAGTGCACACTGCTCCTCACACCTGGTTATAGTGCACACTGCTCACACCTGGTTATAGTGCACACCTCCTCACACCTGGTTATAGTGCACACTGCTCACACCTGGTTATAGTGCACATTGCTCCTCACACCTGGTTATAGTGCACACCTCCTCACTCCTGGTTATAGTGCACATTGCCCCTCACACCTGGTTATAGTGCACACCTCCTCACACCTGGTTAGAGTGCACACTGCTCACACCTGTTTAAAGTGCACACTGCTCACACCTGGTTATAGTGCACACTACTCCTCACATCTGGTTATAGTGCACACTGCTCCTCACACCTGGTTATTGTGCACACTGCTCCTCACACCTGGTTATAGTGCACACTGCTCCTCACACCTGGTTATAGTGCGCACATTGCTCACACCTGGTTATAGTGCACACTGCTCCTCACACCTGTTTATAGTGCACACTGCTCACACCTGATTATCATGCACACTGCCCCTCACACCTGGTTATAGTGCACACTGCTCCTCACACCTGGTTATCGTGCACACTGCTCACACCTGGTTATAGTGCAAACTGCACACACCTGGTTATAGTGAACACTGCTCCTCACAACTGGTTATAGTGCACACTGCTCACACCTGGTTATCGTGCACAGTGCTCTTCACACATGGTTATACTGCACACTGCTCCTCATACCTAGTGATAGTGCACACTGCTCACACGTGGTTATAATGCACACTGCTCACACCTGGTTACAGTGCACATTGCTCCTCACACCTGGTTATAGTGCACACTGCTCACACCTGGTTATTGTGCATAATGCTCACACTTGGTTATAGTGCACACTACTCACACCTAGTTATAGTGCACACTACTCCTCACACCTGGTTAGAGTGCACACTGCTCACACCTAGCTATTGAGCACACAGCACACACCTAGTTATTGTGCACACTGCACACACTTGGTTAAGTGCACACTGCTCACACCTGGTTATCATGCACACATCTCTCACACTTGATTATAGTGCACAATGCTCCAAACACCTGGTCATAGTGCACACTGCTCACACCTGGTTATCGTGCACACTGCTGCTCACACCTGGTTATAGTGCACAATGCTCACATCTGGTTATCGTGCACACTGCTCACACTTGGTTATAGTGCACACTGATCCTCACACCGAGTGATAGTGCACACTGCTCACACCTGGTTATTGTGCACAATGCTCACACTTGGTTATAGTGCACACTGCTCACACCTAGTTATAGTGCACACTACTCCTCACACCTGGTTAGAGTGCACACTGCTCACACCTAGTTATTGTGCACACAGCACACACCTAGTTAATGTTCACACTGCACACACTTGGTTATAGTGCGCACTGCTCACACCTGGTTATCATGCACACATCTCTTACACCTGATTATAGTGCACAATGCTCCTAACACCCGGTTATAGTGTACACTGCTCACACCTGGTTATAGTGCACAATGCTCCTCACACCTGGTTATCGTGCACACTGCTCACACCTGGTTATAGTGCACACTGCTCACACCTGGTTATAGTGCACACTGCTCACACCTGATTATATAGTTCACTGCTCCTCACACCTGGTTATAGTGCACACTGCTCGCACCTGGTTATAGTGCACAATGCTCCTCACACCTGGTTATCATGCACACTGCTCCTCACACCTGGTTATAGTGCACACTGCTCACACCTGGTTATAGTGCACACTGCTCACACCTGGTTATAGTGCACACTGCTCCTCACACCTGGTTATAGTGCACACTGCTCACACCTGGTTATAGTGCACAGTGCTCTTCACACCTGGTTATTGTGCACACTGCTCACACCTGGTTATAGTGCACACTGCTCACACCTGATTATATAGTTCACTGCTCCTCACACCTGGTTATAGTGCACACTGCTCACACCTGGTTATATTGTTCACTGCTCCTCACACCTGGTTATAGTGCACACTGTTCACACCTGGTTATAGTGCACAATGCTCCTCACACCTGGTTATCGTGCACACTGCTCCTCACACCTGGTTATCGTGCACACTGCTCACACCTGGTTGTAGTGCACACTGCTCCTCACACCTGGTTATAGTGCGCACTGCTCACACCTGGTTATAGTGCACAGTGCTCTTCACACCTGGTTATTGTGCACACTGCTCACACCTGGTTATAGTGCATGCTGCTCAAACCTGGTTATAGTGCACACTGCTCACACCTGGTTATATTGTACACTGCTCCTCACACCTGGTTATAGTGCACACTGCTCACACCTGGTTATAGTGCACAATGCTCCTCACACCTGGTTATTGTGCACACTGCTCCTCACACCTGATTATCGTGCACACTGCTCACACTTGGTTATCGTGCACACTGCTCCTCACACCTGGTTATAGTGCACACTGCTCACACCTGGTGAGAGTGCACAGTGCTCTTCACACCTGGTTATTGTGCACACTGCTCACACCTGGTTATAGTGCACACTGCTCACACCTGGTTATCGTGCACACTGCTCCTCACACCTGATTAAAGTGCACACTGCTCCTCACACCTGGTTATAGTGCACACTGGTCCTCACACCTGGTTAGAGTGCACACTGCTCACACCTGGTTCTAGAGCACACTGCTCACACCTGGTTATAGTTCACACTACTCCTCACACCTGGTTATAGTGCAAACTGCTCACACCTGGTTATAGTGCACACTGCTCCTCACACCTGGTTATAGTGCACACTGCTCACACCTGGTTATAGTGCACACCTCCTCACACCTGGTTATAGTGCACACTGCTCACACCTGGTTATAGTGCACATTGCTCCTCACACCTGGTTATAGTGCACACTGCTCACACCTGGTTATAGTGCACACTACTCCTCACATCTGGTTATAGTGCACACTGCTCCTCACACCTGGTTATTGTGCACACTGCTCCTCACACCTGGTTATAGTGCACACTGCTCCTCACACCTGGTTATAGTGCGCACATTGCTCACACCTGGTTATCGTGCACACTGCTCACACCTGGTTATAGTGCAAACTGCACACACCTGGTTATAGTGAACACTGCTCCTCACAACTGGTTATAGTGCACACTGCTCACACCTGGTTATCGTGCACAGTGCTCTTCACACATGGTTATACTGCACACTGCTCCTCATACCTAGTGATAGTGCACACTGCTCACACGTGGTTATAATGCACACTGCTCACACCTGGTTACAGTGCACACCTCCTCACACCTGGTTATAGTGCACACTGCTCACACCTGGTTATAGTGCACATTGCTCCTCACACCTGGTTATAGTGCACACCTCCTCACTCCTGGTTATAGTGCACATTGCCCCTCACACCTGGTTATAGTGCACACTGCTCACACCTGGTTATAGTGCACATTGCTCCTCACACCTGGTTATAGTGCACACCTCCTCACTCCTGGTTATAGTGCACATTGCCCCTCACACCTGGTTATAGTGCACACCTCCTCACACCTGGTTATAGTGCACACTGCTCACACCTGATTATCATGCACACTGCCCCTCACACCTGGTTATAGTGCACACTGCTCCTCACACCTGGTTATCGTGCACACTGCTCACACCTGGTTATAGTGCAAACTGCACACACCTGGTTATAGTGAACACTGCTCCTCACAACTGGTTATAGTGCACACTGCTCACACCTGGTTATCGTGCACAGTGCTCTTCACACATGGTTATACTGCACACTGCTCCTCATACCTAGTGATAGTGCACACTGCTCACACGTGGTTATAATGCACACTGCTCACACCTGGTTACAGTGCACATTGCTCCTCACACCTGGTTATAGTGCACACTGCTCACACCTGGTTATTGTGCATAATGCTCACACTTGGTTATAGTGCACACTACTCACACCTAGTTATAGTGCACACTACTCCTCACACCTGGTTAGAGTGCACACTGCTCACACCTGGTTATAGTGCATGCTGCTCAAACCTGGTTATAGTGCACACTGCTCACACCTGGTTATATTGTACACTGCTCCTCACACCTGGTTATAGTGCACACTGCTCACACCTGGTTATAGTGCACAATGCTCCTCACACCTGGTTATTGTGCACACTGCTCCTCACACCTGATTATCGTGCACACTGCTCACACTTGGTTATAGTGCACACTGCTCCTCACACCTGGTTATAGTGCACACTGCTCACACCTGGTGAGAGTGCACAGTGCTCTTCACACCTGGTTATTGTGCACACTGCTCACACCTGGTTATAGTGCACACTGCTCACACCTGGTTATCGTGCACACTGCTCCTCACACCTGATTAAAGTGCACACTGCTCCTCACACCTGGTTATAGTGCACACTGGTCCTCACACCTGGTTAGAGTGCACACTGCTCACATCTGGTTATAGTGCACACTGCTCACACCTGGTTTTAGTGCACACTGGTCCTCACACCTGGTTATAGAGCACACTGCTCACACCTCGTTAGTGTGCACACTGCACACACCTAGTTATTGTGCACACTGCACACTTGGTTATAGTGCACACTGCTCACACCTAGTTATAGTGCACACTACTCCTCACACCTGGTTAGAGTGCACACTGCTCACACCTAGTTATTGTGCTCACAGCACACACCTAGTAATTGTTCACACTGCACACACCTAGTTATTGTGCACACTGCTCACTTGGTTATAGTGCACACTGCTCACACCTAGTTATAATGCACACTGCTCACACCTGGTTATAGTGCACAGTGCTCTTCACACCTGGTTATTGTGCACACTGCTCATACCTGTTTATAGTGCACACTGCTTACATCTGGTTATAGTGCACACTGCTCACACCTGGTTATAGTACACACTGGTCCTCACACCTGGTTATAGTGCACACATCTCTTACACCTGATTATAGTGCACAATGCTCCTAACACCTGGTTATAGTGCACACTGCTCACACCTGGTTCTAGTGCACAATGCTCCTCACACCTGGTTATCGTGCACACTGCTCCTCACACCTGGTTATTGTGCACACTGCTCACACATGGTTATAGTGCACACTGCTCCTCACACCTGGTTATAGTGCACACTGCTCACACCTGGTTATAGTGCACAGTGCACTTCACACCTGGTTATTGTGCACACTGCTCACACCTGGTTATAGTGCACACTGCTCACACCTGGTTATATTGTTCACTGCTCCTCACACCTGGTTATAGTGCACACTGCTCACACCTGGTTATAGTGCACAGTGCTCTTCACACCTGGTTATTGTGCACACTGCTCACACCTGGTTATAGTGCACGCTGCTCAAACCTGGTTATATTGCACACTGCTCACACCTGGTTATATTGTACACTGCTCCTCACACCTGGTTATAGTGCACACTGCTCACACCTGGTTATAGTGCACAATGCTCCTCACACCTGGTTATTGTGCACACTGCTCCTCACACCTGATTATCATGCAGACTGCTCACACCTGGTTATAGTGCACAGTGCTCCTCACACCTGGTTATAGTGCACATTGCTCACACCTGGTTATAGTGCACAGTGCTCTTCACACCTGGTTATTGTGCACACTGCTCACACCTGGTTATAGTGCACACTGCTCCTCACACCTGGTTATAGTGCACACTGGTCCTCACACCTGGTTAGAGTGCACACTGCTCACATCTGGTTATAGTGCACACTGCTCACACCTGGTTTTAGTGCACACTGGTCCTCACACCTGGTTATAGAGCACACTGCTCACACCTCGTTAGTGTGCACACTGCACACACCTAGTTATTGTGCACACCGCACACTTGGTTATCGTGCACACTGCTCACACCTGGTTATAGTGCACACTGCTCCTCACACCTGGTTATAGTGCACACTGCTCACACCTGGTTATAGTGCACAGTGCTCTTCACACCTGGTTATTGTGCACACTGCTCACACCTGGTTATCGTGCACACTGCTCCTCACACCTGATTAAAGTGCACACTGCTCCTCACACCTGGTTATAGTGCACACTGGTCCTCACAACTGGTTAGAGTGCACACTGCTCACATCTGGTTATAGTGCACACTGCTCACACCTGGTTATAGTGCACACTGGTCCTCACACCTGTTATAGTGCACACTTCTCACGCCTGGTTTTAGTGCACACTGGTCCTCACACCTGGTTATAGTGCACACTGCCCGTCACACCTGATTAAAGTGCACACTGCTCCTCACACCTGGTTATAGTGCACTCTGCTCACACCTGGTTTTAGTGCACACTGGTCCTCACACCTGGTTATAGAGCACACTGCTCACACCTCGTTAGTGTGCACACTGCACACACCTAGTTGTTGTGCACACTGCTCACTTGGTTATAGTGCACACTGCTCACACCTAGTTACAGTGCACACTACTCCTCACACCTGGTTAGAGTGCACACTGCTCACACCTAGTTATTGTGCACACAGCACACACCGAGTTATTGTTCACACTGCACACACTTGGTTATAGTGCGCACTGCTCACACCTGGTTATCGTGCACACATCTCTTACACCTGATTATAGTGCACAATGCTCCTAACACCTGGTTACAGTGCACAGTGCTCTTCACACCTGGTTATTGTGCACACTGCTCACACCTGGTTATAGTGCACACTGCTCACACCTGGTTATATTGTTCACTGCTCCTCACACCTGGTTATAGTGCACACTGCTCACACCTGGTTATAGTGCACAATGCTCCTCACACCTGGTTATCGTGCACACTGCTCCTCACACCAGGTTATCGTGCACACTGCTCACACCTGGTTATAGTGCACAGTGCTCTTCACACCTGGTTATTGTGCACACTGCTCACACCTGGTTATAGTGCACACTGCTCACACCTGGTTATCGTGCACACTGCTCACAACTGGTTATCGTGCACACTGCTCCTCACACCTGGTTATAGTGCACACTGCTCACACCTGGTTATAGTGCACAGTGCTCTTCACACCTGGTTATTGTGCACACTGCTCACACCTGGTTATAGTGCTCACTGCTCACACCTGGTTATCGTGCACACTGCTCCTCACACCTGATTAAAGTGCACACTGCTCCTCACACCTGGTTATAGTGCACACTGGTCCTCACACCTGGTTAGAGTGCACACTCGCTCACATCTGGTTATAGTGCACACTGCTCACACCTGGTTATAGTGCACACTGATCCTCACAGCTGGTTATAGTGCACACTTCTCACGCCTGGTTTTAGTGCACACTGGTCCTCACACCTGGTTATAGTGCACACTGCCCGTCACACCTGATTAAAGTGCACACTGCTCCTCACACCTGGTTATAGTGCACTCTGCTCACACCTGGTTTTAGTGCACACTGGTCCTCACACCTGGTTATAGTGCACACTGCTCCTCACACCTGGTGATAGTGCACACTGGTCCTCAAAACTGGTTATAGTGCACACTGCTCACACTTGGTTATCATGCACACTGCTCACACCTGGTTATAGTGCACAGTGCTCCTCACACCTGGTTATAGTGCACACTGCTCACACCTGGTTATAGTGCACTCTGCTCACAACTGGTTCTTGTGCACATTGCTCCTCACACCTGGTTATAGTGCACTCTGCTCACACCTGGTTATAGTGCACACTGCTCACACCTGGTTATTGTGCACAATGCTCACACTTGGTTATAGTGCACACTGCTCACACCTAGTTATAGTGCACACTACTCCTCACACCTGGTTTGAGTGCACAATGCTCACACCTAGTTATTGTGCATACAGCACACACCTCGTTATTGTTCACACTGCACACACTTGGTTATAGTGCGCACTGTTCACACCTGATTATCGTGCACACATCTCTTACACCTGATTATAGTGCACAATGCTCACACCTGGTTATAGTGTACACTGCTCACACCTGGTTAGAGTGCACAATGCTCCTCACACCTGGTTATCATGCACACTGCTCACACCTGGTTATAGTGCACACTGCTCACACCTGGTTATAGTGCACACTGCTCACACCTGGTTATAGTGCACACTGCTCACACCTGGTTATATTGTTCACTGCTCCTCACACCTGGTTATAGTGCACACTGCTCACACCTGGTTATAGTGCACAATGCTCCTCACACCTGGTTATCGTGCACACTGCTCCTCACACCTGGTTATCGTGCACACTGCTCATACCTGGTTATAGTGCACACTGCTCCTCACACCTGGTTATAGTGCACACTGCTCACACCTGGTTATAGTGCACAGTGCTCTTCACACCTGGTTATTGTGCACACTGCTCACACCTGGTTATAGTGCATGCTGCACACAACTGGTTATAGTGCACACTGCTCACACCTGGTTATATTGTACACTGCTCCTCACACCTGGTTATAGTGCACACTTCTCACACCTGGTTTTAGTGCACACTGGTCCTCACACCTGGTTATAGTGCACACTGCTCCTCACACCTGATTAAAGTGCACACTGCTCCTCACACCTGGTTATAGTGCACTCTGCTCACACCTGGTTTTAGTGCACACTGGTCCTCACACCTGGTTATAGAGCATACTGCTCACACCTCGTTAGTGTGCACACTGCACACACCTAGTTATTGTGCACACTGCACACACCTAGTTATTGTGCACACTGCACACTTGGTTATAGAGCACACTGCTCACCCCTGGTTTTAGTGCACTCTGCTCCTCACACCTGATTAAAGTGCACACTAATCCTCACACCTGGTTTTAGTGCACTCTGCTCCTCACACCTGATTAAAGTGCACACTGCTCCTCACACCTGGTTATAGTGCACACTGCTCACACCTGGTTTTAGTGCACACTGGTCCTCACACCTGGTTATAGTGCACACTGCTCCTCACACCTGGTTATAGTGCACACTGCTCCTCACACCTGGTTATAGTGCACTCTGCTCACACCTGGTTTTAGTGCACACTGGTCCTCACACCTGGTTATAGAGCACACTGCTCACACCTCGTTAGTGTGCACACTGCACACACCTAGTTATTGTGCACACTGCACACTTGGTTATTGTGCACACTGCTCACACCTGGTTTTAGTGCACTCTGCTCCTCACACCTGATTAAAGTGCACACTGATCCTCACACCTGGTTATAGTGCACACTGCTCCTCACACCTGGTGATAGTGCACACTGGTCCTCAAAACTGGTTATAGTGCACACTGCTCACACTTGGTTATCATGCACACTGCTCACACCTGGTTATAGTGCACAGTGCTCCTCACACCTGGTTATAGTGCACACTGCTCACACCTGGTTATAGTGCACTCTGCTCACACCTGGTTTTAGTGCACACTGGTCCTCACACCTGGTTATAGAGCATACTGCTCACACCTCATCAGTGTGCACACTGCACACACCTAGTTATTGTGCACACTGCACACACCTAGTTATTGTGCACACTGCACACTTGATTATAGAGCACACTGCTCACCCCTGGTTTTAGTGCACTCTGCTCCTCACACCTGATTAAAGTGCACACTAATCCTCACACCTGGTTTTCGTGCACACTGCTCCTCACACCTGGTTATAGTGCACACTGCTCACACCTGGTTTTAGTGCACACTGGTCCTCACACCTGGTTATAGTGCACACTGCTCCTCACACCTGGTTATAGTGCACACTGCTCCTCACACCTGGTTATAGTGCACTCTGCTCACACCTGGTTTTAGTGCACACTGGTCCTCACACCTGGTTATAGAGCACACTGCTCACACCTCGTTAGTGTGCACACTGCACACACCTAGTTATTGTGCACACTGCACACTTGGTTATTGTGCACACTGCTCACACCTGGTTTTAGTGCACTCTGCTCCTCACCTGATTAAAGTGCACACTGATCCTCACACCTGGTTATAGTGCACACTGCTCCTCACACCTGGTGATAGTGCACACTGGTCCTCAAAACTGGTTATAGTGCACACTGCTCACACTTGGTTATCATGCACACTGCTCACACCTGGTTATAGTGCACAGTGCTCCTCACACCTGGTTATAGTGCACACTGCTCACACCTGGTTATAGTGCACTCTGCTCACACCTGGTTCTTGTGCACATTGCTCCTCACACCTGGTTATAGTGCACTCTGCTCACACCTGGTTATAGTGCACACTGCTCACACCTGGTTATTGTGCACAATGCTCACACTTGGTTATAGTGCACACTGCTCACACCTGTTTATAGTGCAGACTGGTCCTCACACCTGGTTATAGTGCACACTTCTCACACCTGGTTTTAGTGCACACTGGTCCTCACACCTGGTTATAGTGCACACTGCTCCTCACACCTGATTAAAGTGCACACTGCTCCTCACACCTGGTTATAGTGCACTCTGCTCACAACTGGTTTTAGTGCACACTGGTCCTCACACCTGGTTATAGAGCATACTGCTCACACCTCGTTAGTGTGCACACTGCACACACCTAGTTATTGTGCACACTGCACACACCTAGTTATTGTGCACACTGCACACTTGGTTATAGAGCACACTGCTCACCCCTGGTTTTAGTGCACTCTGCTCCTCACACCTGATTAAAGTGCACACTGATCCTCACACCTGGTTATAGTGCACACTGATCCTCACACCTGGTTATAGTGCACACTGCTCACACCTGGTTTTAGTGCACACTGGTCCTCACACCTGGTTATAGTGCACACTGCTCCTCACACCTGGTTATAGTGCACACTGCTCCTCACACCTGGTTATAGTGCACTCTGCTCACACCTGGTTTTAGTGCACACTTCTCACGCCTGGTTATAGAGCACACTGCTCACACCTCGTTAGTGTGCACACTGCACACACCTAGTTATTGTGCACACTGCACACTTGGTTATAGTGCACACTGCTCACACCTGGTTTTAGTGCACTCTGCTCCTCACACCTGATTAAAGTGCACACTGATCCTCACACCTGGTTATAGTGCACACTGCTCCTCACAACTGGTGATAGTGCACACTGGTCCTCAAAACTGGTTATAGTGCACACTGCTCACACTTGGTTATCATGCACACTGCTCACACCTGGTTATAGTGCACAGTGCTCCTCACACCTGGTTATAGTGCACACTGCTCACACCTGGTTATAGTGCACTCTGCTCACACCTGGTTCTTGTGCACATTGCTCCTCACACCTGGTTATAGTACACTCTGCTCACACCTGGTTATTGTGCACAATGCTCACACTTGGTTATAGTGCACACTGCTCACACCTAGTTATAGTGCACACTACTCCTCACACCTGGTTTGAGTGCACACTGCTCACACCTAGTTATTGTGCACACAGCACACACCTAGTTATTGTTCACACTGCACACACTTGGTTATAGTGCGCACTGTTCACACCTGGTTATCGTGCACACATCTCTTACACCTGATTATAGTGCACAATGCTCACACCTGGTTATAGTGTACACTGCTCACACCTGGTTAGAGTGCACAATGCTCCTCACACCTGGTTATCATGCACACTGCTCACACCTGGTTATAGTGCACACTGCTCACACCTGGTTATAGTGCACACTGCTCACACCTGGTTATAGTGCATACTGCTCACACCTGGTTATATTGTTCACTGCTCCTCACACCTGGTTATAGTGCACACTGCTCACACCTGGTTATAGTGCACACTGCTCCTCACACCTGGTTATCGTGCACACTGCTCCTCACACCTGGTTATCGTGCACACTGCTCATACCTGGTTATAGTGCACACTGCTCCTCACACCTGGTTATAGTGCACACTGCTCACACCTGGTTATAGTGCACAGTGCTCTTCACACCTGGTTATTGTGCACACTGCTCACACCTGGTTATAGTGCATGCTGCACACAACTGGTTATAGTGCACACTGCTCACACCTGGTTATATTGTACAATGCTCCTCACACCTGGTTATAGTGCACACTTCTCACACCTGGTTATAGTGCACAATGCTCCTCACACCTGGTTATTGTGCACACTACTCCTCACACCTGGTTATCGTGCACACTGCTCACACCTGGTTAGAGTGCACACTGCTCCTCACACCTGGTTATAGTGCACACTGCTCACACCTGGTTATAGTGCACACTGCTCTTCACACCTGATTAAAGTGCACACTGCTCATCACACCTGGTTATAGTGCACACTGGTCCTCACACCTGGTTAGAGTGCACACTGCTCACATCTGGTTATAGTGCACACTGATCACACCTGGTTATAATGCACACTGGTCCTCACACCTGGTTATAGTGCACACTGCTCACACCTGGATTTAGTGCACACTGGTCCTCACACCTGGTTATAGTGCACACTGCTCCTCACACCTGATTAAAGTGCACACTGCTCTTCACACCTGGTTTTAGTGCACTCTGCTCACACCTGGTTTTAGTGCACACTGGTCCTCACACCTGGTTATAGAGCACACTGCTCACACCTCATTAGTGTGCACACTGCACACACCTAGATATTGTGCACACTGCACACTTGGTTATAGTGCACACTGCTCACACCTGGTTTTAGTGCACTCTGCTCCTCACACCTGATTAAAGTGCACACTGATCCTCACACCTGGTTATAGTGCACACTGCTCCTCACACCTGGTTATCGTGCACACTGCTCCTCACACCTGGTTATAGTGCACACTGCTCACACCTGGTTATAGTGCACAGTGCTCTTCACACCTCGTTATTGTGCACACTGTTCACACTTGGTTATAGTGCACACTGCTCACACCTGGTTATCGTGCACACTGCTCCTCACACCTGATTAACGTGCACACTGCTCCTCACACCTGGTGAAAGTGCACACTGGTCCTCACACCTGGTTAGAGTGCACACTGCTCACATCTGGTTATAGTGCACACTGCTCACACCTGGTTATAGTGCACACTGCTCCTCACACGTGGTTATAGTGCACACTGCTCCTCACACCTGGTTCTTGTGCACACTGCTCACACCTGGTTATAGTGCACACTGCTCACACCTGGTTATAGTGCACACTGCTCCTCACACCTGGTTCTAGTGCACACTGCTCACACCTGGTTATAGTGCACACTGCTCACACCTGGTTATAGTGCACACTGCTCCTCACATCTGGTTATAGTGCACACTGCTCCTCACACCTGGTTCTAGTGCACACTGCTCACACCTGGTTATAGTGCACACTGCTGACACCTGGCTATAGTGCACACTGCACCTCACACCTGGTTATAGTGCACACTGCTCACACCTGGCTATTGTGCACACTGCTCCTCACACCTGGTTATAGTGCACACTGCTCACATCTGGTTATAGTGCACACTGCTCACACCTGTTTTCGGAACGCATTGAGCTGGGACGTGGGACTGGGTTGTAATTTTTACCTGGCCGTCCTGGTGGGAAAATTACGGGATCGGATCGGTGGTTGGTCTCACTGTCCGTCTTTGTTGACTTTCTACTGAAGTGAAGAGAAAGTAAGATCAGGCAATGGGCATAAAACACTTGTCCGATCGGATCCCATCAGTGTCCCAGCAGGCAGGCAGGTTAAAGTTACCGCCCAGGTCTGGGTGGTTTGCGAGTGTGATTGCGGGAGGATTGCGGAACTGCAGCAAACACAAAATGAAATGAATTGTACTCGTGTCCCACCAAAAGCAATGAATCCGATCGAACTGTGTCCGCTTCAGATCCCCAGGAATTGATCCTCGGCCCCGTGGTGACATCATCCGGAAAACACAGCGTGTTTCTACATGTAGGCTGATGACACCCAGCTCTACCTCACCACCACTTCTCTCGACCCCTCCTCGGTCTCTACATTGTCAGACTGCTTGTCCCACATCCAGTTCTGGATCAGCAGAAATGTTTTCCAATTATTGGGAAGACTGAAGCCATTGTTTTCAGTCCCGCCACGAACTGCGTTCCCTCGCCACTGGCTCCATCCCTCTCCCTGGCTTCTGCCTGAGGCTGAACCAGACTGTTCGCAACCTTGGTGTCATATTTGACCCTGAAATGAGCTTCCAACCGCATATCCACAGCATAACTAAAACCTCCTATTTCCACCTCCGTAACATCGCCCGTCTCCGCCCCTGCCTCATCTCATCCGCTGCTGAAACGCTCATCCATATCTGTTATATCTAGGCTTGACTATTCCAACGCACTCCTGGCCAGCCTCCCACATTCTACCCGACGTAAACTAGAGGTAATCCAAATCTTGGCTGCGCATGTACTAACTCGCACCGAGTCCCACTCACCCATCACCCCCTGTGCTCACTGCCCCGTGTCCTAACTCGCACCGAGTCCCACTCACCCATCACCCTCTGTGCTCACTGACCCGTGTCCTAACTCGCACCGAGTCCCGCTCACCCATCACCCCCTGTGTTCACTGCCCCCATGTCCTAACTCACACCGAGTCCCACTCACCCATCACCCCCTGTGCTCACTGCCCCGTGTCCTAACTCGCACCGAGTCCCACTCACCCATCACCCCCTGTGCTCACTGACCCGTGTCCTAACTCGCACCGAGTCCAGCTCACCCATCACCCCCTGTGCTCACTGCCCCGTGTCCTAACTCGCACCGAGTCCCACTCACCCATCACCCCCTGTGCTCACTGCCCCCATGTCCTAACTCGCACCGAGTCCCACTCACCCATCACCCACTGTGCTCACTGCCCCGTGTCCTAACTCGCACCGAGTCCCGCTCACCCATCACCCCCTGTGCTCACTGATCCCGTGTCCTAACTCACACCGAGTCCCACTCACCCATCACCCACTGTGCTCACTGCCCCCGTGTACTAACTCGCACCGAGTCCCACTCACCCATCACCCCCTGTGCTCGCTGCCCCATGTCCTAACTCGCACCGAGTCCCACTCACCCATCACCCCCTGTGCTCACTGATCTACATTGGCTCTCAGTTAAGCAAAGCCTCGATTTCAAAATTCTCATCCTTGTTTACAAATCCCTCCATGGCCCTCGCCCCTCCCTATCTCTGTAATCTCCTCCAGCCCCACAACCCCCCGAGATCTCTTCGCTCCTCTAATTCTGCCCTCCTGACCATCCCTGATTATAATCGCTCCACCATCGGTGGCTGTGCCTTCTGCTGCCTGGGCCCCAAGCTCCGGAACTCCCTCCCTAAACCTCTCCGCCTCTCTCTCCTCCATTAAGATGCTACTTAAAACTGACCTCTTTGACCAAGCTTTGGTCATCTGCCATCATTTTTTCTTAAGTGGCTCAGTGTCAAATGTATTGTTTTGCCTTATAACACTGCTGTGAAGCGCCTTGGGACTTTTTACTAAGTTAAAGGCGCTATATAAATACAAGTTCTTGTTGTTGAAAAGCTAAAAAGTAGAATTCCACTGCGATGACCTCGACTCCCTGACTCTGATTTCTTGTCGATCATAAGTTGCAGTCCAGCGAGTGTTGCAGTGACTTACACACACTACAATATTATAATGAGGTTTTTATCGAATGATACAGCATGGAACAAGGCCATTCGGCCCATTGTGTGCCCATGTCAGCTCTTTGAAAGAGCTGTCCAAATAATCCCACTCCCCGCTCTTGCCCCATAGCTCTGCAAATTTTTCCCCTTCAAGTATTTATCCAATTCCTTTTTGAAAGTTATTTTTCTAAAACAGCTGGAGTACTGCGTGCAGTTCTGGTCACCACATTGCAGGAAAGATGTGATTGCACTAGAGAGAGGACAGAGGAGATTTACCAGGATGTTGCCTGGACTGGAGAACTTTTAGCGATGAGGAAAGATTGGATAGGCTGGGGTTGTTTTCTTTGGAACAGAGGAGGCTGAAGGAAGACCTTATTGAGATGTATAAAATTATGAGGGGCCTGGATAGAGTGGATAGGAAGGACCTATTCCCCTTGGCAGAGGGGTCAACAATCAGGGGGCATAGATTTAAAGTAATTGGGGGGAGGTTTAGAGGGGATTTGAGGGGAAATGTCTTCACCCAGAGGGCGGTGGGGGTCTGGAACTCACTGCCTGAAAGGATGGTAGAGGCAGAAACCCTCACCACATTTAAAAAGTACTTGGATGTGCACTTGAAGTGCTGTAACCTACAGGGCTACGGACCGAGAGCTGGAAAGTGGGATTAGGCTGGGTAGCTCTTTGTCAGCCGGCGCGGACACGATGGGCCGAATGGCCTCCTTCCGTGCTGTAAATTTCTATGATTCAATGAACACTTTAATTTTTCTGAAGATAATTGGAACTGAAAGGCATTTCACTTACTTCAATACTTATTTTTATGCATATGCTGTAAGCAAAATACAGGGGGGTCTTATTACATTCGACATAATTCTGGTACCTTCAAAATAAAGTGTATTTAAATTCAGATTGCAAGCTGAAAGCAGGCAGTTGGAGCGTTGCTTGTTCACACATGTCGCCCTGAGACTGACATAACCCTCGTGCTGGAACCACACTCTCTCCCATAAGATGCAATGCCCAATCACAGGGCACCAAAGGGTGCAATGCCCAATCACAGCGCAATACGGTGCAATGCCCAACACATGGCGCAATAAGGTTCAATGCCCAATCACAGGGCACAATAAGGTTTTAGAATCTAACTATTTTAACTTCTTCCCCATACTCTGTGAATCAGAATACAGAATCTCTGGACAAAGTAGCGTAGACAAGGACCCGTTTAGATTTCATCAACTTAAAATAAAAACACAAAAGTACCACCGCGGCAGTCTGCGAGCCAGAACCTATTCGTCAAAAGTTTGGTCGTAAATGTAAAAGGTGCTTACTCACTTCTAGAAGTTGGACTGCTCCCTCATGTTCCTTCTTAGCCTCAACCTGAGCCTGAAACAGAACCCGTGAAAAAACATTACTTTCACATTTATTAATAAACATCAAGATATGGCAACACTTTGTGCAGGAGGAGGCCATTCAGCCCCTCGAGCCTCTTCCCTCCCCCCCGCCACCATTCTATTCAATCACAGCTGACCTGCCCCTCAACTGCATTTATCCATCTGCAATGTATTTGCTTTGTGGGTTCTTTGCTTAAGAATCCATAGCAACACATTGCTATTGAGAACTAGTTGGTTTATTAGCGAAGGTTTAACAATCACACTACACATTACCGGTTCATCCACCAGGCTCACAGCCACCTGCCCCATCGTGGATCCCCCGAACCCAACTGGCTGGGGTTTTATTGAGTCTTGTGAACATCACGTGACTGGCTAAGCCACTCACAGTGCAACAGCCCCACAAACCTGTGAGCATACGCACAGTGCGTACATTACACTGCTTGTTCTCCGCGTCCTGTGAAATTGCATATGTCGAAGGGAGGGAGAGAGAAACCAAGGAATTACAGACCGGTCAGTTTAAAGTCAGTTGTGGGGAAGTGACTAGAATCTTTCATCAGGGACAGAGTGACTGTGCACTTGGACAAGTTTGAGCTGATCAAAGCCAGTCAGCGAAGATTTGTGAAGGGTTGGTCGGGTCTGACTGCTCTAGTTGAGTTTTTGAGGAGGGCACCAGCATGATTGGCAAAGGAGTGTCGATGGATGCTGTCTATAGGGTCTATAGGTGTTTGACAAGGTTCTGCACAGGAGATTATTGGTAAACTGAAGGAGCATGGAATTGGAGATAACCTTTTACATTGGTCAGCAATTGGTGGGAGTGATATGTTCATAACAAAGGATGAAACTGAGTACTGTGTACAATGAGCAAGTGTGACCTTAGCTCCTTTAATAAGACTCCAGAGTGCAGGTACCTCCTGGGTGGCCTGCTTATATACCGTGCTCCCAAGGGATGCTGGGATCCCTTGGGACTCCAACAGGTAGGCCCTCTGGTGGTGATGTGTGGCAGTCTTGAGCCAACAACAACTTGCATTTATATAGTGTCTTTAACATCCTGAGGCCCATCACAGGAGTGTTTTCAGAAAAGAAACTGACACTGAGCCATATAACAGAGACAAGAGACATTAGGATAGGTGACCAAGTGCTTGGTCGAAGAGATAGATTTTAAGGAGTGTCTAGAAGGAGGAAAGCGAGGTAGAGAGGCGGAGAGGTTTAGGGAGGGAGTTCCAGAGCTCGGGGCCCAGGTAACAGAAGGCACGGCCACCGATGGTGGAGCGATTATAATCAGGGATGCTCAAGGGGGCAGAATTAGAGGAGCGCAGACATCTCGGGAGGTTGTGGGGCTGGAGGAGATTACAGAGATAGGGAGGGGCGAGGATATGGAGGGATTTGCGGAATTACTCCCGGCTCCTGTAGCCTCTGTGGCTCAGCTCGCCCATCGCAACATCATTTTGAAAAGCAGGTCCAGTCTGGATGTATGAAAGCTCCCGCGGAACAATCCCCCAGGGAGTTACCGATTTCCTGCCCGGCCCCCATGGAACCTCCGAGCTCCCCTCACCTTCTGCAGGACCTCGATCTCTTGCTGCTTCGTGTTGAGAACAGCCAATGCTTCCACATGCTCCAACTCCAACTGTTGGCGACGCCCAGCTGCTTCTCTCATATGCTGCAAGACAAGGGTCAAGGGTCAAGGTAACATCAGCAGTGGCCTGCCGTTTGGATCAGGATCCCACCAGCAATAGTTTGTTTCGCCTGCCCCTCCCTATCTCTGTAACCTCCTCCAGTCCCACAACCCCCTGAGATCTCTGCGCACCTTCAATCCTGCCCTCTTGAGCATCCTCAATTTCTATCACTCCACCATCAGTGGCCGTGCCTTCAGCTGTCTGGGCCCCAAGCTCTGGAACTCCCTCCCTAAACCTCTCCGCCTCTCTCTCATCCTTTAAGGCATTCCTGAAAACCTACCTACTTTACAACAGTGACTACACTCCAAAAGTACTTCATTGGCTGTAAAATGCTTTGAGATGTCCTGTGGACATGAAAGGCGCTATATAAATTCAAGTCTTTATTTCTTTCTCTTTGACCAAGCTTTTGGTAACATATCTGAATGTCTTCTCCTGTGGCTCGGTGTTAAATGTTGTTTGATAATGCTCCTGTGACGATCCTTGGGACGTTTTACGATGTTAAAGGCGCTATATAAATACAAGATGTTGCTGACCTCACTACACTAAGTGGAGGAAGAGCAGCCGGGAGGGCGCTGAGCACCTCGAGTCTGGTCACCGAGAGCATGCAGAAAACAAGCGCAAGCAGCGGAAGGAGTGTGCGGCAAACCAGACTCCCCACCCACCCTTTCCATCAACCACTGTCTGTCCCACCTGTGACAGAGATTGTAATTCCCGTATTGGACTGTTCAGTCACCTGAGAACTCAGTTTTAGAGTGGAAGCAAGTCTTCCTCGATTCCGAGGGACTGCGCATGATGATGACGGCAAAGTGAGTGACAGGTAAACATAGAAACATAGAAAATAGGTGCAGGAGTAGGCCATTCGGCCCTTCGAGCCTGCACCACCATTCAATAAGATCATGTCTGATCATTCCCTCAGTACCCCTTTCCTGCTTTCTCTCCATACCCCTTGATCCCTTTAGCCGTAAGGGCCATATCTAACTCCCTTTTGAATATATCTAATGAACTGGCCTCAACAACTCTCTGCGGTCGAGAATTCCACAGATTAATAACTCTCTGAGTGAAGAAGTTTCTCCTCATCTCCGTCCTAAATGGCTTACCCCTTATCCTTAGACTGTGACCCCTGGTTCTGGACTTCCCCAACATCGGGAACATTCTTCCTACATCTAACCTGTCCAGTCCCGTCAGAATTTCATATGTTTATTTGAGATCGCCTCTCATCCTTCTAAACTCCAGTGAATACAGGCCCAGTCGATCCAGTCTCTCCTCATATGTCAGTCTTGCCATCCCAGGAATTTGTGTCTCGTGAACCTTCGCTGCACTCCCTCAATAGCAAGACCGTCCTTCCTCAGATTAGGAGACCAAAACTGAACAATATTCCAGGTGAGGCCTCACCAAGGCCCTGTACAACTGCAGTAAGGCCTCCCTGCTCTTATACTCAAATCCCTTAGCTCAGGAGTAGTCTACCCCTAGTAGAGTTCAGGGAGTGGAGGAAATGAACGCCTGCTTCCGGCAAAACATATCTCCTAGCCCAGAGAAGCTCAGTAATAAAGAGCTATCGAACAGTGTTGTTTAGCAGACTCACAGGCTGCAATTACTGAACAGGGAGTGTCTCTCTTAGATTCATCGTTACATTCAGGTTTGGTGACGGGTTATTCCAACAACACCTGATACCAGCTTCCAGTTCCTACTCCTTTACAATCCTGCTCGATATTGTAGCTCAGTCATTTAAAAAATGATCATAATACCATTAATCAAATAATGGGCTCAAATGGTGAGCTTGTAAGTGTTGGTTATTTCCTCTGAATTACAGGCTGTTTGGCCCAACGCTCCATGCCGGGGTTTATTCTCCACACCAGCCCCCTCCCACTCAATCTTCACTGTCACTGTCACAGAAAGCTGTGCCTGCACGGTTTTTGTGTTTGAAAGTGGGTGAGCGGCTGGGGGATCCTCTACGGTGCTGCACGGCCTCGCTCAACGGGAACATTGTGATCAGCGTATCCCACCATCCCTTCCTCCCTCGTGTGTTCATCCAGCTTCCCCGGAAATACGACGGTGCTATCCACTGCACCCACTCCCTGTGGTAGCACAGTGGCTATGTCACTGGACCAGTAATCCCGAGGCATGGGCTAATGATCCAGAGACATAGGTTCCAATCCCACCACGGCAGCTGGGGAATTTAAATTCAGTTAATTAAATAAATCTGGAATTAAAACAAAATGCTATATCAGTCATGAAACTACCAGATTGTCATAGAAACCTCTCTGGTCTGGGCTATACGTGACTCCAGACCCACAGCAAGGTGGTTGACTCTGAAATGGCCCAGCGAGCCATTCAGAAGCAATTAGGGGCGGACAATAAATGCTGGCCTTGCAGCATCCCCGCATCCTGCGAATGGAAATAGAACACTCCTCCATGACTGACCAGAGTATTGCTCCTTGCCTCGTGTTACAGACCTTCATTCTCCATCACAAATCAATCGATTCCCTCCTCACTTTTACTGGAGGCTCCGTGTCACACACTGCTGGAGATAAGCTCGAGTTAACCATAGCCAATCAGTGAACACATAAAACGGGATACAACCTCAGTCAATTCTGAAGTAAAACAATTTTACGGGGCAGACTTGAGCATTAATGACCCTCGTCAGGTCAATGCGCTGCCTGAAAGGGCGGTGGGAGCAGATTCAACGGTAACTTTCAAAGGGTATTTGGATAAAGACTTCAAAAGGAAAATGTGCCGGGCTGTGGGGAAAGAGCGGGGGGAGTGGGACTGATGGGATCGCTCTCTCACAGAGCCGGCACAGGCACGATGGGTCGAATGGGATCCTCCTGTGCTGTAACGTTCTATGACGAATGGGTGATCCCTGGCTCTGGCCCTGAGGGGCCTCCCGACGAGGGAAGTAATTAAAGGTTTCACTTCCAAAAAACGGATTGAACATTTCAAATGAACGTTCGCTGTTGGCGAGTATGTCACAACATGAGGATGTGTGAATGGATCGCAGCTAAAATAGGTCCTCGCTGGCAATGGAATGTGGCTTTTAGAGTACGACAAAATGGGGGGGGAAGTTGGTTGGGCGGGGGGGGTAATTGGATGGGGAGGGGGAAGTTGTTGGGTGGGGAGAAGTTGTTGGGTGGGGGGGAAAGTTGTTGGGCGGGCGGAGAGTTGGTTGGGTGGGGGGGAGTTGGGTGGGTGGGTGGGGGGGGGGAGTTGGGTCGGGGAGTTGTTTGAGGGGGGTGTTGGTTGGGTGGGGGGGAATTGGTTGGGTGGAGGGGGGAATTGGTTGGGTGGGGGGAGTAGGGTGGGTGGGGGGGAGAGTTGGTTGGGTGGGGGGTAATTGGTTGGGTGGGGGGGTAGTTGGTTGGGTGGAGGGGGAGTTGCTTGGGTAGGGGGAGTTGTTTGGGTAGGGGTGGGGGAGTTGGTTGGGTGGGGGGGAGTTGGGTGGGTGGGTGGGGGAGTTGGTTGGGTGGGGGGGAGTTGATTGGGTGGGGCGGAAATTGGTTGGGTGGAGGGGGGAATTGTTTGGGTGGGGGGGGAATTTGTTGGGTGGGGGGAGAGTTGGTTAGGTGGGGGGAGTTGGGTGGGGGGGGAGATGTTGATTGGGGGGAGTTGGTTGGGTGGGGAGGGGTTGGTTGGGTAAGGGGGAATTGGGTGGATGGGGGGAGTTTGGTGGGGGTGGGAGTTGGTTGGGTGGGGGGGAGTTGGTTGGGTGGGGGGGAGTTTGTTGGGTGGGGGGGGAGTTGGTTGGGTGGGATGGAGTTGGTTGGGTGGGGAGTAGTTGGTTGGGTGGGGGGATTTGGTTGGGTGGGGGGGGAGTTGGTTGGGTGGGGGGAGTTGGTTGGGTGGTGGGGAGTTGGTTGGGTGGGGGGAGTTGGTTGGGTGAGGGGGAGTTTGTTGGGTGGGGGGGGAGTTGGTTGGGTGGGATGGAGTTGGTTGGGTGGGGAGTAGTTGGTTGGGTGGGGGGAGTTGGTTGGGTGGGGAGTAGTTGGTTGGGTGGGGGGAGTTGGTTGGGTGGGGAGTAGTTGGTTGGGTGGGGGGAGTTGGTTGGGTGGGGGGAGTTGGTTGGGTGGGGGGACAGTTGGTTGGGTGGGGAGTAGTTGGTTGGGTGGGGGGAGTTGGTTGGGTGGGGGGAGTTGGTTGGGTGGGGGGAGTTGGTTGGGTGGGGGGAGTTGGTTGGGTGGGGAGTAGTTGGTTGGGTGGGGGGAGTTGGTTGGGTGGGGGGAGTTGGTTGGGTGGGGAGTAGTTGGTTGGGTGGGGGGAGTTGGTTGGGTGGGGGGACAGTTGGTTGGGTGGGGGGAGTTGGTTGGGTGGGGAGTAGTTGGTTGGGTGGGGGGAGTTGGTTGGGTGGGGGGACAGTTGGTTGGGTGGGGGCGAAGAGTTGGGTGGTGGGGGGGAAGAGTTGGGTGGTAGGGGGATTTGGGTGTGGGCGAGGAGTTGTTGGGTGGGGGGCGGGGGGAGTTGGGTGGAGGGGGGAGTTGTGTGGGGGGGGAGTTGAGTGGGGGGGCAGTGGGGGGGGTGGGGGCAGTTGTTGGGTGGGATGGGGCGGGAGTTGGGTGGGATCATGCGGGCGGTGGGTGGGGGGATGGGGGCCTTGGATGGGTGGGGCCGGGAGGGGAAACATAGAAACATAGAAAATAGGTGCAGGAGTAGGCCATAGAGTGGGGGGAGTTGGGTGGGGTGGGAATTGGTTGGGTGAGGGGGAGTTGTTGGATGGGGGGGGAGGAGTTGGCTGGGTGGGGGGGAGGAGTTGGCTGGGTGGGGGGGAGGAGTTGGTTGGGTGGGGGGAAGTTGGTTGGGTGGGGGGGAAGAGTTAGGTGGGGGGGAGTTGGGTGGGGGGAGGAGTTGTGGGTTGGGAGTTGTTGAGTGGTGGGAGTTGTTTGGGTGGGGGGGAGTTGGGTGGTTGGGGAGAGTTGGTTGGGTGGGGGGGGAGTTAGTTGGGTGGGGAGGGGAAGAGTTGGGTGGGGGGGAAGAGTTGGGTCGGGGGGGAGTTGAGTGGGGGGGAGTTGGGTGGGGGGGTACTTGAGTGGGGAGGCAGTGGGGGGGTGGGGGGAGTTGTTGGGTGGGATGGAGGGGGAGGGGGTTGGGGAAGTGTTATATCCGGGGAAGAGCCCAGATGTTCCTCGATCAGGATCCTCTGACACGCCTGCCCTGACCCTACGGACTGGGCTGGGCGGATGCCCATTCTGATTCGGGTCTCGGGTATATTTTTGGCAATAATTGTGACCTGCATCATAAAGGGTGGGAGTGAACGCTTAATATTCCTGGCTACAAGATATTCAGGAAAGATGGGGAAGTGAAAAAGGAGGCATAGCAGAACCTGTATGGACTAAGGGAAATATTAATGTGCTGGGAAGAGAGAATGTCCTTGAGGGCTCCGAGATAGAATCTATTTGGTTGGAGCTAAGAAACAATAGAGGGGCTATTGCGGTGTTTGGTGTATTTTATAGGCCAGCAAAAGGAAGGCGATAGAGGAGCAGACTTACAGGGAAATGACTGAGAGGTGCATGAATTATAGAGCCATGATAATGGGAGACTTTAAAGACCCAAATATTGAATGGGGCAGTGATTGTGTTCAGGGCAGGGAAGGGGAGGAATTTCTGGGGTGTGTTCAGGAGAACTTTCTTGCTCAGTATGTTTCCTGCCCAATGAGGAAGGAGGCCTTGCTGGAGCTAGTCCTGGGGACTGAAGTGGGTCAAGTGGAGAATGTCTCAGTGGGGAGCATCTCGGGAATAGTGATCATAGTATCGAGGTTTAGATTGGTTATGGAGAATGAAAAGGAGCAACCTGGAATAAAAATACCTAACTGGAGGAGGGCTAATTTCAGTGATTTGTGGAAGGATCTGGCCCGGGAAAACTGGAGTGAAAGACTGGAACGCAGAAATGGAATGTAGCAATGGGCAGCCTCTAAGGAGGCGATGGTCGGGATGGAGGCGATGGTCGGGATGGAGGCGATGGTCGGGATGGAGGCGATGGTCGGGATGGAGGCGATGGTCGGGATGGAGGCGATGGTTGGGAGGAGGCGATGGTCGGGATGGAGGCGATGGTCGGGATGGATGCGATGGTCGGGAGGAGGCGATGGTCGGGATGGAGGCAATGGTCGGGATGGAGGCGATGGTCGGGAGGAGGCGATGGTCGGGGTACAGTCGAGGTACATTCCCACGAGGCAGAAAGGGAGGGCAACCAAAGCCACAGCTCCCTGGATGACGAAGGAGTCAGTGAGTCGGAGGAAGCAGCAAAGGTGGCCGGGAGGGTGGGGGCGGGGGGCGTATGACAAGGGAGAATCAGGCTGAATATAAAAAGTACAGAAAAGTGAAAAAGGAAATGAGAGGAGCAAAGGGACAGCACGAGTATATGGGTTTGGTGTATATGGATTTCCAAAATGTGTTTGATAAAATGCCACACATTGGGCTTGTTAGCAGTATTGAAGCCCATGGAATAGAACAGGCAGCGACAGCGTGATACAACATTGGCCCGCCCCCAGTGCCCCCAGTGCCCCCCCGCCCCCTGTGCCCCCCCCTGCCCCAAGTGCCCCCAGTGCCCCCCCCGCCCCCAGTGCCCCCCCGCCCCCAGTGCCCCCAGTGCCCCCCCCGCCCCCAGTGCCCAGTACTACAGCTTCACAATCACGGGGAATTGCAAACAGTGGGGTTCAGCCCCGGACAGAGGTTGGGGAGAGGGATGGAGTCGGTGGTTGGGGAACACAGTGTGTGGGCGGATCGAAAACAATGGCTTTGATCTTCTCAATATTCAATTGGAGAACATTTCTGCTCATCCAGAACTGGCTGTCGGGCAAACAGTCTGACAATTTAGAGACCGAGGATTTCCGGGAATGTCGGGAATACTGGGACTATCGGGATATCCCTGAGATCTGACACTGGTCCAGTTTGTTGTTCACTTTAACCTTTAGAATATTCATTTTGCTCGGTTAATGGATTTGATGGTTTGTGATATTAAAATATAAAAGCCACAAGGGTGAATTAACAAGTAATATTTATAAACTGCGCTGATTACTGAAACTTTAGCCAGCTATTAAACGTTCAGGGTGTCAATGTAAAATCCGGTGAGCAGAACCTTGGGGGCCAATGGCAGGGAGGTCACAGGATGCTGGAACTGCATGTCACGTGACACGTTTTATATGCTTCACAGAAAGCCCTCGGTGGATAACCATGGAAACCGCATTTATCTCCCCGGTGAGGGATTACAAATGTCAAAGCAGTGATTGAGTTATGAAGGACTCTCACATCAGGGGGTTAAACATGACTCCCTATTGTTACTCCTTGAATATTCTGGTCATGGGATTAACTCCGTGGGCAGCTCGGGTTGGAATGCTGCGTGCAGAACAATCTCACTCCCCACCCCCGCATTGTCCTGAAGCTGGTGGCTCCTCGCTGGAATACACTTCCCTCTCCATCGCCCGTCCACTCACAGTCTGTGTGTGACTGACGATCAGAGGGAGCCTCCTCCTCCCCCCTCCCCCTTGAGTGCCCTCACCCCCATCCCCCTCCCCCCTATCCCCTCCCCCCAACCCCCACCCCCCCCACCCCCCCCAGTCCTCCTCCCCCCCGTCCCCTTCCCCCCCATTCCCCTCCCCCCCGTCCCCCTCCCCCCGTCCCCCTCTCCACCCTGTCCCCTCCCCCCATCCCCCTCTCCCCCTCCCCCCGCCCGCGTTTCCCCTCCCCCCTCCCTTGACATAAACAGGTTCCCCTTAAAGTCGCAAACAGTGATTTCTGGCCCAATGTTCACATAGACCACAGCAAGGCAGCATTCAATTGCCCAATCACTGGTCCCAAGAAACACTGACAGGTTCTGGCCGCTGACAAATTAGGATTAGTACTGCAGGCTCCAGGCTGATTCCCAGGGCCCGAGACATAAAAGAAAGACTTGCATTTCTATAGTGCCTTTCGCGACCATCGGACGTCTCAAAGCGCGTTACAGCCAATGAAGTACTTTTTTGAAGTGTAGTCACTGTTGTAATCATCATCATAGGCAGTCCCTCGGAATCGAGGAAGACTTGCTTCCACTCTAAAAGTGAGTTCTCAGGTGACTGAACAGTCCAATACAGGAATTACAGTCTCTGTCACAGGTGGGACAGACAGTGGTTGAGGGAAAGGGAGGGTGGGACTGGTTTGCCGCACGCTCCTTCCGCTGCCTGCGCTTGGTTTCTGCATGCTCTCGGCGACGAGACTCGAGGTGCTCAGCGCCCACCCAGATGCTCTTCCTCCACTTAGGGCGGTCTTTGGCCAGGGACTCCCAGGTGTCGGTGGGGATGTTGCACTTTATCAGGGAGGCTTTGAGGGTGTCCTTGTAACGTTTCCTCTGCCCACCTGGGGCTCGCTTGCCGTGAAGGAGTTCCGAGTAGAGCGCTTGCTTTGGGAGTCTTGTGTCGGGCATGCCGAGTGTGGTCAGTGCTTCGATGCTGGGGATGTTGGCCTGATCGAGAACACTGACATTGGTGTGTCTGTCCTCCCAGGGGATTTGCAGGATCTTGTGAAGGCATCGCTGGTGGTATTTCTCCAGCGATTTGAGGTGTCTACTGTACATAATCCATGTCTCTGAGCCATACAGGAGGGCGGGTATCACTACAGCCCTGTTGACCATAAGCTTGGTGCCAGATTTGAGGGCCTGATCTTCGAACACTCTCTTCCTCAGGCGGCCGAAGGCTGTGCTGGTGCACTGGAGGCGGTGTTGGACCTCGTCGTCGACTGTTGTAATATAGGAAACGCGGCAGCCAATTTGGGCACGGCAAGCTCTCACAAACAGCAATGTGATAATGACCAGATATTCTGTTTGAGTGATGTTGATTGAGGGATAAATATTGGCCAAGACGATGGGAATAACTCCACTGCTTTTCTTCAAAATAGTGCCATGGGATCTTTTACATCCACCTGAGAGAGCAGACGGGGCCCCGGTTTAATGCACCTCCGACAGTGCGGTGCTCCCTCAGTACTGCCCCTCCAACAGTGCAGCACTCCCTCAGTACTGCCCCTCCGACAGTGCAGCACTCCCTCAGTACTGCCCCTCCGACAGTGCAGCACTCCCTCAGTACTGCCCCTCCGACAGTGCGGCACTCCCTCAGTATTGCCCCTCCGACAGTGCAGCACTCCTTCAGTACTGCCCCTCCGACAGTGCGGAACTCCCTCAGTACTGCCCCTCCGACAGTGTGGCACTCCCTCAGTACTGCCCCTCCGACAGTGCGGCACTCCCTCAGTACTGCCCCTCCGACAGTGTGGCACTCCCTCAGCACTGCCTCTCCGACAGTGCAGCACTCCCTCTGTATTGCCCCTCCGACAGTGCGGCACACCCTCTGTACTGCCCCTCCGACAGTGCGGCACTCCCTCAGTACTGCCCCTCCGACAGTGCAGCACTCCCTCAGTACTGCCCCTCCGACAGTGCGGCACTCCCTCAGTACTGCCCCTCCGACAGTGCGGCACTCCTTCAGTACTGCACTGGGAGTGTCAGCCTAGATTTTTGTGTTCCAGACCCTGGAGTGGGACTTGAACCCACAACCTTCTGGCTCCGAGGTGAGAGTGCTGCTCACTGAGCCACGGCTGACACTGGCAGTGTGAAGGAGGCGACTGAGAGGTGATCTTTCAGAGGGATACGAGGTAGTAAATGGTATTGAAAAGTTAAATCCACAGCATTACTTTGGGGGTCACAACAACAGATGCGTTTATATAGTGCCTTTAACGTTGTGAAACGTCCCAAGATGCTTCACAGGAGCGGTTATCAAACCTAATTTGACACCGAGCCACATAAGGAGAAATTAGGACAGGTGACCCATCACAGGAGTGTTTTCAGAAAAGAAACATAAAAACATAAAAACATAAAATCAGATAGTAAAAGCTTTTACAGATATATAAAACGGAAAAGAGTGACTAAAGTAAATGTTGGTCCCTTAGAAAATGAGAAGGGGGATTTAATAATGGGAAATGTGGAAATGGCTGAGACCTTAAACAATTATTTTGCTTCGGTCTTTACAGTGGAAGACACAAAAACCATGCCAAAAATTGCTGGTCACGGGAATGTGGGAAGGGAGGACCTTGAGACGATCACTATCACTAGGGGGGTAGTGCTGGACAGGCTAATGGGACTCAAGGTAGACAAGTCCCCTGGTCCTGATGAAATGCATCCCAGGGTATTAAAAGAGATGGCGGAAGTTATAGCAGATGCATTCGTTATAATCTCCCAAAACTCTCTGGACTCTGGGGAGGTACCAGCGGATTGGAAAGCAGCTAATGTAACGCCTCTGTTTAAAAAAGGGGGCAGACAAAAGGTAGGTAACTATAGGCCGGTTAGTTTAACATCTGTAGTGGGGAAAATGCTTGAAACTATTATTAAGGCAGAAATAGCGGGACATCTAGATAGGAATAGTGCAATCAAGCAGACGCAACATGGATTCATGAAGGGGAAATCATGTTTAACTAATTTACTGGAATTCTTTGAGGATATAACGAGCATGGTGGATGGAAGTGTACCGATGGATGTGGTGTATTTAGATTTCCAAAAGGCATTCGATAAGGTGCTACACAAAAGGTTACTGCAGAAGATAGAGGTACGCGGAGTCAGAGGAAATGTGTTAGCATGGATAGAGAATTGGCTGGCGAACAGAAAGCAGAGAGTCGGGATAAATAGGTCCTTTTCGGGTTGGAAATTGGTGGTTAGTGGTGTGCCACAGGGATCGGTGCTGGGACCACAACTGTTTACAACATACATAGATGACCTGGAAGAGAGGACAGAGTGTAGTGTAACAAAATTTGCAGATGACACTAAGATTAGTGGGAAAGCGGGTTGTGTAGAGGACTCAGAGAGGCTGCAAAGAGATTTAGATAGGTTAAGCGAATGGGCTAAGGTTTGGCAGATGGAATACAATGTCGGAAAGTGTGATGTCATCCACCTTGGGAAAAAAAACAGTAAAAGGGAATATTATTTGAATGGGGAGAAATTACAACATGCTGCGGTGCAGAGGGACCTGGGGGTCCTTGTGCATGAATCCCAAAAAGTTAGTTTGCAATTGCAGCAGGTAATCAGGAAGGCGAATGGAATGTTGGCCTTCATTGCGAGAGGGATGGAGTACAAAAGCAGGGAGGTCCTGCTGCAACTGTACAGGGTATTGGTGAGGCCGCACCTGGAGTACTGCGTGCAGTTTTGGTCACCTTACTTAAGGAAGGATATACTAGCCTTGGAGGGGGTACAGAGACGATTCACTAGGCTGATTCTCGAGATGAGGGGGTTACCTTATGATGATAGATTGAGTAGACTGGGTCTTTACTCGTTGGAGTTCAGAAGGATGAGGGGTGATCTTATAAAAACATTTAAAATCATGAAAGGGATAGACAAGATAGAGGCAGAGAGGTTGTTTCCACTGGTCGGGGAGGCTAGAACTAGGGGGCACAGCCTCAAAATACGGAAGAGCCAATTAAAAACCGAGTTGAGAAGGAATTTCTTCTCCCAGAGGGTTGTGAATCTGTGGAATTCTCTGCCCAAGGAAGCAGTTGAGGCTAGCTCATTGAATGTATTCAAGTCACAGATAGATAGATTTTTAACCAATAAGGGAATTAAGGTTTACGGGGAGCGGGCGGGTAAGTGGAGCTGAGTCCACGGCCAGATCAGTCATGATCTTGTTGAATGGCGGAGCAGGCTCGAGGGGCTAGATAGCCTACTCCTGTTCCTAATTCTTATGTTCTTATGTTCTAAACTGACACTGAGCCATATAACAGAGACAAGAGACATTAGGACAGGTGACCAAAAGCTGGGTCAAAGAGTTAGGTTTTAAGGAGCGTCTTGAAGGAGGAAAGAGAGGTAGAGAGGTGGAGGGGTTTAGGGAGGAAGCTCGGGGCCCAAACAGCTGAAGGCACGGCCACCAATGGTGGAGCGATTATAATCAGGGATGCTCAGGCGGGCAGAATTAGAGGAGTGCAGAGATCTCGGGGGGTTGTGGGGCTGGAGGAGATTACAGAGATAGGGAGGGGCGAGGCCATGGAGGGATTTGTAAACAAGGTCACAGGTTCAAAGTAGTAAACAGGAATTCTGGGACTGACATCAAGGGATTCTTCCTCACCCAGAGAGTGATTGACATTTGAAGTGGAAGCGAAGTGGAGGCAATAAAAACCCGGGAGTCATTTAAGGAACAATTAAATTAATATTAAGGGAATCGAGGGATGTGGGGATCGGGCGGGAAAGTGCAGTTGAGATAGAGGATCAGCCATGATCTTATTGAATGGTGGAGCAGGCTCGAGGGGCCGAACAGCCAACTCCTGCTCCTAATTCTTATGTTCTTACGTTAAATGCAGGAATGGGGGTGATGGGGGCTGTTGTGGATGATTTAAGATGGGCCGAATGGCTGTCCTTTTCCATAAGTATCTTGTGATGATGTGATCACAAAAGGGGTAAAAGTTCGCCTGAAAGCCAATGGAAAAGATGGTCGGGCAGAGAGGAATTACTGCTCTACATCGATCCTACATCGAACATGCTTGTTTGTCGGGGACAGTCCCTAGCACCCTCGGCCAGAATGGTGGAGTTTGTCAAAAGGCAGCGAATGTTAAAACACTCAGAGCCACCAGTGGTGCTCTCTCTGCCCTGTCCCCAGTCACTCAGGGACACTCCTGGTGCTCTCACTGCCCTGTCCCCAGTCACTCAGGGACACTCCTGGTGCTCTCACTGCCCTGTCCACAGTCACTCAGGGACACTCCTGGTGCTCTCACTGCCCTGTCCCCAGTCACTCAGGGACACTCCTGGTGCTCTCACTGTCCTGTCCCCAGTCACTCAGGGACACTCCTGGTGCTCTCACTGTCCTGTCCCCAGTCACTCAGGGACACTCGGTGCTCTCACTGCCCTGTCCCCAGTCACTCAGAGACACTCCTGGTGCTCTCACTGCCCTGTCCCCAGTCACTCAGGGACACTCCTGGTGCTCTCACTGTCCTGTCCCCAGTCACTCAGGGACACTCCTGGTGCTCTCACTGTCCTGTCCCCAGTCACTCAGAGACACTCCTGGTGCTCTCATTGCCCTGTCCCCAGTCACTCAGGGACACTCCTGGTGCTCTCACTGCCCTGTCCCCAGTCACTCAGGGACACACCTGGTGCTCTCACTGCCCTGTCCCCAGTCACTCAGGGACACTCCTGGTGCTCTCTCTGCCCTGTCCCCAGTCACTCAGGGACACTCCTGGTGCTCTCACTGCCCTGTCCCCAGTCACTCAGAGACACTCCTGGTGCTCTCACTGCCCTGTCCCCAGTCACTCAGGGACACTCCTGGTGCTCTCTCTGCCCTGTCCCCAGTCACTCAGGGACACTCCTGGTGCTCTCACTGCCCTGTCCCCAGTCACTCAGGAACACTCCTGGTGCTCTCACTGCCCTGTCCCCAGTCACTCAGGGGCACTCCTGGTGCTCTCACTGCCCTGTCCCCAGTCACTCAGGGACACTCCTGGTGCTCTCACTGCCCTGTCCCCAGTCACTCAGGGACACTCCTGGTGCTCTCTCTGCCCTGTCCCCAGTCACTCAGAGACACTCCTGGTGCTCTCTCTGCCCTGTCCCCAGTCACTCAGGGACACTCCTGGTGCTCTCACTGCCCTGTGTTTGCATGTCTAATATTGCCGGGACAGACCTGTATTCCACAAACTCCATGCTCTGTAGCCGCTCCTTTAGATTATGACAAATTAATGATTCCGCGGGGGTTAAAATCAAATTCTACAGATGGTCATCATCATCATCATCATCATAGGCGGTCCCTCGAACGAGGATGACTTGCTTCCATGAGTTCACAGATATTTCAACGGAGGACCCGATGTTCCAGTCCTGAACTCCAGTTGAGGGGGTGGAAGATGCCTGTGGGTGGATTTATTTAACGTGGGGTGACCGTTGCACATCAGCCACCACACGGGCTTGACAGAGCTCGGTCTTTATCCAGTGGCAAGGGTTAACCAGGACGACTGGAGACCAGCTCTGCTGCACGGACCTAGTGCGCTCACATATCGCAGTGTGGGCTGGGCCCGTGCTGCCCCTGGGCCCTCGGCTCTTCTGGGCCCCGTACCCTCATTTACCGCACCTCCGCCACGATCTCTCACCGCTCCTCCGCCACAAACACTCGCCGCACCTCTGCCACGAAGCGTTAGCAGACAAAATTTGACACCAAACCACATAAGAAGATATTAGGACAGATGACCAAAAGCTAGCGGGCCAGTCACCCAATGAAACCCCCGCCCGTTATACGCCATGCCCGTTATACGCCGCGCCCGTTATACGCCAATGGTAAGGGTATCTGGGCGGGTTTACAATATATGGCCAATACGCTATCGGCATTTTGCACACCCTCCCCCGCCAAAGCTCAATTCCCACTTGTTCCTGAAATGAATGTTTCACTTCAGGTTCCTCCTTGGGAAGGAGCTGAACTGTGACCCCTCCCCATCCCATTCGCAGCCAATGGGCAGAGCCCAAGCTTTGCCCCCTCGCCCCTCACCTTCAGAACCTGCTCTAAATTCTCCAGTTTGACACGAAGCTTGTCCTTCTCCTGTACAGCCAAGTCTCGCTCTCGTGTCACAACAGGAAGCGCTTCTTTAAGGTGCTCATAGTCCACTTTCACCTGAAGAGATGGATAAAATTACATCAACAACTTGCATTTATATAGCGCCTTCAATGTGTAAAACATCAGGAGCGTTATCGGACAGAATGTGACACCGAGCCACATAAGGAGAAATTAGGGCAGGTGACCAAAAGCTTGGTCAAAGAGGTCGGTTTTAAGGAGCGTCTTAAAGGAGGAAAGAGAGGTAGGAAGGTGGAGAGGTTTAGGGAGGGAGTTCCAGAGCTTGGGGCCCAGGCATCAGAAGGCACGGACACCAATGCACAAGAGGCCAGAATTGGCGGAGCGCAGAGATCTTGCCGATTACAGAGATAGGGAGGAGCGAGGGCCATGGAGGGGTTTGTAAATAAGGATGAGAATTTTGAAATCGAGGCGTTGCTTAACCGGGAGCCAATGTAGGTCAGCGAGCACAGGGGATGATGGATGAGCGGGACTCGGTGCGAGTTAGGACATGGGGCAGTGAGCACAGGGGGTGATGGGTGAGCGGACTCGATGCGAGTTAGGACACGGGGCAGCGAGCACAGGGGGTGATGGGTGAGTGGGACTCGGTGCGAGTTAGGACACGGGTCAGTGAGCACAGGAGGTGATGGGTGAGCGGGACTTGGTGCGAGTTAGGATACGGGTCAGTGAGCACAGGGGGTGATGGGTGAGCGGGACTGGGTGCGAGTTAGGACACGGGCAGTCGAGTTTTGGATCACCTCTAGTTTACGTCGGGTAGAATGTGGGAGGCCAGCCAGGAGTGCGTTGCAATAGTCAAGTCTAGAGATAACAAAGGCACGGATGAGGGCTTCAGCAGCGGATGAGCTGAGACAGGGGCGGAGACGGGTGATGTTACGGAGGTGGAAATTGGTGGTCTTAGTTATGCTGCGGATATGTGGTCGGAAGCTCATTTCAGGGTCTAATCGGTTGCCCAATGGGTAACAAGGGCTGCAAGAACCTTAGCAGGACCTTCTGGGTGGAACTGTCGATGTCAACCTCCCTCACGGTACATTTTATATCTCCAAGTGACAATGAGTTTATACTGAGCATCATTTTGAAATATTGGGGTGGATTCTAACTCCCCTCAGCAACCCCCCGACCTCCACCTGACACAAACCACCCCGAACACCGCTTCCGTTTAATCCACGACCGCATATAAGGGGGACACAGGTAGAAAAAGGCAAGTTCGGCACTAATGGCAGCAAACACACCTTCAAACCCACCTTCAGACCAAAAGCGGAAGTGAGCTCGGGGCAGGGGAGGGGGGGCTACGATCCTCGAGTCAGTCATGAGGCGATGAGGCACCCTGATGGGGATTACAGGTTTTAGTGGGTGAGTTAGATGGGCTGAATGGCCTCCCTCATCTGAACTTTATCTTCGTGACCTTTGAATATAACACGACAGGAGCTGGAATAAGCAAGAAGCAGTTGGGCGGGTTTATACTTTAGATGTTTCTGATCTGGAACCAAATGGCCGAGGAAGCTGAGCAGCCCACGGTCCGAATCGGTCAGTGTTCTCGGTGGGGATTTGGCAATGACTCGGTGAATACCCGTTCAAGGCAACAGCTAGAAGCTAAATCTTCAACAAGCACCGCATGTAGAAAGCACAAACACTCACAGACCATTAACCCTTTCAGCCCTGAAAGGCTGTCAGCTTTCGAGAGATGCATAGAATCTCACAGCACAGGAGGAGGCCATTCGGCCCATCGAGCCTGTGCCGGCTCTGTGACAGAGCGATCCAATCAGTCCCACTCCCCCCGCTCTCTCCCCACAGCCCGGCAAACCTTTCCCCTTCAAGTATTTATCCAATTCCCGTTTGAAAGTTACGATTGAATCTGCTCCCACCGCCCTTTCAGGCAGCGCGTTCCTGATCACAACAACTCGCTGCGTAAACACATTCTCCCCATCTCCCCTCTGGTTCTCTCGCCGATTATCGTCAATCTGTGTCCCTCTGGTTACCCACCCTCCTGCCCCTGGGAACAGTTTCATATTTTTTGTTCCATCCAACATGCATTGAAAGAAAGCGTTTTGTAAGTCTGTGCTTTATTTAGTTCAGGTATCAACTGCCGAATTTGGAGAATCATTTTATTTAACAAGGCCTCAATGTTGTGTCTTTTAGTTCAGCGAAAACTACTCTGGGGGATAATCAGGCTCCCACATTGGTTCTGTGCGAGGAATCTATTCATCATTATTTTATACAACAGTGTAATTCATCTCACTCTCAACACACAGCAAGATCCCAAACTGGGGGTGGGAGGGTGCTGTTAGATTGCCCTCTCCTCCCAAGATATTGAGCCCATATTTCGAGCATCTTTGCTTAATCACTAAATTCTGAAATACGTTCATCCAGCAACTCGAAACCATCGGAGTTTTGTCTTCATTGTCCAATCACATTCCTAATCCTAACCATACAGGATATCCAAAACCTAATATCTGGACACACTTCCTGCCAACGTTTCCCAATTCTAACCTCCTTTGGCCATATTTATAATGGCGATTCCTATGTAAACCTGTCACACTGCAGCGCCCCCACTGATGGGAGAAGGTAATTACAGTTTGCACCATGACAAGTTTACATAAGCAGCTGCCATTATAAATTCAGAGTTTCTAATGGAATTTTAAAAATAAGGACAGAACGTATCATTTTAAAATGGAGGCTGAATAATTCTGTGTGCTCTGAATACTTAAAGACTTGCATTTCTATAGCCCTTTCACAACCTCTGGACGTCCCAAAGCGCTTTACAACCAATGAAGTACTTTTGGAGTGTAGTCTCTGTTGTAATGTAGGAAACGCGGCAGGCAATTTGCGCACAGCAAGCTCCCACAAACAGCAATGTGATAATGACCCAGATAATCTGTTTTAGTGATGTTGATTGAGGGATAAATATTGGCCCCAGGACATCGGGGAGAACTCCCCTGCTCTTCTTCGAAATAGTGCCGTGGGATCTTTTACGCCCGCCTGAGAGAGCAGACGGGGCCTCGGTTTAACGTCCCATCCTAAGGACGGAAGGGACATTAAACTCGAGTAAAATAGTCCCCTGTCCCCTGAAAGACAACACTTGGGTTGACCATCCCCATGCAATGTTGCGGGAGATTGACTAATGTTCCAATATTTGTGTTAGAATCAGAGAAATTTACTGCACGGAAGGAGGCCATTTCGGCCCATCGTGTCCATGCCGGCCGACAAAGAGCTACCCAGCCTAATCCCACTTTCCAGCCCTCGGTCCGTAGCCCTGTAGGTTACAGCACTTGAAGTGCACATCCAGGTACTTTTTAAATGTGGTGAGGGTTTCTGCCTCTACCAGCCTTTCGGGCCGTGAGTTCCAGACCCCCACCACCCTCTGGGTGAAGACATTTCCCCTCAAATCCCATCTAAACCTCCCCCCAATGACTTTACATCCATACCCCCTGGTTGTTGACCCCTCTGCCAAGGTGTTGGTGTTACCAGCACACTACCTGATCATACTGGAGGGCCTTCTGACATAGGCCAGATAACTGAAGACTCCAGCAACACTTTCCTTGAAGAATTTCCTTCAGTTCATTCTCCTGAGAAAAGACAAAAAATAAGAATTGTGCCGTGAATGTACAGAATTCAACAATCTTGGCACAAAATGATGATGTCACTGGTTTCCCTTAACTATTTGTCCAAAACTGATCTATTGCAGAAAGCAGTGCAATGATTGGGCTCATTATTCCGGTAACTCCAACAAGCAAATGGTATGTTGGCCTTTATTACAGGAGGATTTGAGTATAAGAGTAAAGACGTCTTACTACAATTATACAGGGCCCTGGTGAGACCACACCTGGAGTATTGTGTGCAGTTTTGGTCTCCTTACCTAAGGAAGGATATACTTGCCATAGAGAGAGTGCAACGAAGGGTGACCAGACTGATTCCTGGGATGGGAGGATTGTCTGATGAGGAGAAATTGAGCAGATTAGGCCTGTATTCTCTATCGTTCAGAAGAATGAGAGGTGATCTCATTGAAATATACAACATTCGTGGCAGAGGCAGTATAATGTGGATAAATGTGAGGTTATCCACTTTGGTTGCAAAAACACGAAGGCAGAATATTATCTGAATGGTGGCAGATTAGGAAAAGGGGAGGTGCAACGAGACCTGGATATCATGGTACATCAGTCATTGAAGGTTGGCATGCAGGTACAGCAGGCGATGAAGAAGTCAAATGGTATGTTGGCCTTCATAACAAGAGGATTTGAGTATAGGAGCAGGGAGGTCTTACTGCAGTTGTACAAGGCCTTAGTGAGGCCTCGCCTGGAATACTGTGTTCAGTTTTGGTCTCCTAATCTGAGGAAGGACGTTCTTGCTATTGAGGGAGTGCAGCGAAGGTTCACCAGACTGATTCCCGGGATGGCAGGACTGACATATGAGGAGAGACTGGATCGACTGGGCCTGTATGCACTGGAGTTTAGAAGGATGAGGGGGGATCTCATAGAAACATATAAAATTCTGACGGGACTGGACAGGTTAGATGCAGGAAGAATGTTCCCGATGTTGGGGAAGTCCAGAACCAGGGGACATAGTCTAAGGATAAGGAGTAAGCCATTTAGGACCGAGATGAGGAGAAATTTCTTCACGCAGAGAGTTGTTAACCTGTGGAATTCCCTGCCGCAGAGAGTTGTTGATGCCAGTTCATTGCATATATTCAACAGGGAGTTAGTTATGGCCCTTACGGCTAAAGGGATCAAGGGGTATGGAGAGAAAGCAGGAAAGGGGTACTGAGGTGAATGATCAGCCATGATCTTATTGAATGGTGGTGCAGGCTCGAAGGGCCGAATGGCCTACTCCTGCACCTATTTTCTATGTTTCTATGTTTCTATTCTTACAGGGCTTGACAGGGTAGATGCAGGGAGGGTGTTTCCCCCGGGCTGGAGAGTCCAGAACCGGGGTCACAGTCTCAGGTTAAAGGGTCGGCCATTTAGGATGAGGAGGAATTTCTTCACTCAGAGGGTGGTGAATCTTTGGAATTCTCTGCCCCAGAGGGCTGTAGAGGCTGAGTCGTTGAGTATAGTCAAGGCTGAGACCGATAGATATTGGAGTCTAGAGGGACTTGGAGATCAGACAGGAAAGTGGAGTTGAGGTCGCTAATCAGCCATGATTGAATGGCGGAGCAGGCTAACTCCTATTTCTTATTTCTGTAACTAATAAACAAAAGTGTTCAAATAAAATGGGACACTTCCTGGGTTGGTTGCAGGAGGCTTTACTCTCCCGAGACTCGAGGATAATCCTGGAAGGTACGGACCTCAGGGCTGACTGGGAAGCTTTCCAAGGAGCAGTATAAATTGTGTGCGTGTGTGTGGTGAAATCCAGATTGTGTTAAGCCGCAGGATGAAGATCTGACCGAGTCCTTCAAAGTACAAAGTAATCAACAGAACTCCGCGTGACCCAGGCGAAGGCTTCAGAGGAACCATCAATATCTGCACCACAGGGGGAACGCCTCACAACCCGTCAACAAGGCAAAGGCCCTCACTGCACGCATCTGGGCCCTGGGGTGGGGGTGGGGGGGGCCTGGTGGTCCGGCCAAATGAAACGGCAGGGCCTCATTATCATATTTTTATTTTGTTGCTGGGCGGGAAGCCAACGGTAGATGGGTATTGGAGATCCCGGGAAGGAAGGCTTGGAATCAGGGATTGGGAGGTTGGGGCAGGGGTGGTGTTTGGAGGGGTGGATTTGGGGGAGCATGGGATTGGGGGAGGGGGGTGAGAGATGTGGGGTGGGGTTGAGGGACGGGTGGGGGATTGGGGAGGGCTTTTTGAGAGGTCGTTGGGGGAAGGGTGTTGGGGAGGGGGTTTCGGGGAAGGGGTTGGGGAGGGGGGTTGGGGAGAGTGGGTTTGGGGAGAGTGGGTTTGGGGTGTTGGGGAGGGTGGCGTTGGGGAGGGGGCATTCGAGGAGGGGGTTGGGGGAGGGGGTTGGGGGAGAGGTGGGGTTGCGGTATTGGGGGAGGGTGGGGTTGGGGGAGTGTGGAGGGGTTTGGGGAGGGGGGTTGGGGAGAGGTGGGGTTGTGGGAGAGTGGATTTGGGGTGTTGGGGGAGGGTGGGATTGGGGAGGGGTGTTCGGGGAGGGGGTTGCGGGAGGGGGGTTGGGGCAGGGGGTTTGGGGGAGGGTGGAGGGGGTTGGGGGAGGGGGTTGAGGGAGGGGGTTGGGGGAGGGTGAAGGGGGTTGGGGGAGGGGGGTTGGGAGAGGGTGGAGGGGGTCGGGATCGGGGGGTTGGGAAGGGGGTTGGGGGAGGGTGGAGGGGGTTGGGGGAGGGTGGAGGGGGTTGGGGGAGGGGGGTTGGGGGAGGGGGTTGGGGAGGGTGAAGGGGGTTGGGGGAGGGTGGAGGGGGTTGGGGGAGGGGGTTGGGGGAGGGTGGAGGGGGTTGGGGGAGGGGTTGGGGGAGGGTGGGATTGGGGAGGGGGGTTCGGGGAGGGGGTTGGGGGAGGGGGGTTGGGGGAGGGTGGAGGGGATTGGGGAGGGGGGTTGGGGGAGGGTGGAGGGGGGTTGGGGGAGGGGGGTTGGGGGAGGGGGGTTGGGGGAGGGAGTTGGGGGAGGGGATTGGGGGAGGGTGGAGGGGGTTGGAGGAGGGGGTTGGGGAGGGGGATTGGGGGAGGGGGTTGGGGGAGGGGGGAGGGGGTTGGGGGAGGGAGGTTGGGGGAGGGGGTTGGGGGAGGGTGGAGGGGGTTGGGGAGGGGGTTGGGGAGGGGTGTTGGGGGAGGGGGTTGGGGAGGGGGATTGGGGGAGGGGGTTGGGGGAGGGTGGAGGGGGTTGGGGGAGGGAGGTTGGGGGAGGGGGTTGGGGGAGGGTGGAGGGGGTTGGGGAGGGGGTTGGGGAGGGGGGTTGGGGGAGGGGGTTGTGGAGGGGGGTTGGGGGAGGGGGGTTGGGGGAGAGGTGGGGTTGGTGGAGAGGTGCGGTTGGGGGAGAGGTGGGGTTGGGGGAGGGGGGTTGGGGGAGGGGGTTGGGGGGAGTGTGGAGGGGGTTGGGGGAGTGGGGTTGGGGGAGGGGGGTTGGGGGAGAGGTGGTGTTGGGGGAGGGGGGTTGGGGGAGGGGGTTGGGGGGAGGGTGGAGGGGGTTGGGGGAGTGGGGTTGGGGGAGGGGGGTTGGGGGAGAGGTGGGGTTGGTGGAGAGGTGCGGTTGGGGGAGGGTGGAGGGGGTTGGGGGAGGGGGGTTGACCAATCACGGCAGTGCGGCGAAGCCACGATCAGGGTGGGTTTGTTTGAGGGGCCAATGCCGGCGCAGGGCGAGCTACTGCTCCCCCCGGGCTCACAGGGGTACACAATGCACCAGTACCCCAATCCTGCTGCCCCTGGCTACATTCCACTGCCGGGTTTCCCTGAACACTGGAATCCCGGCCGGTAAACGTTACATTTACATCAGGCTCTTAACTGCAGTGTGGGAGCCTGATTTAAATATCATAATGAAGTGTCTCGCCTCTGTCTCTGTCTCTCTCTGTCGGTCTGTCTCTGTCGGAGGGGCAGTACTGAGGGAGCGCTGCACTGTCGGAGGGGCAGTACTGAGGGTGCGCTGCACTGTCGGAGGGGCTGTACTGAGGGAGCGCTGCACTGTCGGAGGAGCAGTACTGAGGGAGTGCCGCACTGTCGGAGGGGCAGTACTGAGGGAGTGCTGCACTGTCGGAGGGGCAGTACTGAGGGAGTGCTGCACTGTCGGAGGGGCAGTACTGAGGGAGTGCTGCACTGTCGGAGGGGTAGTACTGAGGGAGTGCCGCACTGTCGGAGGGGCAGTACTGAGGGAGTGCCGCACTGTCGGAGAGGCAGTACTGAGGGAGTGCCGCACTGTCGGAGGGGTAGTACTGAGGGAATGCCGCACTGATGGAGGGGCAGTACTGAGGGAGTGCCGCACTGTCGGAGGGGTAGTACTGAGGGAGTGCCGCACTGACGGAGGGGCAGTACTGAGGGAGTGCTGCACTGTCGGAGGGGTAGTACTGAGGGAGTGCCGTACTGACGGAGGGGCAGTGCTGAGGGAGTGCCGCACTGTCGGAGGGGCAATACTGAGGGAGTGCCGCAGTGTCAGAGGGGCAGTGCTGAGGGAGTGCCGCACTGTCGGAGGGGCAATACTGAGGGAGTGCCGCAGTGTCGGAGGGGCAGTACTGAGGGAGCGCCGCACTGTCGGAGGGGCAGTACTGAGGGAGTGCCGCAGTGTCAGAGGGGCAGTACTGAGGGAGTGCCGCAGTATCAGAGGGGCAGTGCTGACCCCAGGTACCGTCTGCCTGTTCAGGTGGATATTAAAAAGTGGCTTCATTCGAAGCGTTCCCCCATTGTTCCCCAACCAGAAACAGATTCACTCAATGGCTATTGTGGGGTCTTACTGCGCTAAAGCTGCCCGCCATGCTGGCCGACATCGCAACGCTGGGTGCACGATCGAGGTGATTAGTTGGGTGTGATGTGTTTGAGCATGTTTCTGAGAGATGTGATAAGGTGCAGTATAAAGGCTTTAATAAAACAATAAAAGATTGAAGACCTGTCTGCTGGAGATAATCCTCTTCAAACACTGAGTCATCCCCATTCAGCACATGTACTTTCACTGCAGACACAGGGAGGCTGCTGAATATATTTGCTTTTAACCATATTTACAAATGTAATTAAAGATGGTGCAGATGATTTCTTTGGACGATACATGGATTGTGCAAGAAATGTAACTCAGTTGGGTGACTTCAAAAGAACATTCCTGGACTAATCTAGATAGAAAACATTTCATTTTCCCTTGCTTCTCGTTATCAAATTATCTGCAAAAACACTGAATCCTCAGAATACGTTCACGCTTGAACATCTTTATGTGTGTAATGGAAAGCCCAGAGCAACACACTGTGTTCGAATCCCGTGTCGCAGTGAGTCAGGGCAATGCTGAGGCTACTAAGCAACATCGGTGTTAGCCGGGGCTCAGTGGGCAGCACTCTCACCTCTGAGTCACAAGGTCATGGGTTCAAGTCTCACTCCAGGGACTGGAGCACAAAATCCAGGCTGACACTCCCAGTGTGGTGCTGAGGGAGTGCTGCACTGTCGGAGGGGCAATACTGAGGGAGTGCTGCACTGTCGGAGGGGCAATACTGAGGGAGTGCTGCACTGTCGGAGTGGCAGTACTGAGGGAGTGCTGCAATGTTGGAGAGGCAGTACTGAGGGATCACTGCATTGTCAGAGGGGCAGTACTGAGGGAGCGCCGCACTGTCGGAGGGGCAGTACTGAGGGAGTGCTGCACTGTCGGAGGGGCAGTACTGAGGGAGTGCTGCACTGTTGGAGGGGCAGTACTGAGGGAGTGCTGCACTGTCGGAGTGGCAGTACTGAGGGAGTGCTGCACTGTTGGAGGGGCAGTACTGAGGGAGTGCTGCACTGTTGGAGGGGCAGTACTGAGGGAGTGCTGCACTGTTGGAGAGGCATTACTGAGGGAGCGCTACACTGTCGGAGGTGCTTTCTTTTGGATAAGACGTTAAACTGAGGCCCCGTCTGCTCTCTCAGGTTGACGTAAAAGATCCCATGGCGCTATTTCGAAGAAGAGCAGGGGAGTTCTTCCTGGGACCAATATTTATCCCTAAACCCACATCACTAAAACAGATTATCTGGTCATTATCACATTGCTGTTTGTGGGAGCTTGCTGTGCGCAAATTGGCTGCCGCGTTTCCCACATTACAACAGTGACTACACTCCAAAAAGTACTTCATTGGCTGTAAAGCGCATTGAGACGTCCGGTGATTGCGAACAGAGTGAATTGCAAATCTTTCTGTTTGAGATTTGGTTTGCTGGGCACATGTTGGGGCTATTTTTGCATGTTGCCTCTCTCATTTTGTAATTCCTAACATGTAAATTTAGCGTTGTGCAAAAATGTTCTTATAAAGTGTCGGATTTGGGACAATAGATTTCAATTCTTTTCAGAGAAATTATATTTCTACACTGGCATCCATTGATATTCCTGTTTTATTGGTTCCTGGGATGTGGGCGTCGCTGGCAAGGCCGGCATGTATTGCCCATCCCTAATTGCCGGCTTTGATACTGACGGATTTTCTGGACAATTTCACAGGGCACTTACTGTGGGAATGGAGTCACCTGTAGGTCCAGACCGGGCAAGGGCAGCAGGTTTACTGCCCCAAAGACATCAGTGAACCCGTTGGCTTTTTACGACAATCCGACACTATTACGGACACCAGCTTTTTAGTTCCAGAGTTTTTGAACCAAATTCAAATTCTCAATCTGCCAGGGTGGGATTTGAACTCATGTTCTCCGGTTTGTTCGTCCAGTAACTTTACAACCACACGACTGTACTCTCAGTAACACTTCTCTTTCGTCCACGGATGTCTCTTATATTTGCTGAGCTCATCCTAGTTCAGTAATTTTAAAATTCTCATCCTTATTTTCAAATCCCTCCATGACCCTCGCCCTTCCCTATCTCTGTAATCTCCTCCAGCCCCACAACTCCCCTGAGATCTCCGCACTCCTCTAATTCCGGCCTCTTCTGCAGTCACGACTTCCATCGCTCCGCCACCAGTGGCCGTTTCACTACCTTAGAGACGCTATATAAATACAAGTTGTTGTTGTAACCCCGTTGCGAAATATTCGTTTTGCGATCTGTAGATGGATGTTGTGGGGCGGGGGAGGGGGGCCTCGGGCAGGGGGGGGGCGCCTTGGGGGAGGGGGCACGGGGGGGAAGGGGGCCTCGGGGGAAGGGGCCTCGGGAGGGGGGTGCCTGGGGGACGCAGATTCATCACAATCATACTGTGGCTAATGGGGTTACATTCTGAGGACAGATTGCCTTGATGTATTTAAGGGGAAGTTAGATAAACACACGAGGGAGAAAGGAATAGAAGGATATGGTGATGGGGTGAGATGGAGAGGGGTGGGAGGGGGCTGGTGTGGAACATAAACCCCGGCACGGAGCGTGGGGCCCAATGGCCTGTTTCTGTGCCGTACACTTGGTGTAATTCTATGAATTATTCATAAAGTACAAACTGCAATATTAAAACACACTAAAATTGATATACATCAATGCTCAAAACACACACATTTTCAGATCTGCAAAAGTTGGAAGGAATTAAGGATTGGTTTTAAACATTGCCTGTTTTTTGCTTTTTAACCCCAAAAAATCAGAGATTTAAGGAAAGGGGAACCCGAGCACCAGGGGGCAGCAGTGATTGAATCCAAGGCGATGATCAATTCTCCAGTATTTTAATTTACATCCCGAATCAGTCCCAGACTATTACAGGAATGCAGTGCTATCCGGGCCAGTGTTTGTCCTGTGCAAGTTTAGTAATAATTGTAGTCAGTGAGCTGGAAATCCCGGCCTCCCTGAGTCCGTACGGAATGTGTACAGAGTGTGTGCGGGGTGTGTGCGGGGTGCATACGGGGTGCGTACGGAGTGCGTGCGGGGTGTGTACGGGGTGCGAACAGGGAGCGTATGGGGTGCGTACAGAGTGCGTACGGGGTGTGTACGGAGTAAGCACAGAGTGAGCACGGGATGCGTACGGGGTGCGAACGGGGTGCGAACAGGGTGCGTATGGGGTACGTACAGAGTGCATACGGGGTGTGTACGGAGTGCGTGCGGGGTGCGTACGGGGTACGTACAGAGTGCATACAGGGTGCGTACGGAGTGCGTGCGGGGTGCGTACGGGGTGCATACAGAGTGCGTACGGGATGTGTACGGAGTGAGCACAGAGTGAGCACGGGATGCGTACGGGGTGCGTATGGGGTGCGTATGGAGCGAGCACAGAGTGAGCACGGGATGCGTACGGGGTGCGTACGGAGTGCGTACGGGATGCATACGGAGTGAGCACAGAGTGAGCACGGGATGCGTACGGAGTGAGCACAGAGTGAGCACGGGATGCGTACGGGGTGCATACAGGGTGCATACGGAGTGAGCACAGAGTGAGCACGGGATGCGTACAGACACGGGAAGGCATTGCAAAAGCCAATACTCAGTGCACGATGCACATGCGCTGAAAAGTGGCTTTTCAGATCCGTCAAGCTGCAGGACATTCACAAGGGCGAGATTTACCCATCACTTGCCCGGCAAATGTCCTCAAAACTCTTGCTCCTGATAAAAGCACAGCTTACTGTTACAGGCGTAAGAGTTTTAAAACATACAAAAATATAATTAAATTAAATTAAAACACAGATTATTTTTAAAACCCTGCTCACTACATTACATTTATTTTTAACCATAATTAAAAAAAACTTTTAAAAAACTCGGAATTTTTTTTCTGGAAGATATTTACTAACTGTAATTTTAAATATGTGAGGTGTGTTTTTTATTTTTTATTATGTGTTTAGTGTTTTTTTCCCATTAATAGCTCTGAGAACTTGTAGATACGGAGTTCCCATTGCTATTAATGAGACGCTGTAGAATACTGTACCTGATTGGTTGAGCAGCCACACGTGGAAACCTGGAGGACGGGAGCGCGCTCCGCAGCGCGGGAAGAGAAGGCCTTCCCACCACAATCCCATGCTGCTCCCGGACCACCAGGTAAATTCCTAGAAATGTTTCAGGTTGCAGGCAATTGCCCGCGGGAACCTCCGATGTAAATGGGGGGAGTTGTAAATCGAGCTGCCGATCCACTATTGTCCAATTTACACCAGCACACAGAGTGACAGTCGACCCAGCAACCATTGCACCTCCCGGAGTACCTCACAGGGACTGTCGCTCCTAAAGGCAGCACGCCAAACTCGGAAACTCCTGCTCCGTCTCTCCTTCCCTTTGAAACTTAAGGCAGGTTTCCGCAGAATCTAGCAGAGCTTTAATATCCTCCGCAACACACCTGCCTGGTCCTGGGGTAGAGCCACTTCATTGGCCCATCAGCCCCGGTCCTGGGCGCCCAGAGAGACTGGGCTGGCTGCTGGTTGTTTATATAACCAGGGCTCACTCGGCTTTTACCCAATTCACTGTGTGTGAAGCGCGCTGGGGCAGCTGTGGGACACAGGATAAGATGTGAAATAAACCACCAGGGGCGTCATTTCCAACTTACCGCTGGACAATCTTCCCGCAAGATTTATTTTGGCCCCTTTCAGGGCCTGGGGCCCGGCGGGCGATTCTCGATAGCACGCGTGAGCCGGCTGCGTGGGACCCGAGCACGCTGTGAGGCCGCGCGGTTTAAAAGGAACATTGCCGCTGGACGGTAAAGGTGGCATTGTGAGCCCGGTGGACGGTACAGAAACCCATGGAATGGATGGCACTAAAATCGGCCGTGTGGGTGGTAGTGAAGAAAGCTCTGGACTGCAGGAAGACATCAATGTACTGGTCAGGTGGGCAGAACAGGGGCAAATGCAGTTCAAGCCGGAGAAGTGTGAGGTAATGCATTTGGGGAGGGTTAACAAGGCAAGGGAATACACATTAAATGGTAGGACACTGGGAAGTGTAGAGGAACAGAGGGACCTGGGAGTGCAGGTCCACAGATCCCTGAAGGTAGCAGGCCAGGTAGATAAGGTGGTTAAGAAGGCATACGGAATACTTGCCTTTATTAGCTGAGGCATAGAATACAAGAGCAAGGAGGTTATGCTTGAACTGTATAAAACACTGGTTAGGCCACAGCTGGAGTACTGCGTGCAGTTCTGGTCACCACATTGCAGGAAAGATGTGATTGCACTAGAGAGGGTACAGAGGAGATTTACGAGGATGTTGCCTGGACTGGAGAATTTTAGCGATGAGGAAAGATTGGAGATGCTGGGTCTGTTTTCTTTGGAACAGAGGAGGCTGAGGGGAGACCTTATTGAGGTGTATAAAATTATGAGGGACCTGGATAGAGTGGATAGGACAGACCTATTTCCCTTAGCAGAGGGGTCAACAACCAGGGGGCATTGATTTAAAGTAATTGGGGGGGGAGGTTTAGAGGGGATTTGAGGGGAAATGTCTTCACCCAGAGGGTGGTGGGGGCCTGGAACTCACGGCCTGAAAGGGTGGTAGAGGCAGAAACCCTCACCACATTTAAAAAGTACCTGGATGTGCACCTGAAGTGTCGTAACCTACAGGGCTACGGACCCAGAGCTGGAAAGTGGGACTAGGCTGGGTAGCTCTTTGTCGGCCGGCGCGGACACGATGGGCCGAATGTGAACGTCTATGATTGTACAGAAGCTCAGCAGGTTTATATAACAGCCGCCCGATGCGCAATGCTGGCCCTTTACACTCCAGCGATCAGTGAAACGTTAGCCTGAAGCCCTCTCGAAGCCGCTCAGTCTCCCAGGGGAACCCAACCGTAGCAACAACCCTCTCGACAAGGAAATACTCCCCGACCTCCGAACACATTCAACTGTCAAGGTGTCAGGGCCGTGGAGAGGGAGCGGAGTAGATCGACTAGAACCATTCCGGGGATGGGGGGCTTCAGTGACGGGGAGAGCCTGGAGGAGCTACGGTTGTTCTCTTTGGAGCAGAGAAGGTTAATCATAGAATCACAGAATGATGGTGACAGCATACAATGAGGATATTCGACTTGTTGAGCCCTCCCACTTGTGGGAGATTTAATAGAGGTGTTCAAAATCATAAGGGGGTTTTGTTGGAGTAAACAAAGAGAGACTCATTCCACTGGTGGGAGGGTGGGTAACCAGGGGGACACAGATTGATGATAATCGGTGATGGAACCAGAGGGGGAGATGGGGAGAATGTGTTTACGCAGCGAGTTGTTGTGATCGGGAACGCGCTGCCTGAAAGGGCGGTGGGAGCAGATTCAATAGTAACTTTCAAACCGGGAATTGGATAAATACTGGAAGGGGAGAAATGTGCCGGGCTGTGGGGAAAGAGTGGGGGGAGTGGGACTGATCGGATCGCTCTCTCACAGAGCCGGCACAGGCTCGATGGGCCGAATGGCCTCCTCCTGTACTGTGAGATTCTGTGAACGAAAACTCCGGATCTAAATCCACATTCACAGTCCACATTATCCCACACTGCCGAGCTGGCTTCCCCCACTGGCGGAAACACTGGCAAATACACTGGGCTCCACTGGCGGATACACTGGGTCCCACTGGCAGATACACTGGGTCCCACTGGCAGAAACACTGGCAGATACACTGGGCTCCACTGGCGGATACACTGGGTCCCACGGGTGGATACACTGGGCCCCACTGGCGGAAACACTGGCAGATACACTGGGCTCCACTGGTGGATACACTGGGTTCCACTGGTGGATACACTGGGCCCCACTGGCAGATACACTGGGCCCCACTGGCGGATACACTGGGTCCCACTGGTGGATACACTGGGCTCCACTGGCGGATACACTGGGTCCCACTGGCGGATACACTGGGTCCCACTGGCGGATACACTGGGTCCCACTGATGGATACACTGGGCTCCATTGGCGGATACACTGGGTCCCACTGGTGGATACACTGGGCCCCACTGGCAGATACACTGGGCTCCACTGGCGGATACACTGGGTCCCACTGGCGGATACACTGGGTCCCACTGGCAGAAACACTGGCAGATACACTGGGCTCCACTGGCGGATACACTGGGTCCCACTGGCGGATACACTGGGTCCCACTGGCAGAAACACTGGCAGATACACTGGGCTCCACTGGCGGATACACTGGGTCACACTGGCGGATACACTGGGCTCCACTGGCGGAAACACTGGCAGATACACTGGGCTCCACTGGCGGATGCACTGGCTCCCACTGGCGGAAACACTGGCGGATACACTGGGTCCCACGGGTGGATACACTGGGCCCCACTGGCGGAAACACTGGCAGATACACTGGGTCACACTGGCGGATACACTAGGCTCCACTGGCGGATACACTGGGTCCCACTGGTGGATACACTGGGCCCCACTGGCAGATACACTGGGCCCCACTGGTGGATACACTGGGCCCCACTGGCAGATACACTGTGCCCAACTGGCAGCTTGATTGGCCAGTGCTGGCCATGCATCAATTCGACTGTTCCATTTGCTCAGAGGCAGGTCACTAAAGCTGATGTGTAAAGCAATTCCGGGAGTATTGGATTCCTGCAGTATGCCCATTTATCTAGTCAAGTTCCCAAAAGACTGGAACATGCGTAATGGTGATAAGAATTAATTTTCCTTTATTCATCTTACCCTCCCTGGTATCAGTAAATGCCTGGCAGGGAGTTTCGCCACTGAGAAGAATAATGATAAGAATCACCGTTTAGAAATTGAATTCCCATTGTAAAAAAAATCTGGAAATAAAAAGCTGGTGTCAGTAACGGTGACCGTGAATCGGTCGGATTGTCGTAAAAACCCAACGGGTTCGCTGATGTCCCTCGGGGAAGGAAACCTGCTGCCCTTACCCGGTCTGGGCCTATAGGTGACTCCAGACCCACACCAATCCCCCCTGGTGCTCTAGCAAGCCACTCAGTCATATCAAACCCACCGCCACCGTGTGACGGCAGCGAGGATGGGCAATAAATGCCGGCTTTGCCAGCATTGCGGTGGCAGCACCTCCAAAACCTGCGACCTCTACCACCTGGAAGGACAAGGGCAGCAGGCGCATGGGAACACCACCACCTCCACGTTCCCCTCCCAGTCACACACCATCCCGACTTGGAAATATATCGGCCGTTCCTTCATCGTCGCTGGGTCACAATCCTGGAACTCCCTCCCTAACAGCACTGTGGGAGCACCTTCACCACACGGACTGCAGCGGTTCAAGAAGGCGGCTCACCACCACCTTCTCAAGGGGCAATTAGGGATGGGCAATAAATGCTGGCCTTGACAGCGACGCCCACATCCCGGGAACAAATAAAAAATCCCAGCCCGAGAATGAATGAAAGGGAACAGAAGCTGCCAGCTGTGATCGCCAGCCTGTGCCAGGAGCTCCAGTCTTAGTTGGGGCCTTGCTGGGTCACTGATCTCAGTTACTGGGCGGCAGGGAGAGGGGGAAAGGCAGCCTGGGCTCCTGCTAGAGGATCTTTGCAGCTGATGTCAGGTGTGTCAGTTGGGGAACGTGCAGCAACACGCTGGCATTGGATGCACAATCTGTACAAAGGGACGGCTTAATCCAGTGTCCCATTGCAAATCACACGCCCCCTGTCCCAACAGCACTGGACAGAGTGAGGTGCTGGAAGGTGAGGAGGTTCGAGAGGAGTTGCTGTCCTTGCTCCAGGACTAAAGCTCTTGTTTCTTTTAAAGTAAAGACTTGCATTTATATAGCGCCTTTTACAACCACTGGACACCTCAGAGTGCCTTACAGCCAATGAAGTACTTTTCAAGTGTAGTCACTGTTGTAATGTAGGAAACGCAGCAGCCAATTTGCACAGAGCAAGCTCCCACAAACAGCAATGTGATAATGACCGGATAATCTGTTTTTTTATAGTTATGTGGGTTGAGGAATAAATATTGGCACCAGGAAACCGGTGATAACTCCCCTGCTCTTCTTCGAAATAGTGCCATGGGATCTTTTACATCCAGCGGATTGAGCAGACGGGGCCTCGGTTTAATGTCTTATCTGAAAGACGGCACCTCCGACAGTGCAGCACTCCCTCAGTACTGCCTCTCCGACAATGCAGCACTCCCTCAGTACTGCCCCTCCGACAGTGCAGCACTCCCTCAGTACTGCACTGGGAGTGTCAGCCTGGATTTTTGTGCACAAGTTCCTGGAGTGGGACTTGAATCCACAACCTTCTGACTCCGAGGCGAGAGTGCTACCCATTGAGCCACAGCTGTTTTGTTTTTCTGCAATCCCAGATTGAATGAAAACGGAATAATTGAATTAGATTTAAGAACATTATGTACAGCAGGGGAAACACAACTCCATCTGCAGTGCTCAGGCTGGAAGCAATTAGCTCAAACCATTGGCTAGTCATCGGGTGCTGAATGTGAAGGGCTTGTCTCCACAGTACACAGTCTAAGAACCTCACTGAACCAAGGCAGCATCAGTAAATGTTCACATTCTATCACACTCCGAACATCAGAATCCCAGAATGATCAAATCCAGCACCGCCTCGATTTTAAAATTCTCATCCATGTTTACAAATCCCTCCATGGCCCTCGCCCCTCCCTATCTCTGTAATCCCCTCCAGCCCCACAACCCCCCCGAGATATCTGTGCTATTCTAATTCTGCTCTCTTACACATCCCCGATTTTAATCGCAGCATAACCAAGACCGCCTATTTCCACCTCTGTAACATTGCCCGCCTTCGCCCCTGCCTCAGCTCATCCGCTGCTGAAGCCCTCATCCATGCCTTTGTTACCTCCAGACTTGACTATTCCAATGCACTCCTGGCTGGCCTCCCACATTCTACCCGACGTAAACTAGAGGTGATCCAAAACTCGGCTGCCCCGTGTCCTAACTCGCACCGAGTCCCACTCACCCATCACCCCCTGTGCTCGCTGACCCGTGTCCTAACTCGCACCGAGTCCCGCTCACCCATCACCCCCTGTGCTCACTGCCCCGTGTCCTAACTCGCACCAAGTCCCGCTCACCCATCATCCCCTGTGCTCACTGCCCCGTGTCCTAACTCGCACCGAGTCCTGCTCACCCATCACCCCCTGTGCTCACTGCCCCGTGTCCTAACTCGCACCGAGTCCTGCTCACCCATCACCCCCTGTGCTCGCTGACCTACATTTGCTCCCGGTTAGGCAACGCCTCGATTTCAAAATTCTCATCCTTGTTTTCGTATCCCTCCATGGCCCTCGCCCCTCCCTATCTCTGTAATCTCCTCCAGCCCCACAACCCCCCGAGATGTCTGCGCTCCTCTAATTCTGCCCTCGTGCATCCCTGATTATAATCGCTCCACCATCGGTGGCCGTGCCTTCTGTTGCCTGGGCCCCACACTCTGGAACTCCCTCCCTAAACCTCTCTGCCTCTCGCCTTAAACCCGACCTCTTTCCTGTCCCAATGTCTCATGTGGCTCAGTGCCACAATTTGTTCGATAATCGCTCCAGTGAAGCGCCCTGGGACTTTCACGCTGTTAAAGGCACGACATAAATGTAAGATGTTGTAGAATGCTGGCGAATCTCCAGAATTACGAGATTGAAAGTAGAAGGTGAGGTGTGAAATTGTTTGACAGTCAGCAGAAGGAATGTGTCTCACTGTCTACACTTCATTGGCTGTGAAGCGCTTTTGGACGTCTGGTGGTCGTGAAAGGCGCTATAGAAATGCAAGTCTTTCTTTTTAGAGGGTCTCAAAGTTTACTAAACTAAAGAATTGGATTATTGCATCAAAGAGCGAATCTTGGTAAAAAATGTGTAACAGACCGAGAGATTATTGACGAGGCCAGGGTGAATCACTGAGCGGAGAAAGAAAAGAAAGACTTGCATTTATATAGCGCCTTTCATGACCACCAGACGTCTCAAAGCGCTTTATAGCCAATGGTGTACTTCCTAACTGTAGTCACTGTTGTAACTTGGGAAACGCGCACAGCTCCCACACACAGCAACGTGATAATGAGCAGATAATCTGTTTTTGTGATGTTGATTGAGGGATAAATATTGGCCCCAGGACACCGGGGAGAACTCATCTGCTCTTCTTCAAAATAGTGCCATGGGATCTTTTATATCCACCTGAGAGAGCAGACGGGGCCTCGGTTTAATGACCCTGAAATTCTGATGTTCCAGGTCCGTACAAAGTTTCTACGGTCCCGGAAAGGCATCGGAAAAGTCGGGTTTCGGCGCGCAATGAGCATGCGCTGAAAACCAGCTTTTCTGATCTGTCAAGTTTCTGGTTTGACAGAATGTCGGGAGCGAGGACACTTGCAGGGCAAGATTTCCGATATTTACGAATATCTTGCCTAGCAAATGTCCTCAAAAATCTTGCCTACTTTTACAGGCGCAAGTGTTTAAAAAAACGTAAAAACATTTTAAAATAAAGTTATAAAAACACACTTTATTGTTAAACACTCTCTCCATTACAGTAAGTTTATTTTAAGGCTTAATTAAAAAAACTTATTAAAAAAAATATTTTCCCGACTTTTTTAAAAGAACTTTAATATAAATGAATTTTAAATATGTAGTTTATTTTTCTATTCATTTATTAGTGTTTTGGGTGTTTGGGGGGGTTTCTCATTCATAATAAAGTAATTAATAACAACTTATGGAGTTCCCATTATTATGAATGAGAAAATACTGTACCTTGATTGGCTGCCCAGAGTACCAACGTGCACACGCTGCGATGTGCAGGGAGTGAAGGCCTCAGGATCGGAAGTTTGAGCGGGTGCAGCAGGAACAAGTAGGTGCATGCCTTTTTTAACTTTTTTAATCGATTGTCCGCGGGAAGATCTCAATCCGAATTTCAGGCCCAATATCTCATCTGAAAGACGGCACACCTCCGACAGTGCAGCACTCCCTCAGTATTGCCCCTCCAACAGTGCGATGCTCCCTCAGCACTGCCCCTCCGACAGTGCAATGCTCCCTCAGTACTGCCCCTCCGACAGTGCAATGCTCCCTCAGTACTGCCCCTCCGACAGTGCGATGCTCCCTCAATATTGCCCCTCCGACAGCACAGCGCTCCCTCAGTACTGCCCCTCCGACAGTGTGACGCTCCCTCAGTACTGCCCCTCCGACATGCGGCACTCCCTCCATACTATAAAAAGGATATAGAGGCACTGTACAAGATGCAAGAAAGATTCACGAGGGTGATACCAGAGTTGAGAGATTATAACTATCGGGAGAGATCGATCAGGCTGGGGGTCTTTTCTCTAGAGAAGGCTGAGGGGTGAGCTGATCGAGGGGTTTAAGGTTATGAAGGGGTTCGAGAGGGTAGATGTAGAGAAGATGTTTCCACTTGTGGGGGAGACCAGAACCAGGGGCCATCAATATCAGACAGTCACTGATAAACCCAATGGGGAATTCAGGAGAAACTGCTTTACCCAGAGAGCGGTGAGAATGTGGAACTCGCTGCCACAGGGAGGGGTTGAGGTGAATAGTATCGATGCATTTAAGGGGAAGCTGGATAAACACATGGGGGAGAAAGGAATAGAAGGATATGGTGATGGGGTGAGATGGAGAGGGGTGGGAGGGGGCTGGTGTGGAGCATAAACCCCGGCACGGAGCGTGGGACCCAATGGCCTGTTTCTGGGCTGTAAATACTGTGTGATGTAATATTTATCCAATTTCCATTTGAAAGTTACTGTTGATCTGCTCCCACCGCCCTTTCAGGCAACGCATTCCCGAACACAACAACTCGCTGCGTAAACACATTCTCCCCATTTCCCCTCTGGTGCTTCTGCCAATTATTGTTAATCTGTGTCCCTCTGGTTACCGACCCTCCTGCCCCCGGGAACAGTTTCTCCCGAACTGACCCCCGTGACCCGTCTTCAGCAATAATTCAAAGTAAAAACCATTGTACAATGGTGATGAGGAATTTCAGAAATGGGAATGTCTCTTGGGAGAGATGGTTTCTGAGAGTCTGAGAGTCCATCCACAGAAGGCAGATCATTAACGGGTCAATGTGCTCGCTGACCTGAACTGCATCAAATGTTGTTTGTGTGTTGCTGTGAGGCATCGTGGGACATTTTACTATATTTGAGGCACTATGTAAATGCAAGTTGTTACCCTGTCCCCTCACCTCTGACCTGTTAACTACCATAACTTGCAATAATGTAGCGCCTTTAATGTAGTAAAATGTCCCAAGGTGCTTCACAGAATTTGACACCCAGTCACACAAGGAGATGTCAGGACAAGTGACCAAAAACTTGGTCAAAGAGGTATAGGAGCGTCTTAAAGGAGGAGAGAGAGGTAGAGAGGTGGAGGGTTTTTTTTTTGGGGGGGGGGGCGGTTCCAGAGCTTGGGGCCCAGGCAACAGAAGGCACGGCTACCGATGGTGGAGCGATTATAATCAGGGATGCTCAAGAGAGCAGAATTAGAGGAGCACAGACATCTCGGGAGGTTGTGGGGCTGGAGGAGATTAGAGATAGGGAGGGGCGAGGGCCATGGATGAGTTTTAAAACGAGGATGATTTTGAAATCGAGGCATTGCTTAACCGTGAGCCAATGTAGGTCAGCGAGCACAGGGGTGATGGGTGAGCTGGACTCGGTGTGAGTTAGTACACGGGGCAGTGAGCACAGGGGGTGATGGGTGAGCGGGAATCTATGCTAGTTAGGACACGGGGCAGTGAGCACAGGGGGTGATGGGTGAGTGGGACTTGGTGCGAGTTAGGACACGGGGCAGTGAGCATAGGGGGTGATGGGTGAGTGGGACTTGGTGCGAGTTAGGGCACGGGGACAGTGAGCACAGGGGGTGATGGGTGAGTGGGACTCGGTGCAAGTTAGGACACGGGGCAGTGAGCACAGGGGGTGATGCGTGAGTGGGACTTGGTGCGAGTTAGGACACGGGGACAGTGAGCACAGGGGGTGATGGGTGAGCGGGACTGGGTGCGAGTTAGGGCACGGGGACAGTGAGCACAGGGGGTGATGGGTGAGTGGGACTTGGTGCGAGTTAGGACATGGGGCAGTGAGCACAGGGGGTGATGGGTGAGTGGGACTTGGTGCGATTTAGGACACGGGTCAGTGAGCACAGGGAGTGATGGGTGAGTGGGACTCGGTGCGAGTTAGGACACGGGGCAGTGAGCACAGGGGGTGATGGGTGAGTGGGACTTGGTGCGATTTAGGACACGGGTCAGTGAGCACAGGGAGTGATGGGTGAGTGGGACTCGGTGCGAGTTAGGACACGGGGCAGCAGAGTTGTGGATCACCTCAAACCATTTTGTCAGTGAATCACTCCTGTCCTCCACCCCATTCCAGACCTTTTCCTGCCCCCCCTCTCCCCTTTACATAAGAACAGAAGAAATAGGAGCAGGAGTCGGCCATTTGGCCCCTCGAGCCTGCTCTGTCATTCAATAAGATCATGGCTGATCTGATCATGGACTCAGCTCCACTTCCCTGCCCGCTCCCCATAACCCTTCACTCCCTTATTGCTCAAAAATCTGTCTATCTCCACCTTAAATATATTCAATGTCCCAGCCTCCACAGCTCTCTGGGGCAGAGAATTCCACAGATTTACAACCCTCTGAGAGAAAAAATTCCTCCTCATCTCAGTTTTAAATGGGCAGCCCCTTATTCTGAGACTATGCCCCCTAGTTTTAGTTTCCCCTATGAGTGGAAATATCCTCTCTGCATCCACCTTGTCCAGTCCCCTCATTATCTAACACGTTTCGATAAGATCACCTCTCATTCTTCTGAACTCCAATGAGTAGAGGCCCAACCTACTCAACCTGCCCCTGTCTCAGTACTTGCTTAAAATCTTAAAAGCTGTGACATCTTTACCATGTTCCAGTTGTGATGAAACGTTAACTCTGTTCCTCTCTCCACAGATGCTACCTGACCCGCTGAGTGTTTGCAGCATGTGCTGTTGATATTGAGGATCAGTGCCGACTGAAAGAGTTAGAAACATAGAAACATAGAAAATAGGTGCAGGAGTAGGCCATTCGGCCCTTCGAGCCTGCACCACCATTCAATAAGATCATGGCTGATCATTCACCTCACTACCCCTTTCCGGCGTTCTCTCCATACCCCTTGATCCCTTTAGCCATAAGGGCCATATCTAACTCCCTCTTGAATATATCTAACGAACTGGCCTCAACAACTTGTTGCGATAGAAAATTCCACAGGTTAACAACTCTCTGAGTGAAGAAGTTCCTCTTCATCTCGGTCCGAAATGGCTTACCCCTTATCCTTACACTATGATCCCTGGTTCCGGACTTCCCCAACATCGGGAACATTCTTCCTGCATCTAACCTATCCCGTCCCGTCAGAATTTTATGTTTCTATGAGATCCCCTCTAATTCTTCTAAATTCCAATGAATACAGGCCCAGTCGATCTAGTCTCTCCTCATACGTCAGTCCTGCCATCCTGGGAATCAGTCTGGTGAACCTTCGCTGCACTCCCTCAAGAACGTCCTTCCTCAGATTAGGAGAGCAAAACTGAACACAATATTCCAGGTGAGGCCTCACCAAGGCCCTGTACAACTGCAGTAAGGCCTCCCTGCTCCTATACTCAAATCCCCGAGCTATGAAGGCCAACATGCCATTTGCCTTCTTCACCGCCTGCTGCACCTGTATGCCAACTTTCAATGACTGATGAACCATTACGCCCAGATCTCGTTGCACCTCCCCTTTTCCTAATCTACCACCATTCAGATAATATTCTGCCTTCATGTTTTTGCCACCAAAGTGGATAACCTCACATTTATCCACAGTATATTGCATCTGCCATGCATTTGCTCACTCACCTAACCTGTCCAAGTCATCCTGCAGCCTCTTAGCATCCTCTTCACAGCTCACACTGCCACCCAGTTTAGTGCCATCTGCAAACTTGGAGATATTACACTCAATTCCTTAATCCAAATCAGTGATGTATATTATAAAGAGCTGGGATCCCAGCACTGAGCCCTGCGGCACTTCACTAGTCACTGCCTGCCATTCTGAAAAGGACCTGTTTATCCCGACTCTGCTTCCTGTCTGCCAACCAGTTCTCCATCCACGTCAATACATTACCCCCAATACCATGTGCTTTAATTTTGCACAACAATCTCTTGTGTGGGACCTTGTCAAAAGCTTTTTGAAAGTCCAAATACACCACATCCACTGGTTCTCCCTTGTCCACTCTACTAGTTACATCCTCAAAAAATTCTAGAAGATTTGTCAAACATGATTTCCCTTTCATAATTCCATGCTGACTTGGACCGATCCTGTCACTGCTTTCCAAATGCGCTGCTATTACATCTTTGGCTTTGATGTCCTTGTCGGAAGCCAGCGAACACCGTTGGGCCTGGAAGGGCTGGGTGCAGACTGGCCAGCACTCTCCTGGGAGGGTGCAGTCTGGCGTGGCTCGGGTGAGACCATGCATGGACGCACTGGCCGAGTGGCAGTTCTGGGGCCAAGAATGTTGTGATCTTGAGCAAGCACTTCATGTATGTATGTAATAACTCGATAGACTGAACACTGTAAACTAACACAGGTACAAACCTGGCCCTGCTTTATTAGGGCTCAAAGTGATTACATTACATGATGGCTTGTCTTTTATACCTGGGCCCCACACACGTGCGTACAGCCCAATGACCTCCGATAGTGGCGCCACCTGGTGGCTAGTAACCCCAAGCATACATACATGACAATATTAGTAACAGTCTTTTTACAAATTGAGACGGTCCGGGTCTTTCCACTCCCGAGTTGATCGTCTCAGTTCAACTCCAGCCTTGGGCGAGCGTTCTGGGTCTGTTATGACTGGGGGCTGGGGCTGATCTGATGGGAGAGGCAATGACCATATCAATGGTAGCTGTGGATGTACTGGATGACATGATTAACACTCTATCCACTTGGAATATGCATCCACCACAACTAAGAACATCTTTCCCAGGAAGGGACCTGTAAAGTCGATGTGGATCCTGGACCATGGTTTAGATGGCCACGACCACAGACTCAGCGGCGATTCCGCTGGTGCTTTACTAAGCTGCATGCAAGTGTTGCAGTGATGCACACATGATTCCAGATCAGAGTCAATTCCAGGCCACCAAAAATGAGACCTGGCAATGGCTTTCATCATGACAATACCGGGATGAGTGCTATGTAGATCATGCACAAATTTCTCTCTGTCTTTCTTGGGCATAACAACACGATGACCCCACAGTAAACAATCTGACTGAATGGATAGTTTCTCGGGTATGGCAGACCAATCACCACTAAGGACACAACATTTCACAACTGATAATATTGAGTCCTGGCTGCTCCAGGTCTTAACTTGTTGAGCCGTGACAGGGGTTCCTTCACCTTCAAAGGCATCCATAACTAACAGTAGGTCTGCAGGTTGTGGCGTTTCCACCTCCGGTGTGGGCAACGGCAGACGGCTCAGTGCATCGGCACAATTCTCAGTGCCAGGTCTATGGCGAATGACATAATCATAGGCAGATAATGTCAGCGCCCACCTCTGGATGCGGGACGATGCGTTGGTATTGATACCTTTGTTTTCCGAAAAACAAAGTTGGCTAAGCCACTCACAATGTAACAACTCTACAAACCTGTGAGCATCCTCACAGGGGCATACATTACACCGAGCCGCATAAATAGATATTAGCGCAGGTGACCAAAAGCTTGGTCAAAGAGGTTGGTCTTGGTCTTAATAAGCGTCTTGAAGGAGGAGAGAGAGGCTGAGAGATTTACACGGAAGGACGATTGATGCCGCTGCGTGAAATCTGAGCAGGGTATAATTTAATCAGGCATTGTTCCGGAGCCTTGCCTGTGAACAGGATCAAGCAGCCTTTGCAATTAAATAGAAGCCCTGCGTATTTTACCCTCATTCACATTCTGGTGGCAGTTTGGTGAAAAATGAATGGCCACGTTTCCAGCACAGACTGCAATTGACTGGCTGCACTTTTACTAATGGACGGTAGCACACAGATGTGCAAACACTTCAAATGCAAATATATATAAACTGCATCCAGAAAACCAGTGTACTGAGACAGCAAATGCACAAACTGCTGGCACTATATATAGACAGATATAAATGTGACTAATTATACCCGGCACAGTCACCGCATTGTGTCACACGCACCATTTACTGGCAAAATCTACATTTCACTGAACACACTTGGCTTTTTTTAAATCCACATCGCGCCCTGTTGGGAGTTTGTTTTTAGAAATTAGTTTTTAATCTATAGAAGCCCGATACTTGGTGATTCGCTCACAGACTGATTCCTGCACACATTCAGCTCGCAGAATCCCAACCAAAGCAGGGAAACACAAGGTAGGGTAACTCGTGTAGCTGGGCCATTCAATGACAGGTCGACAGACAAAGAATGAAGGGAGAGAGGAGGAGGATCTATTCTTACACTCAGTGTCCAGCCTCAGGCAGTGGGAAAAGCAGAGTCCATCACAGCTACTCAAAGGTAAATGGATAAACATTAGAATAGGTTTGGGAACGGTGCGGGGCAACGGGACTGAGGGGGCAACGTGCGGGACAATGGGACTGAGGGGGCAATGGGACTGAGGGGGCAACAGTGCGGGGCAATGGGACTGAGGGGGCAACAGTGCGGGGCAATGGGACTGAGGGGGCAACGTGCGGGACAATGGGACTGAGGGGGCAATGGGACTGAGGGGGCAACAGTGCGGGGCAACGGGACTGAGGGGGCAACGTGCGGGACAATGGGACTGAGGGGGCAATGGGACTGAGGGGGCAACGGGACTGAGGGGGCAACGGTGCGGGACAATGGGACTGAGGGGGCAACGTGCGGGACAATGGGACTGAGGGGGCAATGGGACTGAGGGGGCAACAGTGCGGGGCAATGGGACTGAGGGGGCAACAGTGCGGGGCAATGGGACTGAGGGGGCAACGTGCGGGACAATGGGACTGAGGGGGCAATGGGACTGAGGGGGCAACAGTGCGGGGCAACGGGACTGAGGGGGCAACGTGCGGGACAATGGGACTGAGGGGGCAATGGGACTGAGGGGGCAACGGGACTGAGGGGGCAACGGTGCGGGGCAACGGGACTGAGGGGGCAACGTGCGGGACAATGGGACTGAGGGGGCAATGGGACTGAGGGGGCAACAGTGCGGGGCAATGGGACTGAGGGGGCAACAGTGCGGGGCAATGGGACTGAGGGGGCAACGTGCGGGACAATGGGACTGAGGGGGCAATGGGACTGAGGGGGCAACAGTGCGGGGCAACGGGTCTGAGGGGGCAACGTGCGGGACAATGGGACTGAGGGGGCAATGGGACTGAGGGGGCAACAGTGCGGGGCAATGGGACTGAGGGTGCAACGTGCGGGGCAATGGGACTGAGGGGGCAATGGTGCAGGGCAACGGTGCGGGGCAGTGGGACTGAGGGGGCAATGGGACTGAGGGGGCAACGTGCGGGACAATGGGACTGAGGGGGCAACGTGCGGGACAATGGGACTGAGGGGGCAATGGGACTGAGGGGGCAACGTGCGGGACAATGGGACTGAGGGGGCAATGGGACTGAGGGGGCAACGTGCGGGACAATGGGACTGAGGGGGCAATGGGACTGAGGGGGCAACGTGCGGGACAATGGGACTGAGGGGGCAATGGGACTGAGGGGGCAACAGTGCGGGGCAATGGGACTGAGGGGGCAACGTGCGGGGCAATGGGACTGAGGGGGCAATGGTGCAGGGCAACGGTGCGGGGCAGTGGGACTGAGGGGGCAATGGGACTGGGGGAGCAACGGGACTGAGGGGGCAACGGGACAGAGGGGGACAGCTCTTTCAGAGAACCTGAAATGAAGAGCTGGCACAGTCACGAGGGGCCGAATGGCCTCCTTCAGCGGTACAAATAGGAACACTCGCCCTCTTTGCTCACCCTGCAGCTGCAGGGGGGACGGGGGCGGATGGACAGAGTGTGGGACGGGAGGGGGAAGGAATGGACCGAGTGAGATGGAGAGTGTCGCCACAAACTCACAGACAGGGAGAGACAGACTTTCACAACCTCAGAACGTCCCAAAGCGCTTTACAGCCAATGAAGTACTTTTGGAGTGTAGTCACTGTTGTAATGTGGGAAACGCAGCAGCCAATTTGCGCACAGCAAGCTCCCACACACAGCAATGTGATAATGACCCAGATAATCTGTTTTTTTGTTACGTTGATTGAGGGATAAATATTGGCTCCAGGACACCGGGGATAACTCCCCTGCTCTTCTTCAAAATAATGCCGCGGGATCTTTTACATTCATCTGAGAGAGCAGACAGGGCCTCGGTTTAATGTCTCATCTGAAAGATGGCACCTTTGATAGTGCGGCACTCCCTCAGTACTGCCCCTCCGACAGTGCAGCACTCCCTCAGTACTGCCCCTCCGACAGTGCGGCACTCCCTCAGTACTGCCCCTCCGACAATGCAGCACTCCCTCAATACTGCCCCTCCAACAGTGCGGCACTCCCTCAGTACTGCCCCTCCGACAGTGAGGCGCTCCCTCAGTACTGCCCCTCCGACAGTGCGGCTCTCCCTCAGTACTGCCCCTCCGACAGTGCAGCACTCCCTCAGTATTGCCCCTCCGACAGTGCAGCACTCCCTCAGTACTGCCCCTCCAACAGTGCAGCACTCCCTCAGCACTGCCCCTCCGACAGTGCAGCACTCCCTCAGTGTGGGAGTGTTGGCCTGGATTATGTGCCCAACTCTCTGGAGTGGGACTTGAACTGACGACCTGACTGGGACAGTTACTGTGAGCCACGTGTAGTTAGCCCCATCTCATCATCCCTGTGAGCCGGTATCTGCACACAACCTCGCTCCGTTACAGAACAGCAGTGGCTGCTGACCAAGAGAACAACACATTGCTGCTAAACGCTTTGGGAGGTTCCGAGGATTGGGGCAGGCGTTATTTAAATGCAGGCAGCTTGCTCTGACCTCCCCCAGTAACACACAGTGCCAATGGGTCACACGCTGGCTTATTGCAGGCTATCCAGGTTTAACGTTCCTGCCCTGTACAGAGTGGTTTATCTGACAAGGATGCAGCATTGTGTTCACTTACCAAGCTCTGGCATCTTCTCTGTTTCTTCTGCACCTCCTCCCCGAGACTCTCACATTCCTTCCTTTTCCTGTTCAGCTCAGTCTCCTGTTAAGAGAAAGGCAGCGGTTTGAACGTCTGGACAGACCCGGGTGATTGATGTCGTCCCTCAGTGCCCCATCTCCCAGTGCTGTCAGGGGTCTCGGGGGTCCCCCAGCGTCAGGGGTCCCGGGGGTTCCCCCAGTGTTGTCGGGGGTCCCCCAGCGTCAGGGGTCTCGGGGCTCCCCCAGTGTTGTCAGGGGTCCCCCAGCATCGGGGGTACCGGGGTCCCCCCGTGCTGTCGGTGGTCCCCCAGTGCTGTCGGGGGGTCCCGGGGGTCCCCCCAGTATCGGGGATCCCGGGGTCCCCCCCTGTGCGGTCGGGGGTACCGGGGTCCCCCCGTGCTGTCGGTGGTCCCCCAGTGCTGTCGGGGGTCCAGGGGGTTCCCCCTGTGCGGTCGGGGGTCCCAGGGGTCCCCCCAGTGTTGGGGGTCCCGGGGGTCCCCCAGTGCTGTCGGGGGGTCCCGGGGGTCCCCCCCAGTATCGGGGTCCTGGGGGTCCCCCCCTGTGCTGTCAGGGGTCCCGGGGGTCCCACCAGCTGAGCTGTGCCGAGTGTGGAGGGCCCGTGATCTCTGCTGAGCATGTATTGTGAGCAGTTTGTCTTGTCCTTGCTGCTGCGATGCAATGGTTGCTGGGATAGTGGATCTGACCTTTACTAATGAACGGAGAGGGCTTTAAAAAACCATATTAGTGTAATAGCAGTCTCAGGCCAATGAATAATGGATAATGTATAAAACAACCTGCTGTGTGGTCAAAGCATCAAGCTTTTCTATCCAGCTTTCAATTAAATCCAACCGACTGAAGCTGATTAGGGATAAGAAATGTTCTTGGGACGGCAGGGGGTGGTATCGGAGGTGCTGAGGGAGGACGTTACGTCGATCACAGAAGACGAGGATGAAGTTAATGTGGCAGTGGAGGAGGGGGGAGTAGAGATAGTGGATAGGATGAACATCGATAGAAAGGAGGTGCTCAACAGGTTGGCCTCACTCAAAGTGAACAAGTCCCCCGTCTCAATCAGATGTTAGGTTCCATCCCAGGTTCCTGAGGGGAGCAAGGATGGAGATAGCAGACACTCTCACCACAATCTTTCAATCCTCCATGGACATGGGACTGGTGCCAGAGACCTGGAGGATTGCGAATGTTACACCCCCTTCAAAACAGGGGAGCAGGATAAACCTGGTAACTACAGGCCAATCCGTCTAAGGTCAGTGGTGGGTAAACTATCAGAGACCATTGTCAAGGACAACATTAATCCTCACTTGGACAAGCCTGGGTTAATAAGGGACAGCCTGCATGGATTTGTTAAAGGCAAATTGTGTCTGACTAAGCTGACTGCTTCATCAAAGAACTCAGAGAGGATTGATGAGGGCAGTGAAGTAGATGTTGTAAATTTGGACTTGCAAAAAGCATTTGATAAAGTGCCATCTAATAGATTTATTCGGAAAATAGAAGCACATGGAATTATAGGGACGGTGATAACTTGATGACATAATTGGTGACAGAGGAGGCAGAGAGCAGTGGTGGACAGGAGAGGAGGGGGAGCAGTGATGGACGGGAGAGGAGGGGGAGCAGTGATGGTCGGGAGAGGAGGGGGAGCAGTGATGGTCGGGAGAGGAGGGGGAGCAGTGGTGGTCGGGAGAGGAGGGGGAGCAGTGATGGTCGGGAGAGGAGGGGGAGCAGTGATGGACGGGAGAGGAGGGGGAGCAGTGATGGACGGGAGAGGAGGGGGAGCAGTGATGGACGGGAGAGAAGGGGGAGCAGTGGTGGACGGTGGGGGAGGGGGAGCAGTGGTGGATGGTGGGGGAGGGGGAGCAGTGGTGGACGGTGGGGGAGGGGGAGCAGTGGTGGACGGTGGGGGAGGGGGAGCAGTGGTGGACGGTGGGGGAGGGGGAGCAGTGGTGGATGGTGGGGGAGGGGGAGCAGTGGTGGACGGAGGGGGAGGGGGAGCAGTGGTGGGGGAGGGGGAGCAGTGGTGGACGGTGGGGGAGGGGGAGCAGTGGTGGGGAGGGGGAGCAGTGGTGGACGGTGGGGAGGGGGAGCAGTGGTGGACGGTGGGGGAGGGAGAGCAGTGGTGGACGGTGGGGGGAGGGGGAGCAGTGGTGGACGGAGGGGGAGGGGGAGCAGTGGTGGACGGTGGGGGAGGGGGAGCAGTGGTGGACGGTGGGGGAGGGGGAGCAGTGGTGGACGGTGGGGGAGGGGGAACAGTGGTGGACGGAGGGGGAGGGGGAGCAGTGGTGGGGGAGGGGGAGCAGTGGTGGACGGTGGGGGAGGGGGAGCAGTGGTGGACGGAGGGGGAGGGGGAGCACTGGTGGACGGTGGGGGAGGGGAAGCAGTGGTGGACGGGAGAGGAGGGGGAGCAGTGGTGGACGGTGGGGGAGGGGGAGCAGTGGTGGACGGTGGGGGAGGGGGAGCAGTGGTGGACGGTGGGGGAGGGGGAGCAGTGGTGGACGGAGGGGGAGGGGGAGCAGTGGTGGGGGAGGGGGAGCAGTGGTGGACGGTGGGGGAGGGGGAGCAGTGGTGGACGGTGGGGGAGGGGGAACAGTGGTGGGGGAGGGGGAGCAGTGGTGGACGGTGGGGGAGGGGGAGCAGTGGTGGACGGAGGGGAGGGGGAGCAGTGGTGGGGGAGGGGGAGCAGTGGTGGACGGAGGGGGAGGGGGAGCAGTGGTGGGGGAGGGGGAGCAGTGGTGGACGGAGGGGGAGGGGGAGCAGTGGTGGGGAGGGGGAGCAGTGGTGGATGGTGGGGGAGGGGGAGCAGTGGTGGACGGTGGGGGAGGGGAGCAGTGGTGGGGAGGGGGAGCAGTGGTGGACGGAGGGGGAGGGGGAGCAGTGGTGGGGGAGGGGGAGCAGTGGTGGACGGAGGGGGAGGGGGAGCAGTGGTGGGGGAGGGGGAGCAGTGGTGGACGGTGGGGGAGGGGGAGCAGTGGTGGGGGAGGGGGAGCAGTGGTGGACGGTGGGGGAGGGGGAGCAGTGGTGGACGGTGGGGGAGGGGGAGCAGTGGTGGGGGAGGGGGAGCAGTGGTGGGGGAGGGGGAGCTCTGGTGGACGGTGGGGGAGGGGGAGCAGTGGTGGGGGAGGGGGAGCACTGGTGGGGGAGGGGGAGCACTGGTGGGGGAGGGGGAGCACTGGTGGATGGTGGGGGAGGGGGAGCAGTGGTGGACGATGTTTCTCTGACTGGAGGGAAGTTGGCCCAGGGCCAGGTAGATAAAGTGGTTAAGAAGGCATACGGAATACTTGCCTTTATTAGCCGAGGCATGGAATACAAGAGCAGGGAGGATATGCTTGAACTGTATAAAACACTGGTTAGGCCACAGCTGGAGTACTGCGTGCAGTTCTGGTCACCACAAATCAGGAAAGATGTAATTGCACTGGAGAGGGTACAGAGGAGATTTACGAGGATGTTGCCTGGACTGGAGAATTTTAGCGATGAGGAAAGATTGGATAGGCTGGGGTTGTTTTCTTTGGAATGGAGGAGGCTGAGGGGAGACCTAATTGAGGTGTATAAAATTATGAGGGGCCTGGATAGAGTGGATAGGACAGACCTATTTCCCTTAGCAGAGGGGTCAATAACCAAGGGGCATAGATTTAAAGTAATTGGTAGAAGTTTAAAGGGGATTTGGGAAGAACTTTTTTCACCCAGAGGGTGGTGAAATGTGCTGTCGAAAAGCAAGTTTCTCTTGCTGAAGATGTATATTCACAACTCAGCGAAGGTGGCAGTGAATGTTGATAAGGCGGCTAAGAAAGTGTATGGGATACTTGGCCTTGTAAATAGGGGCAATGGATACAAGAACAAGGCAGTTATGCTAAAACCTTTCCAACTCACTGGTTAGGCCACAGCTGGAGGATTGTGTCCAATTCTGGACACGCACTTTAGGAAGTGTGTCCACGACCTGGAGAGGGTGCGGAGGGGATTTACCGGAATGGTGCCAGGGATGGGGGTCAACCATCGGTGGCCGTGCCTTCAGCTGCCTGGGCCCCAAGCTCTGGAACTCCCTCCCTAAACCTCTCCCCCCTCTCTATCTCTCTCTCCTCCTTTAAGATGCTTCATCATCTGCATTAAATTCTTCTTTTCTGGCTCGGTGTCAAATTTATCTGTTTGTCTGTAACACTGCTGTTCAACGCCTTGGGACGTTTTACTACGTTAAAGGCGCCATAGAAATAAAAGTTGTTATTATTATTATAGACTGGAGAAGCTGGGAATGTTCTCCTCAGAGCAGAGAAGGTTAAGGGGAGACCTATTAGAAGTATTCAGAATGATGAAGGGTTTTGATCGAGCAGGTTGTGAGAAAGTGTTTCCTCTGCCGGGAGAGTCGGTAACCAAAGGTCACAGATTTAAAAGCATTGGCTAAAGAACGAGAGGGGAGATGAGGAGAGATATCTTCACACACAGGGTTATGATGATGTGGAAAGCACTGTGTGAAAGGGCGGTGGAAGCAGTTTCCACAGGCAATGGGACCGGTGCTTGGAGAGAACTCATTTACAGGGCCCTGGAGAAAGGGCAGGGAGTGGGACTGATCGGATCGCTCTCTCACAGAGCCGGCACAAGCATGATGGGCCCAATGGCCTCCCTCTGTGCTGTGAGATTCAGCAGCTGTGAGCTTTGTACAACTGTTAAATGGTAATGTATTCCCCAGCATGGTCGCTCTATATCTCAATGAATAGCAACATAGAAATAAAATACAGCATTAAGTCCCCCTCGGACTCCGACCTCGGCCTCTCACGCTGTTCCAATGAAGCTCAACGTGAGCTCAGCTTCACTGGGACAGTGTACGCTCGAGGAACAGCTCCTCAGATTTCGACAAGGCGCTGCAAATGAAAGGGAAGAACTCGCACATTCCATAACCTCAGGACGTCACAAAGCGCTTCACAGCCAATAAAGTACTTCTAAAGTGTGGTCATTGTTGTAATGTGAGAAACGTGGCAGAAAATGTGCGCACAGCAAGCTCCCACAACAGCAATGAGATAAATGACCAGATAATCTGCTTCAGTGATGTTGGTCGAGGGATACACATTGTCCCAGGACACCGAGGAGAACTCCCCTGCTCTTCTCCGAAATAGTGCCATGAGGTTACACTTTAAAAGTACTTCATTGGCTGCAAAGTGCTTTAAGACAATGTGAAAGGCGCTATAGAAATGCAGGTCTTTCACTTTCATTAACCCCATGTTTTCTGAAAAGATTTTTATTGGGAACGAAAATGTTGCAAAAATGACATTTCAACTTTTTAAGTTCTCGTGGGGGGGTGGGGGGGGGGATTGCAACTTTGCCCCCCCGCCCCCCAGGGTGGAGCCCATCACCCATCGGACAGCCCATCCCATTTTCATGCCATTGATTTTAATGGAAGAAAGCTCGGGCGGGTCGTACAGGCTGTGGATGCTCGCTCCACAGGGTTAGTCACTTGCGAATAGTAACATAGAAATAAAATACAGCATTAAGTCCCCCTCCCACATCGGTGGCCGTGCCTTCAGCTGCTGAGGCCCCAAGCTCTAGAATTCCCTCCCTAAACCTCTCCACCTCTCTCTCCTCCTCAACACCTACCCAATATCCCCCAATGCGGCTCGGTATCAAATCTGGTTTGATAACACTCCTGTCAGGCGCCTTGGGGACATTTTTACTATGTTAAAGGCGCTATATAAAGGCAAGCTGTTGTTCTGGTTACCACCTGGGGGGTGCAGTTGAAAGTTACTCCCCCCCACTCCTCCTCTCATGCTCTTTATTCACCTGGCGTCAGCCTGTCTATGTAAACGACCCCAGTAGACAGGAAACCCGGTAAGTATGGTGACTGGAAGTGGACACTGGGTCTGGTAGCCTGAGCCAGGCTGGGTGAGGAAGAGTATACAGCCAGTGCGTCATCGCACGGGTCACATGGCATGGTATATAGTGTTCACAAAGGAAAATAACTTGTCTCCATTCCCTGGTCTGGTGTCAGTACTGAACAGTAACCGGCGAGAATGGGGCTGGTCAGAGTTAGACGTCCGATATACATCCCGCATTCCTCAACAACAACATCATGCATTTATATAGTGCCTTTAACATAGTAAAGCGTCCCAAGGTGCTCCATAGGAGCGCCTATCAGACAGAATTTGACACCAAACCACATGGGGAGATATTAAAGAAAGACTTGCATTTATATAGCGCCTTTCACAACCACCGGTCGTCTCAAAGCACTTTACAGCCAATGAAGTACTTTTGGAGTGTGGTCACTGTTGTAATGTGGGAAACGCGGCAGGCAAATTGCGCACAGCAAGCTCCCACACACAGCGATGTGATAATGACCCAGATAATCTGTTTTTGTTATGTTGGCTGAGGGATAAATATTGGTCCCAGGACACCAGGGAGAACTCCCCTGCTCTTCTTCGAAATAGTGCCATGGGATCTTTTACGTCCACCTGAGAGAGCAGACGGGGCCTCGGTTTAATGTCTCATCCGAAAGACGGGATAATTAGGGCAGATGGTCAAAACCTTTTAAGGAGTGCCTTGAAGGAGGAAAGAGAGGCAGAGAGGCAGGGAGGTTTAAGGAGAGAGTTCCAGAGCTTGGGGTCCAGGCAGCTGAAGGCACGGCCACCGATGATTGAATGATTATAATCAAGGATGCTTAAGAGGCCAGAATTGGAGGAACGCAGAGATCTCGGGGTGCTTCTATAGATATGTGAAGAGAATAAGATTAGTGAAGACAAATGTAGGTCCCTCGCAGGAAGGTGAATTTATAATGGGGAACAAAGAAATGATGGACCAGTTCAACAAATACTTTGGTTCTGTCTTCCCGAAGGAAGACACAAATAACCTAGTGAGAAGGAGGAACTGAAGGAAATCCTTATTAGGCGGGAAATTGTGTTAGGGAAATTGATGGGATTGAAGGCCGATAAATCCCTGGGGCCTGATAGTCTGCATCCCAGAGTACTTAAGGAAGTAGCCCTAGAAATAGTGGATGCATTGGTGATCATTTTCCAACAGTCTATCGACTCTGGATTGGTTCCTATGGACTGGAGGGTAGCTAATGTAACACCACTTTTTAAGAAGGGATGGAGAGAGAAGGCGGGTAATTATAGACCGGTTAGCCTGACATCGGTAGTGGGGAAAGTGTTGGAATCAATTATTAAAGATGAAATAGCAGCGCATTTGGAAAGCAGTGACAGGATCAGTCCAAGTCAGCATGGATTTATGAAAGGGAAATCATGCTTGACAAATCTTCTAGAATTTTTTGAGGATGTAACTGGTAGAGTGGACAAGAGGGAGAACCAGTGGATGTGGTGCATTTGGAAAAAAGCTTTTGACAAGGTCCCACACAAGAGATTGGTGTGCAAAAATAAAGCACATGGTATTGGGGGTAATGTACTGACATGGATAGGGAACTGGTTGGCAGACAGGAAGCAGAGAGTCGGGATAAACGGGTCCTTTTCAGAATGGCAGGCAGTGACTAGTGGGGAGCCGCAGGGCTCAGTGCTGGGACTCCAGCTCTTTACAATATACATTAATGATTTAGACGAAGGAATTGAGTGTAATATCTCCAAGTTTGCAGATGACACTAAGCTGGGTGGCGGTGTGAGCTGTGAGGAGGACGCTAAAAGGCTGCAGGGTGACTTAGACAGGTTAGATGAGTGGGCAAACGAGTGGCAGGAGCAGTATAATGTGGATAAATGTGAGGTTATCCACTTTGGTGGCAAAAACACGAAGGCAGAATATTATCTGAATGGCGGAAGATTAGGAAAAGGGGAGGTGCAACGAGACCTGGGTTCATGGTACACCAGTCATTGAAAGTGGGCATGCAGGTACAGCAGGCGGTGAAGAAGGCAAATGGTATGTTAACCTTCATAGCGAGGGGATTTGAGTATAGGAGCAGGGAGGTCTTACTGCAGTTGTACAGGGCCTTGGTGAGGCCTCACCTGGAATATTGTGTTCAGTTTTGGTCTCCTAATCTGAGGAAGGATGTTCTTGCTATTGAGGGAGTGCAGCGAAGGTTCACCAGATTGATTCCCGGGATGGCTGGACTGACATATGAGGAGAGACTGGATCGACTGGGCCTGTATTCACTGGAGTTTAGAAGGATGAGAGGGGATCTCATAGAAACATATAAAATTCTGACGGGACTGGACAGGTTAGATGCAGGAAGAATCTTCCTGACGTTGGGGAAGTCCAGAACCAGGGGTCACAGTCTAAGGATAAGGGATAAGCCATTTAGGACTGAGATGAGGAGAAACTTCTTCACTCAGAGAGTTGTGAACCTGTGGAATTCCCTTCCGCAGAGAGTTGTTGATGCCAGTTCATTGGATATATTCAAGAGGGAGTTAGATATGGCCCTTACGGCTAAAGGGATCAAGGGGTATGGAGAGAAAGGAGGAAAGGGGTACTGAGGGAATGATCAGCCATGATCTTATTGAATGGTGGTGCAGGCTCGAAGGGCCGAATAGCCTACTCCTGCACCTATTCTTTATGTTTCTATGTTGTGGGGCTGGAGGGATTACAGAAATAGGGAGGGACGAGGCCATGGAGGGATTTGTAAACAAGGATGAGAATTTTGAAATCGAGGCGTTGCTTAACCGGGAGCCAATGTAGGTCAGCGAGCACAGGGGGTGATGGGTGAGCGGAACTTGATGCGAGTTAGGACATGGGGCAGCCGAGTTTTGGATCACCTCAAGTTTACGCAGAGTAGAATGTAGGAGGCCAGCCAGGAGTGCGATGGAACAGTCAAATCTTCTCGTAACAAAGGCATGGACGAGAGTTTCATCAGCTGAGGAGCTGAGGTATAACTCTCAGCAATGATATATTCCAGTGATAAAGAAAGACTCGAAGAGAAGGATGAACCATCCCTGGCTAACTGAGGAAGTAAAGGATGGTATTAAATGGAAAACAAAGGCATACAATGCTGCGACGAACAGTGGGAGGCCGGAGGATTGGGAAATTTTTAGAAATCAGCGAAGGATGACTAAAAAAATGATAAAGAGAGAGAAGATATCTAATGAGAGTAAACTAGCAAGAAATATAAAAACAGATAGTAAGAGCTTCTACAGGTATGTAAAAAGGAAACGAGTAGCTAAAATAAATGTTGGTCCCTTAGAGGATGGGACTGGAGAATTAATAATGGTAACAGGGAAATGGCAGAGACGTTGAACAAATATTTTGTATCGGACTTCACGGTAGAAGACACTAAAAACATCCCAATAATTGATAATCACGGGGTTATTGGGGGGCGGGTAACTTAAAACATCACTATCACTAGAGAAAAAGTACTAGGCAAACTAATGGGACTAAAGGTGGACAAGTCTCCTGGACCTGATGGCCTGCATCCTGGGGTCTTAAAAGAGGTGGCTGCAGAGATAGTGGATGAATTGGTGGTAATTTACCAAAATTCCCTGGATTCTCGAGAGGTCCCAGCGGATTGGAAAACCGCAAATGAAACGCTGAAGGCAAGACCGAGCCGTTAGAATGAGGATGTTCAAGACGGCAGAATTTGAGGAGTGCAGAGATATATCCAGATACCCAAATATCCAGAAAACTCTCCAGGAAAGGCGTGGGATGTTAATGACGACATTCCACCAATTTGTGGGCTTTCAAAACATTTATTCTTGGTACAGGACTGAAAGTCTACAGCTTGCTCTGTAATTATACAAACACCTCCCCGAGGATTCCGCTGTCTGGGGGAGTGAAGAACATTCTTTACTTGTGGGTGACTGCACCGATGTACTTGCTGATGTGCTGTGTGTGCAAGTGGTCCGTTGGCCTTTATCACAAAGGGATTGCAGTATAAGAGTAAAGACGTCTTGCTGTAATTATATGGGGCCCTGGTGATACCACACCTGGAGTATTGTGCACAGTTCTGGGGGCCGAAATTCACCGTCCCCGATGGGACTGCTACTGCGCGGTCTGGTGTTCCCCCCCCGAGCCACATTCAGCTCGGGGGCGGGGGGAGGGGGCGTTTGAGTGGTGTGCACTTCCGACGTAACCGAGGGGATGAAGCCACGGTAAAGGTAGGTTTGCAGCGGTGAGCTCTGCAGCACGCGGGCTGCAACCTCAAGCAGAGGTTCCGGTGCCTGGACCGCTCTGGTGGCACCGTGCAGTACTCTCCACAACGGGTCTCCATCATCGTCGCGGTCTGCTGCATGCTGCACAACCTGGCCATCCTGAGGGGACAGCGGCTGGAGGTCGAGCCAGCAATTCCACCTGAGGAGGAGGAGCAGGAGGAAGAGGATCCCCGTTGCCCCAGAGTGAGGAGGTGTCGACCCCATCGCAGCCCTGCAAGGGAGCTGCAGCTGCGTCCCGTAGTTGCTCGCTTCAGATAATCCCATCCACACATGACCCTTCAGCTCCCACATTCAATGGCCATCCCAATGAGAGCCTTAACGCAGAACTGCCCACTCCCAGATGAAACACCTGACCAGATATATGCGCTAAAAATAAATATTTATCAAATTATCCAAATCACTGCAAAAACAGAACATTAAGAATATAATACTCGAATCATTTTTTACCCCTGTGCTATAACACCTGTTACGTGTGACTACCCCAACACTACACCTAACTGTTACCCCTGACGCTGCATCCTGGGTCCGGGAAGCTGCTGTGGTTGTTGTCTGGGACCTACAGCTGTCCTTCTAGGATATCCTGGAACACCTCTGGGCCTGGAAGGGCCGGGTGCAGACTGGCCAGCACCCTCCTGGGAGAGTGCGTCCTCACATATATGGAGGTGCCCGACACCTCCCCAGCAATCTCCCTCCACACATCATGTTCTGCCTGACTGCCAGGTCTCCCCACATCAAGAAACAATATTTGTCTCTGTCCTACACCGTCTATCAGTGTCTCCAGCTCCAGATCAGTGAACCTGTTGGCTCTCATTGCACCTCTTATACCAGCCGTCCTTGCAACCTCCTTCCCCCCCTCAAGGCCTTGCTGCAAACCTGGGTCTTTAAATAGGCCAGGGAGCAGCTGGCTCATCAGAAACCATTACCTGCATGCTGAATTTCTCGGAGGTGATAGCGCTCAAATTAAGATAACCACACTGCTGAAAAATCCACTTTGGAAGGGTTCATTAGCGCTGGAATACAGTTGTTCACTTTTGGAGCTGAATATGGGGAGGCCCAGCCATGGAAAATTTTCAGCGCTAATGGCCCCAAAACAGTGGGGGTGCACCAGCTTTCCAGTGGGACTGAATTTCAGGCCCTGGTCTCCTTACCTAAGGAAGGATATACTGGCCTCAGAGGGAATGCAACCAAGGTTCACCAGACTGATTCCTGGGATGGGTGATTAAGAACATAAGAATTAGGAGCAAGAGTCGGCCATTCGGCCCCTCGAGCCTGCTCACCATTTAATAAGATCATGGCTGATCATTGACCTCAATTCCACTTCCCCGCCCGATCCCCATATCCCTCGATTCCCCGAGAGTCCAAAAATCTAGCGATCTCAGCCTTGAATATATTCAGAGACTGAGCCTCCACAGCCCTCTGGGGCAGAGAATTTCAAAGATTCACCACCCTCCTGAGTGAAGAAATTCCTCCTCATCTCAGTCCTAAATGGCCGACCCCTTATCCTGAGACTGTGACCCCTGGTTCCAGACACTTGTCCAATGAGGAGAGATTGAGAAAACTAGGCCTATATTCCTTAGAATTAGAAGAATGAGATGTGATCTCATTGAAACATTAAAAAACTCTTATAGGGATTGACAGTGTAGGTGCTGAGAGGCTGTTCCCCCAGCTGGAGAGTCTCGAAACATTCTTTTGAAACTCTCTTTGAAAAATATAAATCGTGCTTAATATTTGTGTTGTTATTGACATGTCCTGCGAGGTGTCCCGGGGCAGGTGTTGTAGACCCTCAATATATGGGCATTGGATTATTTGTTTCAGAAAACAGCCAGCTTTTGGAGCCCAATGGTTGATTGAGGTAGAATTGATGTTCTCAAAGTATTTGGACTGTAAAATCCACAGTCCTCTCATCAATTGCTGCAAGCTCACAATGTGCTCCCATTCCTCGACATACAATCCTTTGTTTTTTACTGACTTTTGCCCTCTCTCGCCCCTTAATCAACCAGGACTGGAGCCACCTTTTCATGCTTGATATTCTTGACCGTCCCTCTCTCGTCACAGTGGGGAAATGATTAGAGATGGGGATCAGTCCAGCGTCCTGCTGTTCAATCCCCTCCTCTCCCAATTTCTCCCATAACCTTCTTGTAGGCTCACAGAATCTCACAGCACAGGAGGCCATTCGGCCCATCGTTCCTGTGCCGGCTCCATGACAGAGCGATCCAATCAGTCCCACTCCCCCAGCTCTCTCCCCATAGCCCGGCACATTTTTCCTTTTTAAACTATTTATCCAATTCCCGTTTGAAAGTTACTATTGAATCTGCTCCCACCGCCCTTTCAGGCAGCGCGTTCCCGATCACAACAACTCGCTGCGTAAACACATTCTCCTCCCCTCCCCCTCTGGTTCCATCGCCGATTATTTAATTCTGTGTCCACCTGCCCCTGGAAACCGTTTCTCTCGATCGACTCTATCAAAACCCTTCATGATTTTAAACACCTCGATGAAATCTTCTCTTAACCTTCTCTGTCCTAAGAACAACCCCAACTTCTCCAGTCTCTCCATGTAACTGAAGTCTCCCATCTCTGGAACCATTCTTGTAAATCCCCTCTGCACCCTCTCTAAGGCCTTCACATCCTTCTTAAAGTGTAGGGCCCAGAATTGGACACAATACTCCAGCTGGGACCTCACCAGTGTTTTATAAAGGTTAAGCAAAACTTTCTGGCTTTTATTTCTCTACTCTTAAGCCAAGGATCCCACGTGCTTTTTTAAACAGCTTTATCAAATTGTCAATGGTTTGTGTACATCCACCTCCAGGTCTCTCTGTTCCTGCACCCATTTTAAAACTGTGTTTACAGAAGTTTCCAATCCCCTCCGCCATAGTTAACATGGCCATCAACCATGTCCATTCTATTTCCCTCACCTCTACTCTCACCCTTTCTCCTCCCTCCCGGAACCATGACGGGTTCCCCTTGTCCTCACCTTTCACCCCACCAGCCTCCAGCGTGATCCCACCACCAATCACATATTCCCCTCCCCTCCCCTCTCAGCGTTCCGCTCCCTCTGCGACACCCTGGTCCATTCCGCAGTCACCCCCAGCACCCCCTCCCCTTCCCACGACACCTTTCTGTGCAAGCGCAGGAGATACAACCCCTGCCCTTTTACCCCCTCCCTTCCCACTGTCCAGGGCCCCAAACACTCCTTCCAGGTGAAATAGTGATTTACTTGTACTTCTTTCAATGTAGTATACTGTATTCGCTGCTCACGATATGATCTCCTCTACATTGGGGAGACCAAGCGTAGATTGGGTGACCACTTTGCTGAACATCTCCGTTCAGTCCGTAAGTGTGATCCTGAGCTTCCGGTCGCCTGTCACTTTAATTCCCCGCTCCACTCCCACTCTGACCTCTCTGACCTCGGCCTCCTGCACTGTTCCACTGAAGCTCAACGTAAGCTCGAGGAACAGCCCCTCATCTTTCGTTTAGGCACTTTACAGTCTTCTGGTCTCAACATCGAGTTCAACAATTTCAGAGATTAACCTCTGGCCATCTTTTGCTCCCTTTCCTCCCCCCCCATCTTATGTTTTTTTTTCTTTTGTTTCTCTTTGTCTATAATGGCATTCACACCCTATCCAGATTAACCTTTTTCTAACCTCTATCGTTACCATTTCAATTCGGCCCATCATCCCTTTTGTCTCTCTAATCTCTCCTGCCTTCCACCCTATCACACACCTTCCCTTTTGTTCTTCCCCTCCCCCTTTCAGTGCTGAAGAATCTGTTCATTTCGAACTCTCTCCAGTTCTGACGAAGGGTCACAAACCCGAAACGTTAACTGTGTTTCTCTCTCCAGCATGCTCTGTTTTTATTTCCAATCACGTGGTTGCAGTGGGTGTGTGACACTCTTCTGCCGCAAGTGTGATGGCGGCACTCGTCACGGAATGTGACGGAGAACCCTGACAGTCGCCTTCAACGGGTGATCCACGAGCCCGCACTGCTCGCTATATGCTCACTGCCGTGCTGCCTGCTTTACTCTACACACACTGAGCTCCCTCATTATCTTACACGCTTCAATAAGATCACCTCTCATTCTTCTAAACTCCAAGGAGTACAGGCCCAACCTGCTCAACCTATCTTCATCTGACAACCCCCTCATCTCAGGAATCAACCTCATGAACCTTCTCTGAACTGCCTCCAATGCAATGTGCAACACGTGTGTTTAAACTTTATTCATGTGTTAAATATATTTTTATATATATACACACACGACGCAGAACTTCCACGGCATTGATCACAATCTGTCGGATGGTGCTCGCTTTTATAAGGACAGCAATGATTTACCGTGTCCTTCACAATATTATTCTGCAGAGTTTTATTTCCTTAAAAGCCAACTGCTGTTAAGTAAACACTGTCTGAGTCCAACTGAAGTTTAATTGCAGAGCAGCCGGTGAGGGAAGTTTCAACTTCTCGGCATCAACGGGGAATCGTCCTGTCCTTTCCCATCGGTTAGTGTCTGGCACTCTCGCGCCTCGTGTCTGAAAATGTTACAGACAGAGAGAGGAGGCTGGCGAGAGAGCTGCCTGGCAGCAGGCCTGGCATTCAGCGATGTGACCATCCTTGGTCCGTCTGACGGGAATGGAAGTGGAGAGTTCTACCCGCTGCCTGAGCTACGCCAACCTATGGTGGTGTTTCACTGTGCCGCTCCACATTCAGCCCACGTGTGCACCAGCCACAGAGCAGCTTATTCCCCTCGCTCGTCACAGACACCTCGCAAATGGAGAAGTTCGGCAGGAGTCGATAAATCAGGAATAATTACAGCAGGAGCCAGACGTGTGCGATTCTGAAAGCGGGCATGCCTGATGAGACAATTCCTCCATCTGCCAACTCCTCTCTGAGCAAAGCTGTCACTGTGCAGAGAGCCGTATGGTTCCGTCTCACACACACCTACCCTCACCCATAATCCAGCCTCGGGAAAAGAAAGACTTGCATTTATATAGCGCCTTTCACCACCGCAGGACGTCTCAAAGCGCTTTACAGCCAATGAAGTACTTTTGGAGTGTAGTCACTGTTGTAATGTGGGAAATGCAGCAGCCAATTTGTGCACAGCAAGCTCCCACACACAGCAATGTAATAATGACCAGATAATCTGTTTTAGTGATGTTGGCCAAAGGTATTAAGAGATATGGGCCAAAGACGGGCGGATAGAGTTAGGTCCCAGATCGTCATGATCTCATTGAATGGGGCTCAATGGCCTCCAGATTTAAAGTGATTCATTGAGCCGGCATCGACTGTTTTGTGTGGGAGGGTTCCACACTTCTACCGCCCTTTGTGTGAAGTGTTTCCTAACTTCTCCCCTGAACGGCCTGGCTCTGATTTGAAGGTTACCCGCTTGTCCCAGACTCCTGCACCAGCGGATATAGTTTCTCTCTATCCACCCGCTCAATTCCTTTCCAAATCCTAAAGTCCTCAAATGAAGAGCACGCACAAGAACGTTGGGTTCACTGCAAACTCATTTCTGATCTTCGGCTGCAAGTTGGAAAATCCCGTTGACATCTAAAGCGGCTCGGAGTCTGGCCGGACCATCGAACCAGATGAGACTTTCATCCCCTTGGTATCATTCCGTCTTTTTCCATTCCCAAATGTATTACTTAAATTGCACCCCCACCTCCTCCGCCCCTGCCTCCGTCCCTAACCTCCCCCCACCTCGACCCCTCCCCCCACCTCCTCCGCCCCTCCACCGTCCCTAACCTCCCCCCGCCTCGACCCCTCCCCCCACCTCCCCACCTCCACCGTCCCTATCCTCGCCCCCACCTCGACCCCTCCCCCCACCTCCCCCTGCCTCGACCCCTCCCCCCACCTCGACCCCTCCCCCCACCTCCCCCTGCCTCGACCCCTCCCCCCACCTCGACCCCTCCCCCCACCTCCTCCGCCCCTGCCTCCGTCCCTAACCTCCCCCCACCTCGACCCCTCCCCCCACCTCCTCCGCCCCTGCCTCCGTCCCTAACCCCGCCCCGCCTCAACCCCTCCCCCCACCTCCTCCGTCCCTAACCCCGCCCCACCTCGACCCCTCCCCCCACGTCCCCCTGCCTCGACCCCTCCCCCTGCCTCCACCGTCCCTAACCTCGCCCCGCCTCAACCCCTCCCCCCACCTCCCCACCTCCACCGTCCCTAACCTCCCCCCACCTCGACCCCTCCCCCCACCTCCCCCCACCTCCCCCTGCCTCCCCACCTCCTCCGCCCCTGCACCGTCCCTAACCCCGCCCCGCCTCGACCCCTCCCCCCACCTCCTCCGCCCCTGCCTCCGTCCCTAACCTCCCCCCACCTCGACCCCTCCCCCCACCTCCCCCTGCCTCGACCCCTCCCCCCACCTCCTCCGCCCCTGCCTCCGTCCCTAACCTCGCCCCGCCTCGACCCCTCCCCCCACCTCCCCCTGCCTCGACCCCTCCCCCTGCCTCCCCACCTCCACCGTCCCTATCCTCGCCCCCACCTCGACCCCTCCCCCTGCCTCCCCACCTCCACCATCCCTAACCTCGCCCCGCCTCGACCCCTCCCCCCACCTCCCCCTGCCTCGACCCCTCCCCCTGCCTCCCCACCTCCACCATCCCTAACCTCGCCCCGCCTCGACCCCTCCCCCCACCTCCCCACCTCCACCGTCCCTAACCCCGCCCCTGCCTCGACCCCTCCCCCCACCTCCCCCTGCCTCCCCACCTCCACCGTCCCTAACCTCGCCCCTGCCTCGACCCCTCCCCCTGCCCCAGCCTCCTTCCCTCCCCCTCTCCTCCCCTCCCCTCCCTCCCCCCCCAACGAAATATTTCGGGCGAGTATCAGAGTGAAACCGTGTACCCGATCAGGCACTGGGCATGAAGCGTGTAGTATTCACTGGGGATTATGCCGGGGTCCAGGCCCACCGTGGGCCAAACACTGCACCGTGTGCAAAATGTGCTGGCACTTTAGTAAGAGCCAGGCAGCACATCATGAAAAATTACAGTGTCAGCCATGGCTCAGTGGGCAGCGCTCTCGCCTCGGAGTCAGAAAGTTGTGGGTTCAAGTCCCAGTCCAGGGAGGAGCACGTAAATCCAGGCTGACCGTGCAGTGCTGAGGGAGTGCTGCACTGTCAGAGGTGCCGACTTTTGGATGGGACATTAAACCGAGGCCCCGTCTGCTCTCTCAGGTGGACGTAAAAGATCCCACGGCACTATTTCGAAGAAAAGCAGGGGAGTTCTCCCCGGTGTCCAATATTTATCCCTCAACTAACATCACCAAAACAGATTATCTGGTTATTATCACATTGCTGTCTGTGGGAGCTTGCTGTGCGCAAACTGGCTGCCGCGTTTCCCACATTACAACAGTGACTACACTCCAAAAATTATTCATTGGCTGTCAAGCGCTTTGGGACGTCCCGAGTTTGTGAAATGCAAGTTCTTTCTCTCCCCATTGACAAGTGATCCCTTTGAGCCGTGTAGTTTGCTGACAGCTGGAGGAGAGGGGGATGAAGTCTGGTCAGCTGGTGTCAAACACGATCTCAGCTTCCTGACCAATCCTGCCTTCCCTCTCGACATAAACACTTGCCTTCATCCCATCCTAAATAAATCCAGCCCAGCAACGGGTGGGAACCCCAGAGCCCAGACCATCCCCCGAGCCCAGACCCAGCCCCTGAGCCCAGACCCAGCCCCTCCCCCGAGCCCAGACCCAGCCCCTCCCCCGGGCCCAGACCCAACCCTCTCCCGAACCCAGTCCCTCCCCCGAGCCCAGACGCCTCCCCCGAGCCCAGACCCAGACCCTCCCCCGAGCCCAGACCCAGCCCCTGAGCCCAGACCCAGCCCCTCCCACGAGCCCAGAACCAACCCTCTCCCGAACCCAGTCCCTCCCCCGAGCCCAGACCCAGACCCTCCACCGAGCGCAGACCCTCTCCCGAGCCCAGCCCCTCCCTCAAGCCCAGCCTTCCCCCGAGCCCAGACCCAGCCCCTCCCCCGAACCCAGACCCTCCCCGGAGCCCAGACCCTCCCCGGAACCCAGACCATCTCCCGAACCCAGTTCCTCCCCCGAGCCCAGACCCAGACCCTCCCCCGAGCGCAGACCCTCTCCCGAGCCCAGCCCCTCCCTCGAGCCCAGCCCTCCCCCGAGCCCAGACCCAGCCCCTCCCCCGAACCCAGACCCTCCCCGGAGCCCAGACCCTCCCCGGAACCCAGACCCTCCCCCGAACCCAGACTCTGACCCTCCCCCGAGCCCAGACTCTGACCCTCCCCTGAGCCCAGACCCTCCCCCAAGCCCAGACCCAGCCCCTCCCCCGAGCCCAGACCCTCCCCACAGACCCCATCACCACTGAGAAACAGCGCAACACTGCACCACAACACTCACTGCATCTGCAAACAAACCATTTGACTCACCATGCACAGGCTCTCTGAGATAGACCCATTGTGCAGGTATTGCCCACGTAGGTGCAGTTCAGAAATAGAATGAATCTTTAATCTTCAGCAGCCAGCTCTGAGCTCACAGTGACTAAGTGGAAAAGGAACATGAGGCCCTTGGGATCAGAGAGGCTCCTCCCTCACCCGCTGACATTGCCCACCGCACCTCAGGGCAATCATTGTTAAAGCTCAGTTAGCTGTATTAACCTCCTAAAGTCTGAATAAAGACGTACAGATCCGCACACTGCTCTGGTGTAATCACTCAACAGATGAGAAGGCATTTGGGAGGTTTTAAGTAATTGCAGTAAGTGGCCCCGATTGGCTAGGTGTAAAACCGCTCCAGGAGGTTGCTGCGAGATCAGACTGTGCGCGGGATGAATACGTCGCTTGGTATCAGCAATGGCCAAGCTTTTATTCTCATGAGCCACCATCAACCCTTGGAGCTAAAATATAAGATTTAGCTCCCTCTCCCGCTCCTTGTCCCTGGTCAGCCCGGGCTCAGTCCGTCTCGCTCTCACCTCCCAGTCAGACGCTTGTGGGTTCAACGTCCCAACTCCCAGACTGAGAACATCAGCTGGGCTCAGTGCACGATTGAAGGGAGGTGCTGTAGTCTGGATGAGAATCTTAATCTGAAGCCCCACCTGCCCTCCGAGGTGGACATTAGTCGACCAACAGACCCCCATGTGCTTGAAGTCTCCTCTGTGTCCTGGCCAATATTTATCCCTCAAACAACATCAGCGTAAACCACTTCCGCCGATTGGGGAGTCTAGGACTAAGGGCCTTGGGTTAAGAATTAGAGCCAGACCTTACAGGAGCGAAATTAGGAAACACTACTACACACAATGGGAGGTAGAGCTTTGAAACTCTCTTCGGCAAACACTAATTGATGCTGGGTCAATTGTTAATTTTAAATTGGAGATGGATAGCTTTTTGGTAACCGAAGGTATTAAGGGATATGGGCCAAAGTAGTTATGTGGAGTTACATCGCAGATCAGCCATGATCTCATTGAATGGCAGAACAGGCTCGAGGGGCTGAATGGGCTTCCTCATGTTCCTGTGTAATAGGATCGAGGGGCTGAATGGCATCCTCCTGTTCCTGTGTAACAGGCTCGAGGGGCTGAATGGGCCTCCTGTTCCTGAGTAACAGGCTCGAGGGGCTGAATGGGCCTCCTCCTGTTCCTGTGTAAAGGCTCGAGGGGCTGAATGGGATTCCTCCTGTTCCTGTGTAACAGGCTCGAGGGGCTGAATGGGCCTCCTGTTCCTGTGTAACAGGCTCAAGGGGCTGAATGGGCATCCTCCTGTTCCTGTGTAACAGGCTCGAGGGGCTGAATGGACCTCCTCTTGTTCCTGTGTAACAGGCTCGAGGGGCTGAATGGGCCTCCTCCTGTTCCTGTGTAACAGGCTCGAGGGACTGAATGGGCCTCCTCCTGTTCCTGTGTAACAGGCTCGAGGGGCTGAATGGGCCTCCTCCTGTTCCTGTGTAACAGGCTCGAGGGGCTGAATGGGCCTCCTCATGTTCCTGTGTAACAGGCTCGAGGGGCTGAATGGACCTCCTCCTGTTCCTGTGTAACAGGCTCGAGGGGCTGAATGGCCTCCTCCTGTTCCTGTGTAACAGGCTCGAGGGGCTGAATGGACCTCCTCCTGTTCCTGTGTAACAGGCTCGAGGGGCTGAATGGCCTCCTCCTGTTCCGAGGTTCCTGGATTATCTGCTCATTCGCCTCATTTGCTGCTCCCGGGAGCTTTCTGCGCACACGTTGGCTGCCGTAATTTCCGGCACAACGCTGACTATATTTCAGAATTAATTGATTGGCTACGAAATGCCGTGGCATAAAAGGTGCAATATACATGGAATTCATGTTCACTCTTTAGTGTGCTCGTATCCCAGGTTGCTGATACGATCAGATCTCGGCAATGTGAGTTAGGGATTATCCCACAATGGGTCCCTTTCCCAAACCTCCCGGCCCTTGAAATTCAAACAGGAAAAAGCAGTGAGTCAGAAATATAAATACAAATAGGAGGGATATCCCTGGGGTTGGAGAGTCAATTGCCATGGGAGTGGGGGCTTTGGCCCCGATGGTTACAGAGAACGCAAATCGTGATGACGAGTTCTGAATTTGGAGGAAAGCACTCCCTCAGTACTGCCCCTCCGACAGTGCGGCACTCCCTCAGTACTGCCCCTCCGACAGTGGGGCACTCCCTCAGTACTGCCCCTCCGACAGTGCGGCACTCCCTCAGTACTGCCCCTCCGACAGTGCGGCACTCCTTCAGTACTGCCCCTCCGACAGTGCGGCACTCCCTCAGTACTGCCCCTCTGACAGTGCGGCACTCCCTCAGTACTGCCCCTCTGACAGTGCGGCACTCCCTCAGTACTGCCCCTCTGACAGTGCGGCACTCCCTTAGTACTGCCCCTCCGCCAGTGCACACTCCCTCAATACTGCCCCTTCGATAGTGCGGCGCTCCCTCAGTACTGCCCCTCCGACAGTGCGGCACACCCTCAGTACTACCCTTCTGACAGTGCAGCACTCCCTCAGTACTGCCCCTCCGCCAGTGCACACTCCCTCAATACTGCCCCTCCGACAGTGCGGCACTCCCTCAGTACTGCCCCTCCGCCAGTGCACACTCCCTCAGTACTGCCCCTCCGCCAGTGCACACTCCCTCAGTACTGCCCCTCCGACAGTGCAGCACTCCCTCAGTACTGCCCCTCCGACAGTGCGGTGCTCCCTCAGTACTGCCCCTCCGACAGTGCGGCGCTCCCTCAGTACTGCCCCTCCGACAGTGCGGTGCTCCCTCAGTGACATTGGGACACTGGTGACCAGCTCGGGGTTAAGACGTAAATGGAAGTATCCTGGCATTTGGGGAAAACCATATCGATAGAGAAGGAACAGCTGGGGAATAAAACGTGAGGGACGGTATTTTCACGACACGTTACCAACATCGGGAGAGGGTAACGCCCAAATTCTTGCCTTTGCTTAGTTTCTGAGGAAGCCGGCTTTAGTTGTTTAAAGTCATCAGCAAGCAATGAGCCGCAAACAGTGGGGACTAAATTAACTGCTGCCGCAGGATTAGCGTATCCAGCAGTTCGCCAACTTTCACCCATTTTGATTGTGAATTTTGTGTCATTTTCCATCCAGCCAGCCGAGCCCAAGGTTGTAAAACCCCAGGGGGACGAGGGGTTAAACCCCTCGGGGAAGCTTCGTACCCGGGAGACAATTTTGTTTATTTCAAATGCAAAGTGTTTGCATCGTTGCAGCGATGAATCATGGAAATTGATCGGTCGTGCCCGTGATCGTGACTGTTCTTCATCTGGAGAACCCTCCTGTACTCCCTCACTGTCACCTGTGGCTCGGTGGGCAGCTCTCTCTCTCACCTCTGAGTCAGAAGGTCGTGGGTTCAAGTCCCACTCCAGGAACTCGAGCACAAAATCCAGGCCCACACTCCCAGGGCAGTGCTAAGGGAGCTCCTCACTATCGGAGGGGCAGTACTGAGGGAGTGCTGCACTGTCGGAGGAGTGGTACTGAGGGAGTGCTTCACTGTCGGAGGGGCAGTACTGAGGGAGTGCTGCACTGTCGGAGGGGCAGTACTGAGGGAGCGCCTCACTGTCGGAGGGGCAGTACTGAGGGAGCGCCTCACTGTCGGAGGGGCAGTACTGAGGGAGTGCTGCACTGTCGGAGGGGCAGTACTGAGGGAGCGCCTCACTGTCGGAGGGGCAGTACTGAGGGAGCGCCGCACTGTTGGAGGGGCAGTACTGAGGGAGCGCTGCATTGTCGGAGGGGCAGTACTGAGGGAGTGCTGCATTGTCGGAGGGGCAGTACTGAGGGAGTGCTGCACTGGCGGAGGGGCAGTACTGAGGGAGTGCTGCATTGTCGGAGGGGCAGTACTGAGGGAGTGCTGCACTGTCGGAGGAGCAGTACTGAGGTAGTGCTGCACTGTCGGAGGGGCAGTACTGAGGGAGCACTGCAGTGTTGGAGGTGCTGTCTTTCAGATGAGACATTAAACCGAGGCCCCATCTGCTCTCTCAGGTGGACTCAAAAGATCCCACGGGCACTGCTTGGAAGAAGAGCAGGGGAGTTATCCCAGATGTCCTGGCCAATATTTATCCCTCAACCAATAGATTATCTGCTCATTCTCACATTGCTGTGTGTGGGAGATTGCTGTGCACAAATTGGTTGCTGCGTTTCCCACATTACAACAGTGACCACACTTCAAAAGTGCGTCATTGGCTGTAAAGCACTTTGGGATGTCCCAATGTTGTGAAAGGGGCTATATAAATGCAAGTCTTGCTTTCCTTTTCATGGTAACTATTATATTTTGTAACATTATCAAAGTCCCGAGATCACCCTGGGTGACTATCCCTGTACAGACGCTTCTCGCTCATGAGCAATTCTTTTGATCACTATTTTAGCAGAGTTCCCAAAATGAGCAGCTCCCCTCCTCCACTGACAGGGATTGTGACCCAAAGGCCGATTGGCGATGTGTATACTGACAGAGCGCCATGTGAACCCCGCGGTCCCAAACTGAGACCGTCGCTCCAGACACCGTCAGGTTGGTTCAGGCTAACGCAGGAGATGAGTGGCCCGGGCACAAAGATTATCCCAGCAGGGTTAGAGGCTGTACGCTCCCTCTCCCTCGCTCCGCCCCCATCGCTCGGCCTCCCCCCCCTCCACCTCTCCATTCCCCCTCCATCGCTCTGTCCCCATTGCTCTCCCTGCATCGCTCCACCTCGCCCCTCCATCGCTCGACCTCCCCCCTCCACCTCTCCACCTCTTCACTCCCACTCCATCGCACCCCCTCCTCCCTCCATCGCTCCAGCCCAGCCGTGTCGGGGTCGACACTTGCGTTCCATGTGGCGGCTCAGCGAGCGTGGCGGGGAGTGCGCGGGCGGGGAGTGCGCGGGCGGGGAGTGCGCGGGCGGGGAGTGCGCGGGCGGGCTTGTCGGCAAGACCACAGCAAATGTCACATCCACCGGCACCCTGTAGGTAATTCCCTTCATCACCCGCAGTTGCTGACGAGTTGTATATTAGTCTTGGCTTGGCATAAATACCGCACCAGGCCACAAACACGGGCCACCTTCTCCCAATCCTCCAGCAGCCCCGGAGCTTGCTCCCCAGGAGTCTCCCCACCTTCGCCCCCGTCCCACCAGCTCCCAGATCCCCACACCCTCCTGATTAAGACATTTTGAGGTATTACATTTTGGTGGGGAGAATAGGGAGGTCACTTATTATTTCTGGGTGGGGTAGAGGAACAAAGGGATCTCGGATACAAATGCACACATCACTAAACGTTGCGACACAGGTTAGCAAGGCCATAAAAAGCAAACCAAGAACTAGGGTTTATTTCCAGAGGGATAGAATTGAAAAGTAGGGAAGTTATGCTAAACCTGTATCGATCCTCGGTTAGACCACACTCGGAGTACTGCGTGCAGTTCTGGTCACCATATTATACAAAGGATATAGAGGCACTGGAGAGGGTGCAGAGACGATTTACAAGGATAGAAACATAGAAACATAGAAAATAGGTGCAGGAGTAGGCCATTCGGCCCTTCTAGCCTGCACCGCCATTCAATGAGTTCATGGCTGAACATTCAACTTCAGTACCCCATTCCTGCTTTCTCGCCATACCCCTTGATCCCCCTAGTAGTAAGGACCTCATCTAACTCCTTTTTGAATATATTTAGTGAATTGGCCTCAACAACTTTCTGTGGTAGAGAATTCCACAGGTTCACCACTCTCTGGGTGAAGAAGTTCCTCCGCATCTCGGTCCTAAATGGCTTACCCCTTATCCTTAGACTGTGACCTCTGGTTCTGGACTTCCCCAACATTGGGAACATTCTTCCTGCATCTAACCTGTCTAAACCCGTCAGAATTTTAAATGTTTCTATGAGGTCCCCTCTCATTCTTCTGAACTCCAGTGAATACAAGCCCAGTTGATCCAGTCTTTCTTGATAGGTCAGTCCCGCCATCCCGGGAATCAGTCTGGTGAACCTTCGCTGCACTCCCTCAATAGCAAGAATGTCCTTCCTCAGGTTAGGAGACTAAAACTGTACACAATACTCCAGGTGTGGCCTCACCAATGCCCTGTACAACTGTAGCAACACCTCCCTGCTCCTGTACTCAAATCCCCTTGCTATGAAGGCCAACATGCCATTTGCTTTCTTAATCGCCTGCTGCACCTGCATGCCAACCTTCAATGACTGATGTACCATGACACCCAGGTCTCGTTGCACCTCCCCTTTTCCTAATCTGTCACCATTCAGATAATAGTCTGTCTCTCTGTTTTTACCACCAAAGTGGATAACCTCACATTTATCCACATTATACTTCATCTGCCATGCATTTGCCCACTCACCTAACCTATCCAAGTCGCTCTGCAGCCTCACAGCATCCTCCTCGCAGCTCACACTGCCACCCAACTTAGTGTCATCCGCAAATTTGGAGATACTACATTTAATCCCCTCATCTAAATCATTAATGTACAGTGTAAACAGCTGGGGCCCCAGCACAGAACCTTGCGGTACCCCACTAGTCACTGCCTGCCATTCTGAAAAGTACCCATTTACTCCTACTCTTTGCTTCCTGTCTGACAACCAGTTCTCAATCCATGTCAGCACACTACCCCCAATCCCATGAGCTCTAACTTTGCACATCAATCTCTTGTGTGGGACCTTGTCGAATGCCTTCTGAAAGTCCAAATATACCACATCAACTGGTTCTCCCTTGTCCACTCTACTGGAAACATCCTCAAAAAATTCCAGAAGATTTGTCAAGCATGATTTCCCTTTCACAAATCCATGCTGACTTGGACCTATCATGTCACCTCTTTCGAAATGCACTGCTATGACATCCTTCGTAATTGATTCCATCATTTTACCCACTACCGATGTCAGGCTGACCGGTCTATAATTCCCTGTTTTCTGTCTCCCTCCTTTTTTAAAAAGTGGGGTTACATTGGCTACCCTCCACTCTATAGGAACTGATCCAGAGTCAATGGAATGTTGGAAAATGACTGTCAATGCATCCACTATTTCCAAGGCCACCTCCTTAAGTACTCTGGGATGCAGTCCATCAGGCCCTGGGGTTTATCGGCCTTCAATTTCCCCAACACAATTTCCCGGCTAATAAGGATTTCCCTCAGTTCCTCCTCCTTACTAGACCCCCCGACCCCTTTTATAACCGGAAGGTTGTTTGTGTCCTCCTTCGTGAATACCGAACCAAAGTACTTGTTCAATTGGTCCGCCATTTCTTTGTTCCCCGTTATGACTTCCCCTGATTCTGACTGCAGGGGACCTACGTTTGTCTTTACTAACCTTTTTCTCTTTACATATCTATAGAAAGTTTTGCAATCCGTCTTAATGTTCCCTGCAAGCTTCTTCTCATACTCCATTTTCCCTGCCCTAATCAAACCCTTTGTCCTCCTCTGCTGAGTTCTAAATTTCTCCCAGTCCCCAGGTTCGCTGCTATTTCTGGCCAATTTGTATGCCACTTCCTTGGCTTTAATACTATCCCTGATTTCCCTTGATAGCCACCGTTGAGCCACCTTCCCTTTTTTATTTTTATGCCAGACAGGAATGTACAATTGTTGTACTTCATCCATGCGGTCTCTAAATGTCTGCCATTGCCCATCCACAGTCAACCCCTTAAGTATCATTCGCCAATCCATCCCAGCCAATTCACGCCTCATACCTTCAAAGTTAGCCTTCTTTAAATTCTGGACCATGGTCTCTGAATTAACTGTTTCATTCTCCATCCTAATGCAGAATTCCACCATATTATGGTCACTCTTCCCCAAGGGGCCTCGCACAACGAGATTGCTAATTAATCCTCTCTCATTACATAACACCCAGTCTAAGATGGCCTCCCCCCTAGTTGGTTCCTCGACATATTGGTCTAAAAAAACCATCCCTTATGCACTCCAGGAAATCCTCCTCCACCGTATTGCTTCCAGTTTGGTTAGCCCAATCTATGTGCATATTAAAGTCACCCATTATAATTGCTGCACCTTTATTGCATGCACCCCTAATTTCCTGTTTGATGCCTCCCGAACATCACTACTACTGTTTGGAGGTCTGTACACAACTCCCACTAACGTTTTTTGCCCTTTGGTGTTCTGTAGCTCTACCCATATAGATTCCACATCATCCAAGCTAATGTCCTTCCGAACTATTGCCTTAATCTCCTCCTTAACCAGCAATGCTACCCCACCTCCTTTTCCTTTTATTCTATCCTTCCTGAATGTTGAATACCCCTGGATGTTGAGTTCCCAGCCCTGATCATCCTGGAGCCACGTCTCCGTAATCCCAATCACATCATAGTTGTTAACATCTATTTGCACAGTTAATTCATCCACCTTATTGCGGATACTCCTTGCATTAAGACACAAAGCCTTTAGGCTTGTTTTTTTAACACCCTCTGTCCTTTTAGAATTTTGCTGTACAATGGTCCTTTTTGTTCTTTGCCTTGGGTTTCTCTGCCCTCCACTTTTCCTCATCTCCTTTCTGTCTTTTGCTTTTGCCTCCTTTTTGTTTCCCTCTATCTCCCTGCATTGGTTCCCATCCCCCTGCCATATTAGTTTAACTCCTCCCCAACAGCACTAGCAAACACTCCCCCGAGGACATTGGTTCCGATTCTGCCCAGGTGCAGACCGTCCGGATTGTACTGGTTCCACCTCCCCCAGAACCGGTTCCAGTGCCCCAGGAATTTGAATCCCTCCCTGCTGCACCACTGTTCAAGCCACGTATTCATCTGAGCTATCCTGCGATTCCTACTCTGACTAGCACGTGGCACTGGTAGCAATCCCGAGATTACTACTTTTGAGGTCCTACTTTTTAATTTAGCTCCTAGCTCCTTAAATTCATTTCGTAGGACCTCATCCCTTTTTTTACCTATGTCGTTGGTACCAATGTGCACCACGACAACTGGCTGTTCTCCCTCCCTTTTTAGAATGTCCTGCACCCGCTCCGAGACATCCTTGACCCTTGCACCAGGGAGGCAACATACCATCCTGGAGTCTCGGTTACGGCCGCAGAAACGCCTATCTATTCCCCTTACAATTGAATCCCCTATAACTATCGCTCCCCCACTCTTTATCCTGCCCTCCTGTGCAACAGAGCCAGCCACGGTGCCATGAACTTGGCTGCTGCTGCCCTCTCCTGATGAGTCATCCCCCTCAACAGTACTCAAAGCAGTGTATCTGTTTTGCAGGGGGATGACCACAGGGGACCCCTGCACTACCTTCCTTGCACTACTCTTCCTGCTGGGCTTCCATTCCCTCGCTGGATGATACCAGAAATGCGAAGGTATACATATCAGGAAAGGATGAACAGGCTGGGTCTCTTTTCTCTTGAAAAAAGGCTGAGGGGTGACCTAATAGAGGTCTTTAAAATGATGAAAGGTTTTGATCGAGTGGATACAGACAGAATGTTTCCACTTGTGGGGAAGAGCAGAACGAGAGACCATCAATATAAGATCGTCACCAAGAAATCCAATGGGTGATTCAGAAGAATCTTCTTTACCCAGAGAGCGGTGAGAATGTGGAACTCGCTGCCACAGGGAGGGGTTGAGGCGAATAGTATCGATGCATTTAAGGGGAGGCTGGATAAACATTTGAGGGAGAAGGGAATAGAGGGTTATGCTGATAGATTTAGATGGGGAAAGACGGGAGGAGGCTCGAGTGGAGCATAAACACCGGCATGGACTGGTTGGCCTGTTTCTGGGCCGTATATAATGTTCAGCCATGAACTCATTGAATGGTGGTGCAGGCTCGAAGGGCTGAATGGCCTACTCCTGCACCTATTTTCTATGTTTCTATATCCGATGTAAAGACACATTAGGTCCTCAGTGCACCGGTCCAGGCACCGGGGGCAGTGCCAAAGTGTCACCGCTCGTACATCAACAGCACGAGTCACGGCGTGCGCAGGTCACAGACAGACACAAAACAAGAGAGAAAAGTTCCTCCCTTACTGCTGCCGACCTCTGACCTATGCCTGGGGAGCGAACATCAGTTTCCTGCCAGCAACTAAACTTCGATTCAGCCATTAACTTGGCAACAGCATGTTGTGGCCTTACACACACGAAAGGGAAAAGGATGTTCTTGTAAGTGACTCAAACATTGATGTAACGAGAATATCGAGGCAATGGAGATGGCCCAAAAAGGGACATTTTTCTACATTTGAGAAGAGCGATATAAATTGTAGCTGTACCTTCACTGCAGCAACCGTCCGACCTCGATCCACTCAGAGACAGCACTCAGCAGCTGGAAGGTCCTTCCACACATCCACTGAGACTCGGGCTAAACCCACTCCCACAACAGAAAGACTTGCATTTATATAGCGCCTTTCACAACCACCGGACGTCTCAAAGTGCTTTACAGCCAATGACGTACTTTTTGGAGTGTAGTCACTGTTGCAATGTGGGAAACGCAGCAGCCAATTTGCGCACAGCAAGCTCCCACACACAGCAATGTGATAATGACCAGATAATGTTTTTTTTGTGATGTTGATTGAGGGATAAATATTGGCCCAGGACACTGGGGATAACTCCCCTGCTCTTCTTCAAAATAGTGCCCTGGGATCTTTACATCCACCTGAGAGAGCAGACGGGGGCCTTGGTTTAATGTCTCATCCGAAAGACGGCCCCTCTGACAGTGCACGCTCCCTCAGTACTGCCCCTCCGATAGTGCAGCACTCCCTCAGCACTGCCCCTCTGACAGTGCGACGCTCCCTCAGTACTGCCCCTCTGACAGTGCAGCACTTTCTCGGTACTGCCCCTCCGACAGTGCGCGCTCACTCAGTACTGCCCCTCCGATAGTGCAGCATTCCCTCAGCACTGCCCCTCTGACAGTGCAGCACTCCCTCGGTACTGCCCCTCCGACAGTGGGCGCTCCCTCAGTACTGCCCTCTGACAGTGCGACGCTCCCTCATACTGCCCCTCCGACAGTGCGGCACTCCCTCGGTACTGCCCCTCCGACAGTGCGGCACTTCCTCAGTACTGCCCCTCCGACAGTGCGGCACTCCCTCAGTACTGCCCCTCTGACAGTGCGACGCTCCCTCAGTACTGCCCCTCTGACAGTGCGACGCTCCCTCAGTACTGCCCCTCTGACAGTGCGGCACCCCCTCAGTGCTGCCCCTCTGACAGTGTGGCGCTCCCTCAGTACTGACCCTCCGACAGTGCGGCACTCCCTCAATACTGACCCTCCGACAGTGCGGCACTCCTTCGGTACTGTCCCTCTGACAGTGCGACGCTCCCTCACACTGCCCCTCCGACAGTGCGGCAATTCCTCGGGACTGCCCCTCCGACAGTGCAGCACTCCCTCAGTATTGCCCCTCCGACAGTGCGGCGCTTCCTCAGTACTGCCCCTCTGACAGTGCGACGCTCCCTCAGTACTGCCCCTCTGACAGTGCGGCACTCCCTCAGTACTGCCCCTCTGACAGTGCGGCGCTCCCTCAGTACTGACCCTCCGACAGTGCGGCACTCCTCAATACTGACCCTCCGACAGTGTGGCACTCCCTCGGTACTGCCCCTCTGACAGTGCGGCACACCCTCAGTACTGCCCTCTGACAGTGAGGCGCTCCCTCATACTGCCCCTCTGACAGTGCGGCACTCCCTCAGTACTGCCCCTCTGACAGTGCGGCGCTCCCTCAGTACTGACCCTCCGACAGTGCGGCACTCCTCAATACTGACCCTCCGACAGTGCGGCACTCCCTCGGTACTGCCCCTCTGACAGTGCGGCACACCCTCAGTACTGCCCTCTGACAGTGAGGCGCTCCCTCATACTGCCCCTCTGACAGTGCGGCAATCCCTCGGTACTGCACTGCGAGTGTCAGCCTAGATCTTTGGGACCCATGTCCTTGGAGTGGGACATCAACCCAGGACCTTGTGACTCCGAGGCGAGCCCCGGCTGACACGCCCAGCCTGCTCTAATCCCCAGTGTTAACGGTCTTTCGTCACAGTGAGCTGTGGGAGTGCCGCTCAGTATCGGTCGCAGAGTAGATGTGGGTCCATTGAAGGCCGAAAAGTGTCATTGCTGTGTGTTCTTTTTACACAGCATCATATTACACAGTGTTTACAGCCCAGAAACAGGCCACTCGGCCCCACCGCTCCGTGCCGGGGTTTATGTCCCCCCGCTCCGTGCCGGGATTTATGTCCCACCGCTCCGTGCTGGGGTTTATGTCCCACCGCTCCGTGCCGGGGTTTATGTCCCCCCGCTCCGTGCCGGGGTTTATGTCCCACCGCTCCGTGCCGGGGTTTATGTCCCACCGCTCCGTGCCGGGGTTTATGCTCCACACCAGCCCCCTCCCACCCCTCTCCATCTCACCCCATCACCATATCCTTCTATTCCTCTCTCCCCCATGCGTTTATCCAGCTTCCCCTGAAATACATCGATACTATTCGCCTCAACCCCTCCCTGTGGCAGCGAGTTCCACATTCTCACCGCTCTCTGGGGAAAGAAATTTCTCCTGAATTCCCCATTGGGTTTATTAGTGACTGTCTAATATTTGTGCTCTCTCAGGTGGATGTAAAATTCCCATGGAACTGCTTTGAAGAAGAGCAGGGGGTTATCCCCGGGGTGCTGAGGCTAATATTTATCCCTCAATCAACCTCACTAAGACAGATTATCTCGTCATTATCACATTGCTGTGTGTGGGAGCTTGCTGTGCGCAAATTGGCTGCCGCATTTCCCACATTACAACAGTGACTGCACTCCAAATGTACTTCATTGGCTGTAAAGTGCTTTGGGGCATCCTGAGGTTGTGAAAGGCGCTATATAAATGCAAGTCTTTCGGTCTGTATGATTTTTCTCCCAGGGTTTCTGCTGGAGGAAATGTCCAGGGATTAATTTTCAATTCCCGGAGACCCCAGGCCAGTCCCAGGGGGTGGTGACCCCTGTGTGAGCAGGTCACAGTGCAGGGCCGTACAGTCTCCCAGAATCCCAGCCAATTGCAGAGCAGGATGGAGTCACGAGGGTCCGAGACTCACCATGGCACGGGGTTTGGGAGCAATAGTGGCACCGGAACAGGAGGAGGCCCATTCAGCCCCTCGAGCCTGTTATACAAGAACAGGGGGAGGCCCATTCAGCCCCTCGAGCCTGTTACACAGGAACAGGAGGAGGCCCATTCAGCCCCTGGAACCGGTTACACAGGAACAGGAGGAGGCCCATTCAGCCCCTGAAGCCTGTTACACAGGAACAGGAGGAGGTCCATTCAGCCCCTCGAGCCTGTTACACAGGAACAGGAGGAGGCCCATTCAGCCCCTCGAGCCTGTTACACAGGAACAGGAGGAGGCCCATTCAGCCCCTCGAGCCTGTTACACAGGAACAGGAGGAGGCCCATTCAGCCTCTCGAGCCCGTTACACAGGAACAGGAGGAGGCCCATTCAGCCCCTCGAGCCTGTTACACAGGAACAGGAGGAGGCCATTCAGCCCCTCGAGCCTGTTACACAGGAACAGGAGGAGGCCCATTCAGCCCCTCGAGCCTGTTACACAGGAACAGGAGGAGGCCCATTCAGCCCCTCGAGCCTGTTACACAGGAACAGGAGGAGGCCCATTCTGCCTCTCGAGCCCGTTACACAGGAACAGGAGGAGGCCCATTCAGCCCCTCGAGCCTGTTACACAGGAACAGGAGGAGGCCATTCAGCCCCTCGAGCCTGTAACACAGGAACAGGAGGAGGCCCATTCAGCCCCTCGAGCCGGTTACACAGGAACAGGAGGAGGCCATTCAGCCCCTCGAGCCTGTTACACAGGAATAGGAGGATGCCCATTCAGCCCCTCGAGCCGGTTGCACAGGAACAGGAGGAGGCCCATTCAGCCCCTCGAGCATGTTACACAGGAACAGGAGGAGGCCATTCAGCCCCTCGAGCCTGTTACACAGGAACAGGAGGAGGCCATTCAGCCCCTCGAGCCTGTTACACAAGAATAGGAGGAGGCCCATTCAGCCCCTCGAGCCGGTTGCACAGGAACAGGAGGAGGCCATTCAGCCCCTTGAGCCTGTTACACAGGAACAGGAGGAGGCCATTCAGCCCCTCGAGTCTGTTACACAGGAACAGGAGGAGGCCCATTCAGCCCCTCGAGCCTGTTACATAGGAACAGGAGGAGGCTATTCAGCCCCTCGAGCCTGTTACACAGGAACAGGAGGAGGACCATTCAGCCCCTCGAGTCTGTTACCCAGGAACAGGAGGAGGCCATTCAGGGATCGTGTCTGATCTGCGATCTAACTCCATATCCCTGAATACCGTTGGTTAACAAAATAATTGATCCAGTACCAAATGCCGTTTGTGGGAGAGAGTTCCAAACTTCTCCCGCCCTGTGCTTGTCGAAGTGTTTCCTAACCTCACTGTGGAGAGGCCCATCAGATTCAGTGCCACCTCTCAGTGTTAACACTGTGGATTGGTGCGATTTGAACAGCTGACCATTGAAAGCCCAGCGTCTGTCGGGCAGCGCCTGACGTCTCCAGGTCAGACGCCGTGCCTTGCCATGTTGGCCAAAGTCAGTAAGCCCCCCCGGGGTGCCGGTCTCAGGAGAAACCAGCTCTGGGAACCGCCGACACTCTCAAAGCTCACGGTGCCAAACCCACCCACCCTGCCAACGCTGCCTTTCCGCCCGGACTTCGGGAAATCGAGAACGTGCTATCCAGCATAAAAACGAATCCATTGTTAGGGGTGACGGGGAAGTATCCTTGGAAACACGGCGGAGAGCTGCTGCTGCCAGAGCTTGTATATGGCCAGGGTAATGTTCATAGTCACCACAGGCTTCCCCCATCTGACCTAAAAATGTTCAGTCTTGCTCCTAAATTCAATCCACGGGAGTGAGAGCAGAGCGATAACTGTGACCGCCCCAATGGTTAACGGCTCTTCCAGGGTCAATAAATAAAAAACTTTGGGAATAACAACTTGCATTTATATAGCGCCTTTCACGACTACCACACGTCTCAAAGCGCTTTACAGCCAATGAAGTACTTTTGGAGTGTAGTCACTGTTGCAATGCGGGAAATGGTTATAAGCTTGGAAAAAGAGTTAGGTTTTAAGGAGCATCCTAAAGGAGAGAGAGGTGTTGCTTCACCGGGTGCCGATGTAGGTCAGCGAATACGATAGGTTAAGAGCAGAAAAGGTTCAGAGGAGATTTGATAGAGGTGTTCAACATCTTGAGGGAGTTTGCTAGAGTAAATGAGGAGACATTGTTTTCAGTGGCGGGAGAGTCAGTAATCAGGGGACACGGATTTAGGGCGATTGGCAAAAGAACCAGAGCGGGGGGAGGAGGATTATTTTTACGCCGCGAGTTGTTGTGATCGGGAACGCGCTGCCTGAAAGGGCGGAGACTTTCACAGGGCCCGGGGAAGGTTATTGCAGAACTAACATGCTATTGCGTCATTGTTAGCGACACACCTCTCCTCTGTTTGTGCTTCTACGGATTCTGAGCAACCCCCGAGATACCGAGCCATTCTGACCAGCCTCTCCTCCACCCGCCCCCCCCATCCCCCAGACACCGAGACATTCTGAGCAGCCCCCCAGACTCCGAGAGATTGTGACGCCCCCTCCAGACTCCCAGAGATTGTGACCCTTCCCCAGACTCCCAGAGATTTTGACCGCCCCAGACTCCGGGGATTGTGACCCCCCCCCCCAGACTCAGGGGGGTGATGTATTTGGGGCATTGGATGTTGCTCAATGAATGCAAAGCCCAGGGTGAAGGTTGCAGATGACACGAGAGGGCAGCAGTGACTGGAATGTGATGAAATGTGACGGTTTGAGCTTCAGGACACTGTTGCATAAACCGTGCACTCACCCGACCATGCCCGCACTCCAAGGACAACCTCCTGAACTATCTGTGCAGGCACCTCTCTTCCAGAATCACACTCCAAATATAATCTGTGTATAAAAATACCGCAACTGTATATTGCAACGTGTTTTAAATTGAACCCGCCATAATTAATGTGATTTGAATAAATTTAAGTAAATAAACCAATCACAGTTGATTTTTTAAATACAATCACAGCCGTTTTAATCTGTTGCACCAAAAGCTGGAACTCTAACTGTCCCCCAACCCCAACATACTGTCCACAGGGCAGCACATACCCCGAAAGAGTAGAGGTGCTGAATGGTGAGGCAACTTAACCATTCACTCCCTCCACCACCGGCGCCCCCTGGCTGCAGTGTGTACCATCTACAAGATGCACTGCAGCAACTCGCCAAGGCTTCTTCGGCAGCACCTCCCAAACCCGCGACCTCTACCCCCTAGAAGGACAAGGGCAGCAGGCGCATGGGAACACCACCACCTCCACGTTCCCCTCCCAGTCACACACCATCCTGACTTGGGAATATATCGGCCATTCCTTCATCGTCGCTGGGTCACAATCCTGGAACTCCCTCCCTAACAGCACTGTGGGAGCACCTTCACCACACGGACTGCAGCGGTTCAAGAAGGCAGCTCACCACCACCTTCTCAAGGGACAATTAGGGACGGGCAATAAATGCCGGCCTTGCCAGCGATGCCCACATCCCATTGAATGAATTTTTTAACGTTCCCAGCTTGCTGTAGCAGAGAGAGCTACAACCCACAATGCTGTCCACACATACCCCGCGGGGTGTTCTCGAGACCTTGAGGGGAGGAGGCGACTGAGAGTGAGGCAGAGACGGAGAATGAGAAAACAAGGCAATCACAAATCCCACAGCAATGGGTTTCACTAGTATCATTCAATAAATGACCATGCAACTGTTGAATTGTCATTAACAACCCAACGGGTTCACAGATGACCCTTTAGGGAAGGAAACCTGCCGTCCTTACCCGGTCTGGGCCTATAGGTGACTCCAGTCCCACACCAATGGGGTTGACTGTTAACTGCCCCTCGGCAGTGGCCCAGCGAGACACTCAGTCCAAACAGGGCAATAAATGCCGGCCTTGCCAGCGACGCCCACAACCCATAGAATGAGAGCAGGGTTGGCGGAGGATATGGAGCGAGTTACCACCCATGGTCCTGCCCGGGCCAAGGGACGGCAATTGAAGCCTAGACACTGGAGAACAATAATAGTTGGCGGGTTGCGGGGGTAGGAGGAGGTGCGTGTGGCAGGGGGCTGGGGGTTGTGTCGGTAAGCTAGAGGATCGTCAGTTAATCTATTATTCTGGATGGAAAGTAAAAGAAACAGAAATGAAGTGCTTTTTACGAGTGGTCACTGTTGCACTGTGGGAAATGCGGCAGCCAATCTGCGCACAGCAATGTGATAAATGACCAGTTATTCCGGGGTTTTTTTGTGTAATGTTGGTTGAGGGAGAAACACAGACCAGGGTGGGTGTGGCCATATATTGACCTTTGACTTTAGTCACCGGCCAGATGGGTTGTCTTTTCTGAAATCGTCAAATGCAAAGGAAGGTTTGTGGGCAAAGACGATCCCTCACTGCCTGCGTGCAACATTGCCACAGACACTTCTGCCCTGCAAGCGATGGACTCACAAACACAACACAAAATCACCAGCCACCGGTCTGACTGACGACAATCCCAGCAGTGCATACACACGCGCGTTGGTACGGGAGCATGTGCATGTGCGGCACGCAGGCAAAGAAGGTTCGAGAATTTTTGCCGCCTTCTTAATAGCGCAATTTATTCCATTCTGTAATAATTGGCTATAAATCTCGGCAGTTACAATTTTATGGTCAGAAACACCCCAGCCGTTCATTTCCTCTATCCATGCTGACACGTTCCATCGTTCTGGGATGCTGATGTGATCACACGGGATTGAATTCATTCTGCAAGCTGTTCCTCAAATTCCAGACACTAACTCTGAACATTTCATTGCAGCTTTCCTGAAGTATCATATTGTCACTCGTGGGAAGGATAGACCATGAGAGGGCCACAAGAGGCAAAGCAACAGAAAATAACCTCCTGATAAGGAAATAAAGCATTATTGAATCGATTCTGTTATTGATTACACACGGTATATGGTTGATGCTCAGAATGAATAATTCATGCAACCTCATTGTAAATTACTTTGGAAAACATGAGATTTATTTGCTTTCCCTCTGTGTTGGTAGTCAAACAATGAAGCAGCAACTCAAATACTTCTCTCTGAGTCAACACCAGGGACTTCTCAACTGACGGCACTGACACAGGGAAAGGAGCGCGGGGAACAAGGGCGCCAGTCAACCAATGGGGGAAGAGAAGCGTCGGCCAATGGGGGAAGAGGAGAGTCGGCCATTGGGGGAAGAGGAGAGTCGGCCAATGGGGGAAGAGCAGAGTCAGTCGCCCAATGGGAGAAGAGGCGAGTCGGCCATTGGGGGATGAGGAAAGTCAGCAATGGGGAAAGAGGAGAGTCAGTCAGCCAATGGGGGAAGAGGAGAGTCAGTCTGCCAATGGGGGGAGAGGACAGTTGGCCAATGGGGGATGAGGAGAGCCAGCCACTGGGGGAAGAGGAGAATCAGCCAATGGGGAAAGAGGAAAGTCAGCCAATGGAGAAAGAGGAAAGTCACCCAATGGGGAAACAGTAGAGCCAGCCAGTGGGGAAAGAGGAAAGTTGGCCAATAGGGAAAGAGGAAAGTTGGCCAATGGGGAAAGAGTAGAGCCAGCCAATGGGGAAAGAGGAGAGTCAGCCAATGGGGAAAGAGGAGAGCCAGCCAATGGGTGATGAGGAGAGTCGGCCAATGAGGATTTCTGCCCTTCCTGTGCAGAGTTAACCCTCAATCTCCCTGAAAGAAAACAATCCCATTCTCTCCGCGAATACTCTCCGAGCAGCTCGACACAATGAACTGATTTTGATCAAAGGAATTGTTGAGACCCAGAATCTGGGCTTGTGCCTGTGGCCAGCAGCCGAGGCAATAATTCAGTCAGGTTTCGGAATGCACCGATCCTTAATATCTGGGAGGCAATTGAAAGAGTTTCATTCTCTTCAGTTACCCCTCAATCTGCTGCTCTTTCTGAATAATGGGCCAGGATGTAATGTCGCAGTAACAGTGAGGCTGATGGCGTGGCATTATTCCTGGGTAAACGGAGCAGTAACCTCAGTCGCGGGGCAGAAGCACGGTTACATGCCAAAGGTTTCTGTCTGAGATCGCCGCTCCGCCATCTCTCCCTGAGCCTCCCCGTTTTCTGTCGTAGGAACTTGCTGTATTTACCCAGTATTCTGGCCACCGACAGTTAAATCTAGTCATTACAAGCGCAAGTACCTTTTAACGGCGTGTTAAGTGTTAAATACTGCTGATCAACCTCTCCGGCACTGAAAACTAACTATTGCAAGCGTGGTGTCTCATTCCTTCGGGCTTTGAATTTTACAGTGAGATTTTTTTTTAAATCAAACTTTACGTTATTTTCTTACTTTTCCTCTGTGCCTCTTTGCTCTCTCTCTCTCTCTCTCAATCCAATCTTTCTCTCCCTCCCTTTATTTCTCGTTTTCTACACCGGTTTTGACATTGAATTCACCCCATTTTTGTTTCCACCTGATTTTCAGGTTTGTTAAGAATATTTTTCCGGGAGTTTCAACCATCATCTTTCCTTTGGTTTTCAAAGACTCTGGATGTTCCCCCTCAGTCTCAAGTTTGCCTCTTCAAGCCCTGCGCCCCTTACCCCATGACCTGTAACCCCTGACTAGTGACCCCGTTGTGTTCATACTCTATTTATTTGTTACAGCTCACTGGACGGGCAATAATCACAAGTGCTGGTTTTTCGAATTTCCAGCCCATAGGGAATGAGCGGGAAAGTGGATTTGGGGTGGAAGATCAGCCATGATCTCATTGAATGGTGGAGCAGGGTCGAGGGGCTGAATGGCCGACTCCTGCTCCTAATCCTTGGACCATAAACGGCGGCACGGACCTGTTGGGCCGAGTGGCCTGTTTCTGTGCCCGATGTGACTGGACCCAATGCTCAGGACCAACGTTAAGCTGTGTGGCTGAGCAGCGCTCCGGAGGCTCCGCACAGCTCGCTCACCGGCTCGCGAACGGGAAAAGCTGAGCGCGCGGTGTTTAGAACGGGCCACGCAGTCCCTCACACAAACTCTGCCCCCAGCCGAGCATTCTTGGCTGAGCACCACCATCAGACAGGAGCCACACTGCGCCAGGAGCAAAACCACAAAATATACCGAGAGAAGTAAAAAAAATCTTAAAAGAGTGAAGTGCGTTCAAAGGCAGAGAGTGCAGATTTCCAACAGTGCAGAAGTTCATTAACACCAATCCCTGCATGGAGGCTTCCTGCACGGACACACTGGGCAGTCTGCAATCCGCCCACACCAATTAACCAGCGCTGCAAAAAAGGCAGCTTTCATAAATAAAAGACAGAAGTCAGAAATTAATTCCCCAGTGGGAGAACGGTTTGAGGGCTTGCAATCTCTTCAAAGTCAATAATTATTTGAAGGATTTAAAGAAAAGAAAGATGCAAGTACAATCTCCAACAGTAAGCCTGGACTGAGCCGGTCGCAATCAAAGGGCACGGGTTATGATTTTCCTCACGCAGAACTTTACTCTCCCTGGACATTCCTGTTGATCCAGAGAGATGTCGCGGCCTTGAACGCAGGGACGGCCCCCCACTACGACAGCTTGACGCTTTTTCTCTTTCCCAATCAATGATGCTTTCCGTTCTCCCCAAACCGATGACGCCAAATTAAGGCGGCCACATATCCCGCAGCATAACTACGACCGCCTATATCCACCTCCGTAACATCGCCCGCCTCCGCCCCCGCCTCAGCTCATCCGCTGCTGAAGCCCTCATCCATGTCTCTGTTACCTCTAGACCTGACTATTCCAGCGCACTCCTGGCTGGCCTCCCACGTTCTACCCCACGTAAACTAGAGGTGATCCAAAACTCGACTGCCCCAGTGTCCTAACTCGCACCAAGTCCAACTCACCCATCATCTCCTGTGCTCGCTGACCTACATTGGCTCCCGGTTAAGAACATAAGAATCAGGAACAGGAGTAGGCCATCTAGCCCCTCGAGCCTGCACCGCCATTCAACAAGATCATGGCTGATCTGGCCGTGGACTCAGCTCCACTTACCCGCCCGCTCCCCGTAACCCTTAATTCCCTTATTGGTTAAAAATCTATCTACCTGTGATTTGAATACATTCAATGAGATAGCATCAACTGCTTCCTTGGACAGAGAATTCCACAGATTCACAACCCTCTGGGAGAAGAAATTCCTTCTCAACTCAGTTTTAAATTGGCTCCCCCCGTATTTTGAGGCTGTGCCCCCTAGTTCTAGTCTCCCCGACCAGTGGAAACAACCTCTCTGCCTCTATCTTGTCTATCCCAACGCCTCGATTTCAAAATTCTCATTCTCGTTTACAAATCCCTCTATGGCCCTTGCCCCTCCCTATCTCTGTAATCCCCTCCAGCCCCACAACCCCCCCCCCCAAGATCTCTGCGCGCCTCCAACTCTACCCTTCTGAGCATCCCTAATTATAATCGCTCCACCATCGGTGGCCGTGCCTTCAGCTGCCCCAAGCTCTGGAACTCTCTCCCTAAACCTATCAAATGTTTTGTCTCATAACACTGCTGTGAAGTGCCTTGGGATGTTTCACTACATTATTGGCGCTATATAAATGCAAGTTGTTGTTGTTGATAGACACAGCAATACCACATCCTGACAGCAGGGGACACTGCAAGAGGCAAGCTCTCACTACTTTGCCACACGACCTGGTTCCCTGCTCTTGGAGGCGGACTGAGCGAGGGCCACATTGCCCGGGACCGGACGTCGTAGCTCGTGGTCTGCTGGACACCCCGGGCTCATCGATACTCAGTGCTCTCGTCCCCTCCCAGTAACGGGGCGTTGGGGGGAGAAACAGTAGGAGGGGCAATTTGAAATTTGATCACGGAGCGAAATAGGGGGAACACTGGAATATTCACCTGCCCTTCGCCTCGCCCCGTTCTGACCCATTGCAAGAAAATCAGGTGGAGTGCGATGGAACACTCTCCACTGGCCTGGATGAGTGCAGCTCCAACAGCACTCGAGGAGCTTGGTCGGGGTTGGGGGGTGTTGGGGGGTTGGAGGGTGTTGGGGGAGGGGGCGGAGGATGTTGGGGGAGGGGGAGGAGGGGGCGGCGGGAGGAGTCGGAGGGTGTTGGGTGGGCGGGGGGGGGGCGGCAGAGAGTAGAGAGTGTCGGGGGGGCGGGGGCGGAGGGCGTCGGGGGAGGGGTCGGAGGTTGTTGGGCAGGTGGGAGGGAGTAGAGAGTGTTGGGGGGCAGGGGCTGACAGGGTGTCGGGGGAGGGGGGTGTCGGAGGGTGTCGGGGGCGGGTGGGAGGGGTCGGAGGTTGTTGGGCGGGCGGGGGCGGAGGGTGTCTGGGGGGCAGGAGGGAGTAGAGAGTGTCGGGGAGGGCGGGGGCTGACAGGGTGTCGGGGGATGGGGGAGGGGTCGGAGGGTGTCGGGGGGGCGGGAGGGAGTAGAGACTGTCAGGGGGCGGGGGCTGACAGGGTGTTGGGGGAGGGGGGAGGGGTCGGAGGGTGTCGGGGGGGGCGGGAGGGAGTAGAGACTGTCAGGAGGCGGGGGCTGACAGGGTGTTGGGGGAGGGGGGTGTCGGAGAGGGGCCGGGGTCGAGGGGGGTTGGTTTGATGCTCGCCCTGCCCACCCCTCGCTTACTCAAGGCCCTGATATCCCCCACTCCTGCCCCATAGGGACCGCACTTTACAGCAAGTCACGGATGAAATGGTCTTTTCCTGCAAACTCTATTCGCCAGTCATCAGTCATCGCAGGGAACGTCAGAACACTTTAATTGAAAACGCTCAGCTTCCTGATTCAATTCCAGATGGAGTGGATGAGGTTCATTAGTATTTCAGTCAGAGCTCAGGCTCCAACTGTGCTTGGTTTGGGAGAAGACGATTACTGCAGATAATCCCAAAAATATACAGGGCTCTCTGCTACAAAACATCTCTGCTGCCCTTCGAATAGTGGCCATGGGATCTTTTACATCCACGAGAGAGCAGACGGGGCCACGGTTTAACCTCTCATCCCAAAGATGGCCCCTCTGACAGTGTGGCACTCCCTCAGTACTGCCCCTCCGACAGTGCGGCACTCCCTCAGTACTGCCCCTCCGACAGTGCAGCACTCCCTCAGTACTGCCCCTCCGACAGTGCGGCGCTCGGAGCCACAGAAGCAGATATTACGAGGCGTGACCCAAAGTTTGACCAAAGAGGCAGGTTTTGAGCTGTGTCTGCATCGCTTGTTTAATGAGGAGTCTCTGTTTAAATAGATTTTCGGCAAGTTATAGACTGGAACGAGTTTCCCTTGGCGATTCCTTGTTCGATCCTCGTTTCTAGAAAACCCAACTGGCCAACACTGACCTTCGAACCTGTTATGTTCAGAATAACTCCATAAGACTGTATAGTATAAGCTCAAACTGTTGTGACCTTGGTCTATTTAATGTAACTCCAGAGTGAGGAGGCAGCATGGTAGTCTGACTTTTATACCTGCTTGCCCAGGGTGTGCAGGTGACCCTTGGGTCTCCCACAGGTGCGCCCCCTGGTGGCAAGTCTTACACATTAGTAAAGTTTACATACAAAACATCATTCCCCCCCAAAGTCTTAGATACAAGTTATTTACAAGTTGAGGCGATCCGGGGCTCTACATTCCCGGGTTGATCGCCTGAGTTGAAGTCCTGGCCTGGGTGAGTCGGTCGGATCATTGCTACACTGCGGTGTGGCTGGTCTGATCGGACTGTCGGGCATGGTGGGTTCATCCTCGGGGTTTACCGCGAGGTCGATTGCTGGTTGGGTGTGTGTGGGTGGATCATTGATGGTAATGTCCTCTTCAAACTGTTCTTGGTTGTCAGTGAATCGCAGTTTGGTCTGATCCAAGTGCTTTCTGCACGTTTGTCCATTCAAAAGTTTGACAACAAACACTCTATTCCCCTCCTTGGCTAAAACAGTGCCAGCAACCCATTTAAGACCATGACCATAATTAAGAACAAACACAGGGTCATTAACTTCAATGTCACGTGATACAGCCGTGCGATCGTGGTACACGTTGTACCGGTTTCTACATGATCATTGAGATCCGGGTGGACTAGGGAGAGCTTGGTTTTGAGTGCTCTCATTAACAATTCTGCAGGGGAACCCCGGAAAGCGAGTGGGGTCGTGTGCGGTAACTGAGCAGAACTTGAGATAACCGGGTCTGCAGGGAACTGTCCGTCACACGGTTCAAGCTCTGTTTGATGGTTTGGACGCCCGTTCCGCTTGACCATTGGATGCGGGATTAAACGGGGCAGACCTGACAAGCTTGATGCCATTGCGGGTCATGAATTCGTTGAATTCCGAGCTGGTGAAACATGGTCCATTGTCACTAACAAGGACGTCGGGCAAACCATGGGTGGTGAACATGGCCCGGAGACTTTCAATGGTGGCAGTGGACGTACATGACGACATTATACATTCAATCCATTTAGAGTAAGCGTCCACTGCTACTAGGAACAGCTTTCCTAGAAAGGGGCCAGCGAAATCTACGTGGACCCTGGACCACGGTTTGGAGGGCCATGACCACAGACTCAGTGGGGCCTCCCTTGGTGCATTGCTCAACTGTGAGCAAGTGTTACATTGGTGTACGCATGACTCCAATTCCGAGTCAATGCCGGGCCACCAAACGTGTGATAGTGATAGTCTTCATCATGACTATGCCTGGGTGGGTATTGTGAAGGTTGCGTATAAACATTTCCTTGCCATTTTTTGGCAAAATTACATGATTCCCCCATGGGAGACAGTCCAAATGGATGAACATTTCATCCTTCGTTGGTGGAACGGCTTAATTTCGTCTTGCATTTCTCCGGGAACCGCTGACCAGCCCCCATTGAGGACACAGCTTTTTACTAGAAACATAGAAAATAGGTGCAGGAGTAGGCCATTCGGCCCTTCGAGCCTGCACCACCATTCAATATGATCATGGCTGATCATGCAACTTCAGTACCCCATTCCTGCTTTCTCTCAATACCCGTAAGGGCCACATCGAACTCCCTTTTGAATATATCTAACAAACTGGCCTCAACAACTTTCTGTGGTAGAGGATTCCACTAGTGGTAGCACCAGTTCCTAGCTAGTCCAGGTCCTGATCTGGTGACCCCTCGCTCTCAAAAGCATCCATTACAAGGAGCAAGGCTGTGGGTGCACCATTTCCATCCCAGTGATGGGCAATGGTAGCCGACTGAGGGCATCAGCACAGTTCTCAGTGCCTGCTCTGTGGCGGATTACATAGTCACATGCAGATAATGTTAGTGCCCATCTTTGGGTGCGGGACTAAGCATTGGTATTCATACCTTTGCTTTCTGAGAACAACTAAATGAGCGGCTTGAGGTCGGATTCGAGCTCGAACCGGAGCCTAAATAGGTATTGGTGCATTTTCTTAACCTCGTATATGCATGCTAATGCTTCTTTTTCAACCATACTGTAGGCTCTTTTAGCCTTAGATAATCTTCTGGACGCATATGTAACCGGTTGCAGTTTGCCTGACCCATTGGCTTGCTGTAACACACAACCGACCCCGTACGAAGATGCATCACAAGCTAGCACTAAACGTTTACACGGGTCACACAATACAAGTAACTTGTTGGAATGTACAAGGTTTCTGGCCTTGTTAAAGGCTGTCTCTTGAGCTTTACCCCAAACCCAGTTGTCACCCTTGTGTAGCAATAAATGCAATGGTTTCAGCAACGTGCTCAACCCCGATAGAAAGTTACCAAAATTGTTGAGGAGTCCCAGGAACGAACGCAGCTCCGTCACATTCTGTGGTCTGGGTGCATTCTTGATGGCCTCCGTCTTGGAGTCCGTGGGTCTGATGCCGTCCGCCGCAATCTTTCTCCCCAGAAATTCGACCTCTGGCACCAGGAAAACACACTTGGAGCATTTCAGTCTGAGTCCCACTCTGTCCAGTCGCTTGAGAACCTCTTCCAGGTTGTGCAAGTGTTCGCTGGTGTTGCGGCCAGTGATCAAGATGTCGTCTTGGAACATCATGGTGTGCGGAATCGATTTCAGCAGACTCTCCCTGTTCCTCTGGAAGATGGCCGCAGCTGAGCGAATACCAAAAGGGGCATCGGTGGTATATAAACAGTCCTCTGTGCGTGTTGATACACGTAAATTTTTTTGATGGTTCAGCCAGCTCCTGTGTCAAGTAAGCAGAGGTTAGATCCAGCTTGGTGAACAACTTCCCAGCTGCGAGTGTTGCAAACAGGTCATCCGCTTTGGGTAGTGGGTACTGGTCCTGTAACAAGACTCAGTTGATCGTTACCTTGTAGTCCCTGCAGATTCTGACCGTCCCATCGCTCTTCAACACTGGAACAATTGGACTGGTCCACTCGTTGAACTCGACCGGCGATATGATCCCTTCTCATTGAAGTCTGTCCAGCTCGATCTCGACTTTCTCTCGCATCATGTATGGAACTGCTCGGGCCTGGTGATGAACGGGTCATTTATCAGAGACTAGATGGATCTGCATTTTGGCGCCTGTGAAGATGCCGATGCCTGGCATGAATAACGACGGGAATTTGTTTAGCACTGGGTGCACGAGAGGCCATCCTCCGAAGACAGTGCTTTGATGTTGTCCCAGCTCCATCGGATCTTTCCTAGCCAGCTTCTGCTGAACAGCATTGGGCCATCACCTGGTACAATCAATAGTGGTAAATCATGCATAGCTCCATCGTACGATACCTTCACTGCCGCACTGCCAATGACTGTTATGAGCTCTTTGGTGTAAGTGCGCAGCTTGGTGTGGATCAGGCTTAGTTTTGGCCTTTGTGCCTTGTTGCCCCACAGTTTCTCAAAAGCCTTCTGGCTCGCCCCCGTGTCCAATTCCATGGAAACTGGAATGCTGTTTAATTTGACTTTTAACATTATCGGAGGGTTTTTGGTGGTGAAGGTGTGTACCCCATACACTTCCTCTTCAGCCTCGGGTTGAGTTGCCTCTCTCACTCGTTCAGCGTGGTCCACGCCGGATCGGTCATCTTCTGCCGACTCTGCCACGTGGTGAGTCACAGCACGTCTGCACATTCGCTGGAGGTGCCCCATTGTTCCACAGCCCTTGCACACGTAGTGCTTGAATCGACATCGATGGGCTCGATGATTACCCCGCAGCGCCAACATGGTGTTAATGGATTCACATTCACGCCCCACGGCGGGCTCTGAGCCAGCCTAGGTCTGGCCTCTGCGGGTGTGTAGGCCCTGCCATGTACAGTTCTGCCTGCTGTAGGTGTTATTTTATGCACAGTACTTGCCGGTGAGCTTCGATGCTGCAAAGATATCTGTTTAGTGTTATCGTTCGTGGACATGAAAGCCTGAGCTATCGTTATGGCCTTGCTCAGATCTAGGGATTCCGGCAGACAGCAGTTTGCGAAGAATGACCTCGTGACCGATTCCAAGCACGAAAATGTCCCGCAGCAGTTCCCCCAAAAATCCAGCAAATACACACGGTCTCGCAAGGCGTCTTAGGTCGGCGACATAGCTCACCACGTCCTGGCCCTCGGAGCGGTGGTGCGTATAAAAGCGATACCTGGCCATCAAGATGCTCTCCTTCGGCTTGAGGTGTTCCCAAACCAGCGTGCACAACTCTGCATATGTCTTGTCCGTTGGTTTCATCGGTGCTAGGAGATTTTTGATGAGGCCATATATCGTGGACCCGCAAACGTTGAGGAGAATCGCCCTGCGCTTGACCGCGGTTTCTGCCTTTTCCAGCTCGTTGGCCACGAAGTACTGGTCAAGACGCTCAGCAAAGGCTTCCCAATTATCACCCTCGATAAATCTCTCAAGAATACCAACAGCAGCCATAACTGCATGAAAGTTCGTGATCTGTTACTCGTCGCCAATTGTTACATTTAGAATAACTCCACAAGACTGTACATCTTAAGCTCAAACTGTTGTGACCTTGGTCTCTTTACTGTAACCCCAGAGTGAGGAGGCAGCGTGGTGGACTGCCTTTTATACCTGCTTGCCCAGGGTGTGCAGGTGACCCTTGGGTCTCCCACTGGTGCGCCCTCTGGTGCAAGTCTTACACATTGGTAATGGTTATATACATAACGGAACCCGCTTCACCAGCGTGCCAAAGCCTGCTTTGTCACAGAGCAGATGGCAGCAGAAATGGGAAGCGGCCCAGTTTGGAAATGACACTTGAAATGGGGCGTGAGGAGGCAAGGTGAGAGCTGGCAGACACGGCTCTGTGTGAAGACACGCACCTGCCCTGGTCTGGCTCACCCAGCGTAGGGGGTCACTGACATCATCAACACTCAGCAAATACACCAACAACAGCAGACCCAGCCCAGCGGCTGGAGAGGAGCAGAGGTTCATCGCTTTTCTCCAACATAGGCTTTGGTTCTGGAGGGCTTCAGAATTAAAAAAACAAAATTCTGGATGACTCCCACATTCAGTTGGCCCTGTCTGCTCTCTCAGCTAGACAGAAATGATCACATGGACACTCTTTGAATAGCAGGGGAGCTCTCCCCGGTGACCTGGGTCCAATATTTATCCCTCAACCAACATCACTAAATCGGTTTATCAGGTCATCCCCACATTGCTGTTTGTGGGAGCTTGCTGTGCGCAAATTGGCTGCTGCATTTCCCACATTACAACACTCCAAAAAGTACTTCATTGGCTGTAAAGCGTTTTGGGATGTCCGGTGGTCGTTAAAGAGAGAGTCAGGAACAGAGAAAGACATAAAGAGAAAGACAGAGAGAGAGAGAGAGAGAGAGAGGGGGAGAGAGACAGAGAGAAGCAGAGAGAGAGAGAGGGAGACAGAGAGAGGGAGAGACAGAGAGAGGGAGACAGAGAGAGAGAGAGAGGCAGAGAGAGAGGTGCAGAGAGAGAGGGACAGAGAGAGAGAAACAGAGAGAGAGAGGCAGAGAGAGAGGCAGAGAGAGAGAGAGAGAGACAGAGAGAGAGAGAGAGAGAGAGAGAGGGACAGAGAGAAAGAGGGAGGGAGAGGCAGAGAGAGAGAGAGAAAGAGAGAGAAAGAGAGAGGGACAGAGAGAGAGGGACAGAGAGAGAGTGAGGCAGAGAGAGAGAGAGAGAGAGAGAGAGACACACAGAGAGAGAGAAAGAGAGAGACAGAGAGGGAGAGAGAGAGAGAGAGACAGAGAGGGAGAGAGAGAGAGAGACAGAGAGGGAGAGAGAGAGAGACAGAGAGGGAGAGAGAGAGAGAGAGACAGAGAAGGAGAGCGAGAGAGAGGAAGAGAGAGGGAGGGGGAGAGAGAGGGGGAGAGAGAGGGGGCGACGGGGAGAGAGAGAGATGGAGAGGTAGAGAGGGAGAGGGGTGGAGGAGACATGAGCCACCCAGGATGATATCGGAGTTGTAACAAAGCCATGTTGTATAAAAGTACTGGGGAGAGTGGACAGTGAAGGGTTAAAGCGATCTCCGGGGCGAAGTGTGAGGCTGATAATTAGACAGCCCGAGACCATTACAGGGCCTGTAGTTTGGAGGGTTATTCATTACAAGGTTCAATTGGATTTTACGATGCTTAAAATGACATTTCAACACAATTATTGATTTATAACATTAGAAGCTTTGAGATTGTAGCAAAGCAGATGCTCCCAGACCAGCGGACGTGGTGACCTGAAGCGTGTGATTTAGGGGCCTGTTGATTAAGGTTACCACACACTGCGGCCGACAAGTTACAGCAACCGGTTAGAGGTCAGAACTGCGCAGGCAGTCAGGCCAATCAATAAACACGGTCCCCACTCCTTTATTACTGATCTAATATTTACTTTGAAGGCAAACAAGACATTTTCCTTGCTTTGTACTGAATTAATATTCTCTGCTTCATTGTGATAAATATTGGAAACACAAATTAAGATGAATCTATTAATTTGATAGATTGATTAAAGATGCTGCTTCTGAACCAGAAGGTTGCGGGTTCAAGTCCCTCTCCAGGAACATGAGCACAATAATCTCGGCTGACCCTCCCAGGGCAGTACTGAGGGAGTGCCGCACTGTCAGAGGGGCAGTACTGAAGGAGCGCTGCACTGTCGGAGGGGCAGTACTGAGGGAGTGCCGCACTGTCGGAGGGGCAGTACTGAGGGAGCGCCACACTGTCGGAGGGGCAGTACTGAGGGAGTGCTGCACTGTCAGAGGGGCAGTACTGAGGGAGCGCTGCACTGTCGGAGGTGCCATCTTTCAGATGAGACGTTAAATCGAGGCCCTGTCTGCTCTCTCAGATGGAGCTAAACGATCTCGTGACACTATTTCAAAGAAGAGCAGGGGAGTTATCCCTGGTGTCCTGGGGCCAATATTTATTCCTCAATCAACATAACAAAAACAGATTATCTGGTCATTATCATAATGCTGTTTGTGGGAGCTTGCTGTGCACAATTTGTATGCCGTGTTTCCCACATTACAACAGTAACTACACTCCAAAAGTACTTCATTGGCTGTAAAACACTTTGGCACCTCTGGTGGTTGTGAAAGGCGCTATATAAATGCAAGTCTTTCTTTCTTTCACCATAGCAACATACGAGCTGGTGTGCAACGGCCACCCCACGTTAAGATAATCCACGCACAGGCGTCTTCCACCTTTTAAAACGAGTTCACCAGTCACCTGAGGGCTCACAGTTAGTGTGGAAGCAAGCCACCCTTGACCCCGAGGGGCTGCGTATGGTGATGACACGAGTTGTTGTGATCGGGAACGCGCTGCCTGAAAGGGCGGTGGGAGCAGATTCAATAGTAACTTTCAAAAGAGGATTGGATAAATACTTGAAAAGGAGAAATTCACAGGGGTGTGGGGAAAGAGCGGGGGGGGGGGGGGGGGAGTGGGACTGATCGGATCGCTCTGTCACAGAGCCGGCACAGGAACGATGGGCCGAATGGGATCCTCCTGTGCTGTGAGATTGTGCGACTCTCCGTGCTCAGAGAACCAGCGGTCGGAAATACCTCTCCCGCGGTAACGTTGCGGTTTGAACCCCGCTGGGTAGCCCTCCCGTAAAAACACTGGAGGATGAGAGATAAATCCTGGTATACCGACCGGGCTGAGCGCTTGGTGTGGCAGCAAATAATGCAGTTGTTGGGAGGTCCCGTGGGGCAATATTCAGCGTCTGACCCGTGACTGGTTGTGTGGCAAGCAACGTGTTCCTGAATCAAACCCCAGGAAGCTACAACTGTAACCTTTCTGTGTCTTTGTAAAGACAGGCTGTCGAGTGACATGGCACACAGCTCACAGCTCTCTGACACAATTGGGCGATTCCCGATTGCTCAGAAATGCCTAATGTATTGTACGCCACAGTTTTGCTCAATCAATACTGCATTGTATTATCTCACAGATCCACCGTGTATTCCACCGATGCCTGTGTGTTTCAGAGCGAGTAATTACTCCCAGAGATTTCCCGCTGTGGCCTCATCGGCTGACACACCACGATCGAGGCTGATCGATGGTGCTCAGTGGTCCCTGGTCCAGCCCAGCGCGGCCCCACAGATATCGCCCCGGCTGTTTGCGCGCTGTCATCGCGGTGTGTTTCTTGTGTTCGCTCTTCTGCATCGGTGACTGAACGTTCCGCGTGTGTTTGTACCGTTCGGCACCAACACTCGCTCTGACCCATTCGTTGCTTCACAGGCACGGCAGCACCGCGGGGGGGGCCATTCGGCCCATCGCCCGTGAGCCAGCCCTGCAGTACCCGCTGTCCAACATTCACCTCCGTTCCCAGCCCCGCAACCTTTCCATTGCTCACACAACTCCTGTCACAAGGATGCTTCATTCTCTGGCTCTAGTGATAATTGTCTGGGTGTGTGGGTGGGCAGCGTGTGAGTGGGTTGGGGGGGGGGGCGGGGTGTGGGTTAGCGGGGGGTGGGTGTGTGTGTGTGTGTGTGTGGGTGTTAGGGGAGGTGTTTGTGTGTCGGTTGGGGAGGGGGTGCATGTGTGGGTTGGGGGGACGGGGGGGTGTGTGTGGGTCAACGGTGGGGGGGGGGTGTGGATTGATATGTGTGTGTGAGTGGGGGGGGTTAGGGGGGTGTTTGTGTGTCGGTTGGGGGGGTTGTGTGGGTTGCGGAGGGTGTGTGTGTGTGTGTGTGTGTGTGTGGGTGTTAGGGGAGGTGTTTGTGTGTCGGTTGGGGAGGGGGTGCATGTGTGGGTTGGGGGGGCGGGGGTTGTGTGTGGGTTAACGGGGGGGTGTGGGTTGGTGTGTGTGTGTGAGTGGGGGGGTTAGGGGGGTGTTTGTGTGTCAGTTGGGGGGGTTGTGTGGGTTGCGGAGGGGGTGTGTGTGTGTGGGTTTGGGGGGGTGTGTGTGTGTGGGTTTGGGGGGTGTGTGTGTGTGGGTTGGGGGGGTGTTTGTGTGTGGGTTGGGGGGGGGTGTGTGTGGGTTGGGGGTGTGTGTGTGGGTTGGGGGGATTGAGAGGGGTTTATGAAAGGAAAATCATGTTTGACAAACCTATTGGAGTTTTTTGAGGATGTAACTGATAAAATAGATATGGAAGAACCAGTGGATGTAGTGTATTTGGATTTTCAGAGGCTTTTGATAAAGTCTCACATAAGTGGTTAGTGTGCAAAATTAAAGCACATAGGATTGGGGGTAATGTATTGGCATGGATTGAAAATTGGTTAACTGACAGGAACCAGAGAGTCGGAATAAACGGGTCTTTTTCAGGATGGCGGGCAGTGACTAGTGGGGTACCACAGGGTTCAGTGCTTGGGCCCCAGATATTCACAATATATATACATGATTTGGATAAGGGAACCAAATGTAACATTTCCAAGTTTGCTGACTGTAATGTCTGTGAGCTTGTAATGTTTCTAGCTCCACACTGTGGATGTGGATGTATTGTGTACTGCAAGTGCATAGTTAATCATTAAACAGAACTAGGCAGTTTCCGGAGACTCCCGAGAGAGCTGCCTCATGTTAGGAGCTTGTGCTCTGTGAATATATCACAGTTGGCGACTGAGATAGGATTTTTCGGATGATTTAAAGCTTAATTTTTGTTGGTGAAGGATTCAGCCAGCCGACAGAGAGACTTTGGAAGTTTCTGTCTTTGGAAAAAAGCCGAGGTAAAATACAGCACACGGTGTGAACAGCTAGAGGTTAAAATGGCAGGTTTATTGGGACATTTGGGTGAATATAGACATGACTGGGAACGTTTTAAAGCGTATGTGGGTCGGCTAGAAATGTAGCATTTAGATAGGTTAAGCGAATGGGCTAAGGTTTGGCAGATGGAATACAATGTCGGAAATTGTGAGGTCATCCACCTGGGGAAAAAAAACAGTAAAAGGGAATATTATTTGAATGGGGAGAAATTACAACATGCTGCGGTGCAGAGGGACCTGGGGGTCCTTGTGCATGAATCCCAAAAAGTTAGTTTGCAGGTGCAGCAGGTAATCAGGAAGGTGAATGGAATGTTGGCCTTCATTGCGAGAGGGATGGAGTACAAAAGCAGGGAGGTCCTGCTGCAACTGTATAGGGTATTGGTGAGGCCGCACCTGGAGTACTGCGTGCAGTTTTGGTCACCTTACTTAAGGAAGGATATACTAGCTTTGGAGGGGGTACAGAGATGATTCACTAGACTGATACCGGAGATGAGGGGGTTACCTTATGATGATAGATTGAGTAGACTGGGTCTTTACTTGTTGGAGTTCAGAAGAATGAGGGGTGATCTTATAGAAACATTTAAAATAATGAAAGGGATAGACAAGATAGAGGCAGAGAGGTTGTTTCCATTGGGGGGGGGGGGAGACTAGAACTAGGGGGCACAGCCTCAAAATACGGGGGAGCCAATTTAAAACCGAGTTGAGAAGGAATTTCTTCTCCCAGAGGGTTGTGAATCTGTGGAATTCTCTGCCCAAGGAAGCAGTTGAGGCTAGCTCATTGAATGTATTCAAGTCACAGATAGATAGATTTTTAACCAATAAGGGAATTAAGGGTTACGGGGAGCGGGCGGGTAAGTGGAGCTGAGTCCACGGCCAGATCAGCCATGATCTTATTGAATGGCGGAGCAGACTCAAGGGGCTAGATGGCCTACTCCTGTTCCTAATTCTTATGTTCTTATGTTCTTATATATTTCATTGCAAATAACATAATCGAAGTTCCAGACAATGCAGTCCAGAACCGGGCTGTGTTGAACGTAAAAAAACGATCTTCTTATTGGAGGCAGGTCCGGCATTATACGAAACCCTTGTAAATCTGCTTGTGCCTGACGAGCCAAAGGACACAACGCTTAAAGAGATTTTAATGAAGCTGGAGCAGCACTATAACCCCAAACCGTTAGAAATTGCTGAAAGCTATCGTTTCGGGATTTGGAATTAAAAGTCTGACGAAAATATCAGTGAGTACATCATAGCATTAAAAAAGCTATCGATGCACTGTAATTTTGGAAACTTTCAAAACCAAGCATTACGGGATCGTTTTGTTTGTGGGGTGAAAAATGATGTGATCAGGAGGAAGTTATTGACGACGGATGACTTGTCTTTTGAGATTGCTTGTCAGACAGCGAGGTCGATGGGCACGGCTGAACAATATTCCCGAGAATTAAATAATAATTACGGTCGTCAGTCAACCGAGGTAAATCACCTGCAGGTTCAAAGTAAAAGATGGCCAGGGCTGAAAGTCTCAGAAACTGGAAATTCTAACAGAGCGTCAAAGTCGTGCTATAGGTGCCTGGGACAACACATTGCTCAAAGTTGTCCATACGTGAAGGCAGAGTGTTTCTTCTACAGAAAGACTGGGCATCTTGCGAAGGCATGCCGACTGAAGGGTAAACCAGCTTTTAAAGCTTTGAGTCGAGCGTTCAAAGCTATGAGTAGAAATCCCAAGAGACTACATAGCATGGAAGAACAACAACAGGACGAGGAGATGTTAGAGTTACAAGTCATCAGGAGCACGAGGTTAACGGACAGTGATTCGGAAAGCATCAAAATCCACATAGATGTTGCAGGATTCAAGCTACCAATGGAAAGTGACACGGGTGCATCTATGAGTGTAGTACCGGAGTCACTGTACCGCGACAAATTGCGTGATTTCCAACTGGAGAAATCCAAGATAGAGCTGCGAGGCTACTCGGGAGAGAAAATTCCTGTGGTAGGTCGTATCACCGTACCGGTGAAATATAAAGATCAATTTCAGAACTTGCCTCTAATAGTAGTGAAAGGAGACAAGTCTGCCTGACTAGGAAGAAATTGGTTGAGCTCACTGAAGCTGGATTGGAGTAAGATTTTCTGTGTGGAAGCGAGATTTTCATCAACGGCTGAGGTTATCAAGCAGCATCTGAAGGTGTTCTGTGAAACGGGCTCCGATCCAAGGCTTCAAGGCGAGTGTCAGGGTATAGAAGGACACTAGATCGGTTTACTACAAGCCACGTTCCGTACCATATGCACGCAAGGAGAAAGTTGAGCAAGAACTCAAAAGACTAGAGACTGAGAACATTATTTGTAAGATAGATCGATATAATTGGGCTACACCCATTGTTGTTGTACCTAAGTCTGATGGTAAGGTAAGATTGTGTGGTGATTATAAAGTAACCGTAAACCAGGTTCTAGAGGGTAATGTCCCCAAGACATTACCGAATATAGAAGATTTGTTCACAACACTGACAGGTGGTCAGATCTTCTCAAAACTGGATCTTAACAAATGCCTACTTACAGCTTGAACTAGATGAGGAGTCCAAGTCATGTTTGACTATAAATACTCATCTCGGCCTATATCAATTTAATAGGCTACTGTTTGGAGTCTCTTCCGCCCCTGCCATATTCCAAGGGGTGATGAACCAGATTTTGCAAGGTATTGAAGGGGTAGTATGTTATTTGGATGACATACTAATTTCAGCACCAAATAGGCAAATTCATAATAACATATTGAATGAAGTCCTTAAACGGCTAGAGAAGCACAGAGTACGAGTGTCTGCTCGTAAGTGTGAGTTATTTAAAAACTCAGTGGAGTACTTAGGGTATAGAGTAGACAAAGATGGTTTACATCCAACCATGGAAAAATTGGATGCAATTAGAATGTCACTGAACTTCATTCATTCTTGGGTCTTTTGAACTATTATGGGAAGTTCCTGCCAAATTTGGCACAGTCTGTCGAAGAGACACAATTAAGACAGAAAGAGAATCATGATAAACATAGAGTAAAAGAGAGAAGTGTGAAATTAAACCAGAAGGTGAGAGTGAAGAACCATCACCATAAATGGTTAAAGTGGTTACCAGGAAGAGTGGTGAAGATATGTGGTCCTCGCACATATTTGGTAAAGGTGTTTGATAATGGACAGGTTAGGTTTGTTCATATTGATCATATTTTACCTACAGACATGGAAGGAGTTGAAGGTGGGAATGATTCAATTATTTCTGACTCATCAGATAGTTTTGATACACCAGTAGCAAATCCTAAATCCAATTTACTGGAAACAAATCCAGGAGAGAATCAGAATGAAAGTCTGAGTCCGAGTCAGGAAAACAAAGACCCTGAAGTTAGAGTGAGTTCAAATAAAAATCAAGGAAATTCCGTGGAGAAAACATTCCTCAGAATGAGCCTCAAATGAGTTTAGATTCGCCACCATGTTTGGAAGGTTCTGTTCGAGAGCGAAGGTATCCTCTTCGAAACAGAAAACAAGTGGTGAAGCTAAATTTGTAAATATGGAAAAAAAAAGTTTATATCCTGTGTTATGTAGAAATATGAAAGGTATATATGATATTTGTTATGATGGCTTCTTCATTAAGGAGGGAGAAGTGTAATGTCTGTAAGCTTGTAATGTTTGTAGCTCCACAACTGTGGATGTGGACGTATTGTGTACTACAAGTGCAGAGTTAATCATTAAACAGAACTAGGCAGTTTCCGGAGACTTCCGAGAGAGCTGCCTGCCATGTTAGGAGCTGTGTGTGCTGTGCTCTGTGAATATATCACACTGACGACACAAAGCTAGGTGGGATTGTGAGTTGTGAGGAGGATGCAAAGACACTGCAAGGTGATTTAGATAGGTTGAGTGAGTGGGCAAACACATGGCAGATGCAGTATAACGTGGATAAATGTGAAGTTATCCACTTTGGTAGGAAAAACATAAAAACAAAGTATTATTTAAATGGTGATGGCTTGGGAAGTGTCGATGTACAGAGAGCCCTGGGTGTCCTTGTACACCAATTATTGAAAGCAAACCTGCAGGTGCAGCAAGCAGTTAGGAAGGCAAATGGTATGTTGGCCTTCATTGCAATAGGATTTGAGTACAGGAACAAGGATGTCTTACTACAGTTATACAGGGCCTTGGTGAGACCGCACCTGGAGTATTGTGTGCAGTTTTGGTCTCCTTACCTAAGAGAGGATATACTTGCCACAGAGGGAGTGCAGCGAAGGTTCACCAGACTGATTCCTGGGATGGCAGGACTGTCGTACGAGGAGAGATTGGGTCGACTAGGCCTGTATTCACTAGAGTTTAGAAGAATGAGAGGGGATCTCATTGAAACGTATAAAATTCTGACGGGGTTGGATAGACTGGATGCGGGGAGGATGTTTCCCCGGGGCTGGGAAGTCTAGAACAAGGGGTCACAGTCTCAGGATACAGAGTAGGAAATTTAGGACCGAGATGAGGAGAAATGTTTTCACTCTGAGGGTGGTGAACCTGTGGAATTCTCTATCACAGAAGGCTGTGGAAGCCAAGTCACTAAGAGGGAGATAGATAGATTTCTAGACACAAACGGCATCAAGGGGTATGGGGAGAAAGCGGGAATATGGTGTTGAGAGAGAGGATCAGCCATGATCATATTGAATGGCGGTGCAGACTCGAAGGGCCGAATGGCCTACTCCTGCTCCTATTTTCTATGTTTCTATGTTTCTATTTCTGGCGTTCTCCGTGTATCGCTGTGTCAGGGTGAAGCCTGTATAAAGAGCATTGAATCCGTGCAGCGACAGAAGGAATCGCCTTGTACCCAGCGTTCCCTTCCTGTTCCTGTAATTCCCTCGTCTCTCTGACTCTCCAGCTGATGATAACTGGCGGGAGGCAGCATGGATACAGCTCAGAGCGTGGCCGATATCAGAGCGACGCCATTGAGACTGTGGCAGTAAACCACAGCATCCCTGGCAGGGCCGGGCTGCCCCGGAGCAGCTCACTCGCTGAAATGAAGCATCAAGGCGGCCTGGATTTTTGGCTCATTGCCACCTCTGTTTTCGCCCCAGAGCGGCGGCAATGGCGGGGGTGAGGTCTTCCGGGCGGGCAGGCAGCCTCCGGTATCCCGCCGGGGTTCCCGGGGACAGTCTCGGCGGGGACACGGAGCATTACCGCCGGGGAGAGGAGAGCCGGTGTGCAACGCACCCGAGTGACACCGGCTCGATGTTTGAACACAGGACGGTGACTCCACTCCCGTGCTGCAATACTCACTGACAAATGACCAATCCATGGACCGGGCACGGTGGCAATCCAACCTGTTCCTCACCAAGCACGGTAACGCAGGATCAAAGCTGCCAACTCCTGGTCCTCAAACAGTTCCTGCTCTCCTCTGGCGGATCTCCAAAGCTTCGGTATTTAGTGGTAGGTTTAGAACATGATAAGGTTCAAAGGATTAACTTCTGCAGATCTGCTTAGCTCATTTCATTTCCATTTGTGTTTAGCGCTTTCTCTGAATATATCCGTTGGTTGGCCTCTTGTCACATTTCCATTGACCCTTGATCTTTCCAGCACGGGGTCACGAACTTTGCTGATGGCTCGACCCCCCCCCACAACCAGACTGCAGTTTTCCCGACAACGTTTTCTCTATAAATACAGGTGAAGCTCCCTAATCCGGCACCCTCCAGCCCTGGCCTGTGCCTGAAGGGATTTTGCCGGATAAAGGGAGGTCAGTTAGAGGGGGAGGAGGAGGAGGTTGGTGCCCCGGCGGGCCCAGCGTTGGGGGGAGGGGAGTGTCGGGGGTCCAAGTGTCGGGGGGGGGGCCAGTGTCGGGGGGGCCCAGTGTCAGGGGGGGGCCCAGTGTCAGGGGAGGCCTAGTGGCAGGGGGCGGGCCCAGTGTCGGGGGGGGGGGGGCCCAGTGTCGGGTGGGGGGGCCAGTGTCGGGGGGGGCCAGTGTCGGGGGGGGGAGTGTCGGGGGGGGGGCCCAGTGTCGGGGGGGGGGCCCAGTGTCGGGGGGGGCCAGTGTCGGGGGGGCCCAGTGTCGGGGGGGGGCAGTGTCAGGGGGGGGGCCCAGTGTCGGGGGGGGGGGGCAGTGTCGGGGGGGGCCCAGTGTCGGGAGGGGGGCCCAGTATCGGGGTGGAGGTCGGCCACATTCTGCGCATGCGCCCCCGACTGCCGGACGAGAGGTGGTGCCGGATAAGGGAGCGCCAATCTGTATATCCGCACTTATAATGGAATCTGCCTTTGTGATCCTGTGTAGCGCCCCTACTGGGGGGAGGTGGTTATTGCAGCGTGACAAGTTGACATAAAGGGCCCAAGTTTCCACAAGATTTGCGCCTGATTTTTAGGAGCAACTGGTGGAGAACGGACTATCTTAGAAATCGCAATTCTCCACATTTTTTTTTCTGCAGTTCTAGTCAGGTTTGGAACAGAATTTTTTCTTCAAAAGGGGGCGTGTCCGGCCACTGACGCCTGATTTCAAAGTTTCCACAGTGAAAACATACTCCAAACTAAAGTACAATGGAGCAAGTGAAGATTTTTGTCGAACTGAAAAAACCTGTTCTACACATTAAAAAATCAGGCACAGGTTACAAATTAGGCGTCCAGAACGAGGTGGGGGAGAAGGGAACTCATTAAATTCTATAATAAATCCTTATTTATACTTCTACAAATATTATACAAATAAATCCAACCTGAATAAACATTTATAAGCCAAGAAAAGATTAAATAAACCATCTTCCTACCTGTGTGAAAGTGCTTCAGGCAGGGAGAATTCTGCAGTCAGCCTGAGGCGCCCGTTCTTCTCGCGGGGGGGGGGGGGGGAGGGGAGAGGAGGCGCCCGTTCTTCTCGCGGGGGGGGGGGGGGGAGGGGAGAGGAGGCGCCCGTTCTTCTCGCGGGGGGGGGGGGGGAGGGGAGAGGAGGCGCCCGTTCTTCTCGCGGGGGGGGGGGGGAGGGGAGAGGAGGCGCCCGTTCTTCTCGCGGGGGGGGGGGGGGGAGGGGAGAGGAGGCGCCCGTTCTTCTCGTGGGGGGGGGGGGGAGGGGAGAGGAGGCGCCCGTTCTTCTCGCGGGGGGGGGGGGGAGGGGAGAGGAGGCGCCCGTTCTTCTCGCGGGGGGGGGGGAGGGGAGAGGAGGCGCCCGTTCTTCTCGCGGGGGGGGGGGGGGAGGGGAGAGGAGGCGCCCGTTCTTCTCGCGGGGGGGGGGGGGGAGGGGAGAGGAGGCGCCCGTTCTTCTCGCGGGGGGGGGGGGAGGGGAGAGGAGGCGCCCGTTCTTCTCGCGGGGGGGGGGGGGAGGGGAGAGGAGGCGCCCGTTCTTCTCGCGGGGGGGGGGGGAGGGGAGAGGAGGCGCCCGTTCTTCTCGCGGGGGGGGGGGGGAGGGGAGAGGAGGCGCCCGTTCTTCTCGAGGGGGGGGGGGGGAGGGGAGAGGAGGCGCCCGTTCTTCTCGCGGGGGGGGGGGGAGGGGAGAGGAGGCGCCCGTTCTTCTCGCGGGGGGGGGGGGGAAGGAGACAGTGAGAAGGCTGCAAGTGCTGATGTGCTGATGGCAATGTGCTTTTATTAAAAAAATGTTCAAAAATTAAACAGCTACAAAGAACGACAAAAATGGCCGAGTGCCAATGTTTCCTTCACACTGCGCGTGCGCAAACGCTCCAACGCGCACGCGCAGCGTTGCCGGCAGGAAAATAACTAATTTAAATAGTACCTGCCCCCTCCCACTTACAAAATCGGCGCGAGTGTAGGCTCCGCCCCCCCTGGACGCCGCGCCAAACAGACAAGGAGCTGCAGGGCGCTCGAGAATCGCGAGGTTTTTTTTAGGCGCCCGTTTTTTATCGTGTGGAAACTTGGGCCCAAAGAGTTTACATTATGAGGGGTGGGAATTGCCCCCCTCCATATGAACGGGGCACACCGACTGTTTTTCTCCGCTGAAACCCAAGCCGTTGATATTCGACATTTGCAAGTTTTTTTGTTCGGGACAGCGGAGGGGCCCTTGCAGCGGGTCAGCTGCTCCGACCGGTCATGGGCGCTGCGCTGGCCTGTCACAACATCTCCCCTTCAGTTAAAGGGTCGGCCGCTGCGAGCTCTGCGTATTTTTAAGTTCGGCCCAATGGGCCACCAGCGAGGGTTTTGGCCGGGCCAGTGGCCCGGTACCCAGCAGGGGGTGTCAGGCTGCCTGTTGGCGGCCCGGCCAAACCTGCGGCCATAATCGTCGGCCCGGCCTGGCAGTCGGCCGACAATAAAAAATAAAACGGCATCGCCGGCAGCGTGACCTCCCCTTTAAGGGCGGCCGTACCGACCAACACGGACTAATATCCAGCGACGCTCCCGTGGGATATTCCGGGAAGGGGTCGGCGCGTGCACGCCGCGCGGCAGGGAGACGGGCGGAGCAATCCCGGACACCCCTCCAAACCTGGGGAAGGGCCAGTTACAAAATGGCGGCCTTTCCGCGGAGACTCAGTGGCCATTCCGCGCCAACCTGTGATCGCCGCTTTCAGGTGGTCAGAGGGATTACCGGGAGCAGCAATTTCGGCCCCTAAATGTGAACGCAGGAATTTACAAGTGTAAGGGCATAATGTGAGACTTTACAAAGGGGGATTGAATTACATCTGCACCCCCGGATCCCATTATCCTTCACCCCCGAACCCCGCGTGCTCTCAGCACCCGTGTGCAACACCACGGGAGGTCAGCTAGTGCACTGTGCAAGTTAAAACCAATCCTTGTCTGACAGCAGGGCCCAGGTGTCTGCTGCCGTTAATGCACCACTCAAGCTATCTCCTCTCCTTCATGACATTACCAGCTACGCTGTTTATGAAATGACTCCCACACTTCCCTCTGGTTTACTGACGTACTGAAGGCAGTGGATGGCCTCCTGAGGCGATGGCCTCTGTGAAACTCGGAGAGTGGATCAGTCACCAACACCATTTGAAAGGAACCTAGGAGCAGGACATTCGGCCCCTCGAGCCTGTTCCGCCATGCAATGAGACCACGGCTGATCTACGGCCTACCTCCATTCCCGCCTTGGTTCCGTCAACATTAATATCCTCACCCAACAAAAATCCATCAATCCCAGAGTTGAAATTTTCAACTGACCTTCAGCCTCGACAGCTCTGTGTGAAGAAATACTTCCTGACATCATCCCTGAACGGCCTGGCTCTAATTTTAAGGTTCTGCCCCTTGCTCTGGACTGCCCCCACCAGAGAAAATAGTTTCTCTCGATCCACCCCATCGAATCCTCTAATTATCCTCAACAACACGATTCAATCACCTTTAATCTCCTCGACTCGAGCCTAGTCTGTCCAAACTGCCCTCACAATGTAACCCGTTTAACCCCGGCCGCGTAGCATCCTGGGAATCTGCGCTGCTCCCACTCCGAGGCCCATAAACCCTCCCTCAGGTTCTGGTGCGGAAACATAGTCAATGCGGTAAAAAATAAATTAAAATAACATTAAGATCCGGGCAGCATCTGGTTAGTGAGTGCGAGGAGATAATCTGGCCGGGGGAAAGGTAAGAGGCAAGGTATGGGTAGAGGTGACATACTCCCGGAGCTTTCCTCACATGACCTCCAACCCCCAACTGCCCCAACCCCCACTACCGCCATTGGTCGCCCAACATATCCATCCCCATGGGCCCCGCCTTCCCACGGACAATTGGAAAGAGAGCAGACTCTCTGTTCCCCGATTGGATGATTCTTGATTCTCAAACAGCCCTTTGACCCCACAGAATCAGAGAAATTTACAGCACGGAAGGAGGCCATTCGGCCCATCGTGTCCGCGCCGGCTGACAAAGAGCTACCCAGCCTAATCCCACTTTCCAGCTCTCGGTCTGTAGCCCTGCAGGTTACGGCACTTCAGGTGCACATCCAGGTACTTTTTAAATGTGGTGAGGGTTTCTGCCTCTACCACCCTTTCAGGCCGTGAGTTCCAGACCCCCACCACCCTCTGGATGAAGACATTTCCCCTCAAATTCCCTCTAAACCTCCCCCCAATTACTTTAAATCGATGCCCCCTGGTTGTTGACCCCTCTGCTAAGATTCTCCAATTTTTTTTATAACTAATGAACAGAAACATTGAAAATTTACAAAAAGTACAAGGTTTTTTTATTACTCTGTTGCTCACAGCCATGCCCCGGGGATCGATGTACAATTCCTGGAGACCCCCGGCCAGTCCTGGAGCATTGGTGACCCCGGTAATCAGACCAAGGAGGGAGCTCGAGAGTTAACCAACGGCGGGGAACGGGAGGGGGGAGGGGGTGGGGAACGGGAGGGGGGAGGGGGTGGGGCACAGGATGGGGGGGAGCGGGGGCACAGGATGGGGGGAAGCGGGGGCACAGGATGGGGGGGAGGGGGGGCACAGGATGGGCGGGGAGCACAGGATGGGGGGGAGCGGGGGCACAGGATGGGCGGGGAGCACAGGATGGGGGGGAGCGGGGGCACAGGATGGGGGGGAGCGGGGGCACAGGATGGGGGGGAGCGGGGGCACAGGATGGGCGGGGAGCGGGGGCACAGGATGGGGGGGAGCGGGGGCACAGGATGGGCGGGGAGCGGGGGCACAGGATGGGGGGGAGCGGGGGCACAGGATGGGCGGGGAGCGGGGGCACAGGATGGGGGGGAGCGGGGGCACAGGATGGGGGGGAGCGGGGGCACAGGATGGGCGGGGAGCACAGGATGGGGGGGAGCGGGGGCACAGGATGGGGGGGAGCGGGGGCACAGGATGGGCGGGGAGCACAGGATGGGGGGGAGCGGGGGCACAGGATGGGGGGGAGCGGGGGCACAGGATGGGGGGGAGCGGGGGCACAGGATGGGGGGGAGCGGGGGCACAGGATGGGGGGGAGCGGGGGCACAGGATGGGCGGGGAGCGGGGGCACAGGATGGGGGGGAGCGGGGGCACAGGATGGGGGGAGCGGGGGCACAGGATGGGGGGGAGCGGGGGCACAGGATGGGGGGGAGCGGGGGGCACAGGATGGGGGGGAGCGGGGGCACAGGATGGGCGGGGAGCACAGGATGGGGGGGAGCGGGGGCACAGGATGGGCGGGGAGCACAGGATGGGGGGGAGCGGGGGCACAGGATGGGGGGGAGCGGGGGCACAGGATGGGGGGGAGCGGGGGCACAGGATGGGGGGGAGCGGGGGCACAGGATGGGCGGGGAGCACAGGATGGGGGGGAGCGGGGGCACAGGATGGGGGGAGCGGGGGCACAGGATGGGGGGGAGCGGGGGCACAGGATGGGGGGGAGCGGGGGCACAGGATGGGGGGGAGCGGGGGCACAGGATGGGCGGGGAGCGGGGGCACAGGATGGGGGGGAGCGGGGGCACAGGATGGGGGGAGCGGGGGCACAGGATGGGGGGGAGCGGGGGCACAGGATGGGGGGGAGCGGGGGGCACAGGATGGGGGGGAGCGGGGGCACAGGATGGGCGGGGAGCACAGGATGGGGGGGAGCGGGGGCACAGGATGGGCGGGGAGCACAGGATGGGGGGGAGCGGGGGCACAGGATGGGGGGGAGCGGGGGCACAGGATGGGGGGGAGCGGGGGCACAGGATGGGGGGAGCGAGGGGCACAGGATGGGGGGAGCGAGGGGCACAGGATGGGTGGGGGGGCACAGGATGGGGGGAGCGGGGGCACATGATGGGGGAGGAGCGAGGGCACAAGATGGGGGGGGAGCGGGGGCACAGGATGGGCGGGGAATCAACCAACAACAACTTGTATTTATATAGCACCTTTAACGGAGTGAAACGGCCCAAGGCGCTTCACAGGAGGGTTATGAGATAAAGATTTGACACCGAGCTGCATAATTAGAAATCAGCACAGGCGACCAAAGCTTGGTCAAAGAGCTATGAGTTGTTGTTGTTGTTGTTGTTGTTTTAAGGAGTGTTTTGAAGCAGGAGAGAGAGGTAGAGAGGTGGAGAGGTTTAGGGAGGGAGTTCCAGAGCTTGGGGCCCAGGCAGCTGAAGGCACGGCCACCGATGGTGGAGCGATTATAATCAGGGATGCTCAAGAGGGCAGAATTAGAGGAGCGCAGACATCTCGGGGGGTTGTGGGGCTGGAGGGGATTACAGAGATAGGGAGGGGGCGAGGGCCATGGAGGGATTGGAAAACAAGAATGAGAATTTTGAAATCGAGGTGTTGCTTAACCGGGAGCCAATGTAGGTCAGCGAGCACAGGGGGTGATGGGTGAGTGGGACTTGGTGCGAGTTAGGACACCGGGCAGCCGAGTTTTGGATCATAGAAACATAGAAACATAGAAAATAGGTGCAGGAGTAGGCCATTCGGCCCTTCTAGCCTGCACCGCCATTCAATGAGTTCATGGCTGAACATGCAACTTCAGTACCCCATTCCTGTTTTCTCGCCATACCCCTTGATCCCCCTAGTAGTAAGGACTACATCTAACTCCATTTTGAATATATTTAGTGAATTGGCCTCAACAACTTTCTGTGGTAGAGAATTCCACAGGTTCACCACTCTCTGGGTGAAGAAGTTTCTCCTCATCTCAGTCCTAAATGGCTTACCCCTTATCCTTAGACTGTGACACCTGGTTCTGGACTTCCCCAACATTGGGAACATTCTTCCTGCATCTAACCTGTCTAAACCCATCAGAATTTTAAACGTTTCTATGAGGTCCCCTCTCATTCTTCTGAACTCCAGTGAATACAAGCCCAGTTGATCCAGTCTTTCTTGATAGGTCAGTCCCGCCATCTCGGGAGTCAGCCTGGTGAACCTTTGCTGCACTCCCTCAATAGCAAGAATGTCCTTCCTCAGGTTAGGAGATCAAAACTGTACACAATACTCCAGGTGTGGCCTCACCAAGGCCCTGTACAACTGTAGCAACACCTCCCTGCCCCTGTACTCAAATCCCCTAGCTATGAAGGCCAACATGCCATTTGCTTTCTTAACCGCCTGCTGTACCTGCATGCCAACCTTCAATGACTGATGTACCATGACACCCAGGTCTCTTTGCACCTCCCCTTTTCCTAATCTGTCACCATTCAGATAATAGTCTGTCTCTCTGTTTTTACCACCAAAGTGGATAACCTCACATTTATCCACATTATACTTCATCTGCCATGCATTTGCCCACTCAGCTAACCTATCCAAGTCGCTCTGCAGCCTCATAGCATCCTCCTCGCAGCTCACACTGCCACCCAACTTAGTGTCATCCGCAAATTTGGAGATACTACATTTAATCCCCTCGTCTAAATCATTAATGTACAGTGTAAACAGCTGGGGCCCCAGCACAGAACCTTGCGGTACCCCACTAGTCACTGCCTGCCATTCTGAAAAGTACCCGTTTACTCCTACTCTTTGCTTCCTGTCTGACAACCAGTTCTCAATCCATGTCAGCACACTACCCCCAATCGCATGTGCTTTAACTTTGCACATTAATCTCTTGTGTGGGACCTTGTCGAAAGCCTTCTGAAAGTCCAAATATACCACATCAACTGGTTCTCCTTTGTCCACTCTACTGGAAACATCCTCAAAAAATTCCAGAAAATTTGTCAAGCATGATTTCCCTTTCACAAATCCATGCTGACTTGGACCTATCATATCACCTCTTTCCAAATGCGCTGCTATGACATCCTTAATAATTGATTCCATCATTTTACCCACTACCGATGTCAGGCTGACCAGTCTATAATTCCCTGTTTTCTCTCTCCCTCCTTTTTTAAAAAGTGGGGTTACATTGGCTACCCTCCACTCGATCGGAACTGATCCAGAGTCAATGGAATGTTGGAAAATGACTGTCAGCGCATCCGCTATTTCCAAGGCCACCTCCTTAAGTACTCTGGGATGCAGTCCATTAGGCCCTGGGGATTTATCGGCCTTCAATCCCATCAATTTCCCCAACACAATTTCCCGACTAATAAGGATTTCCCTCAGTTCCTCCTCCTTACTAGACCCTCTGACCCCTTTTATATCCGGAAGGTTGTTTGTGTCCTCCTTAGTGAATACCGAACCAAAGTACTTGTTCAATTGGTCTGCCATTTCTTTGTTCCCCGTTATGACTTCCCCTGATTCTGACTGCAGGGGACCTACGTTTGTTTTTACTAATCTTTTTCTCTTTACATATCTATAGAAACTTTTGCAATCCGTCTTAATGTTCCCTGCAAGCTTCTTCTCGTACTCCATTTTCCCTGCCCTAATCAAACCCTTTGTCCTCCTCTGCTGAGTTCTAAATTTCTCCCAGTCCCCAGGTTCGCTGCTATTTCTGGCCAATTTGTATGCCACTTCCTTGGCTTTAATACTATCCCTGATTTCCCTTGATAGCCACGGTTGAGCCACCTTCCCTTTTTGGTTTTTACGCCAGACAGGAATGTACAATTGTTGTAGTTCATCCATGCGGTCTCTAAATGTCTGCCATTGTCCATCCACAGTCAACCCCTTAAGTATCATTCGCCAATTCACGCCTCATACCTTCAAAGTTACCCTTCTTTAAGTTCTGGACCATGGTCTCTGAATTAACTGTTTCATTCTCCATCCTAATGCAGAATTCCACCATATTATGGTCACTCTTCCCCAAGGGGCCTCGCACAACGAGATTGTTAATTAATCCTCTCTCATTACACAACACCCAGTCTAAGATGGCCTCCCTCCTAGTTGGTTCCTCGACATATTGGTCTAGAAAACCATCCCTTATGCACTCCAGGAAATCCTCCTCCACTGTATTGCTTCCAGTTTGGTTAACCCAATCTATGTGCATATTAAAGTCACCCATGATAACTGCTGCACCTTTAATGCATGCACCCCTAATTTCCTGTTTGATGCCCTCCCCAACATCACTACTACTGTTTGGAGGTCTGTACACAACTCCCACTAACGGTGTTCTGCAGCTCTACCCATATAGATTCCACATCATCCAAGCTAATGTCCTTCCTAACTATTGCATTAATCTCCTCTTTAACCAGCAATGCTACCCCACCTCCTTTTCCTTTTATTCTATCCTTCCTGAATGTTGAATACCCCTGGATGTTGAGTTCCCAGCCCTGCTCATCCTGGAGACACGTCTCTGTAATCCCAATCACATCATATTTGTTAACATCTATTTGCACAGTTAATTCATCCACCTTATTACAGATACTCCTCAAGTTTACGTTGGGGAGAATGGGGAGCGAGCAGGGAAGTGGAGCTGAGTCCATGATCGGGTCAGCCATGATCGTATTAAATGGCGGAGCAGGCTCGAGGGGCCGTATGGCCTACTCCTGCACCTATTTCTTATGTTCTTATGTTAGAATGTGGGAGGCCAGCCAGGAATGCGCTGGAATAATCCAGTCTAGAGATTTCACTGTGGCCCAGGACTGGACGGATTTGTCCAGGGTTAAGACGTGAGGGAGAAGGACACAACTAGAAAAGGCAAAGAAAACAGCGCGAAGGAAATGAAGAAACGAATGACACGCTACATCAGGATGGACAGGAGTTTTCATCACATTCGAGCAAAGAAACATTTCACCTAAAGTAGAGTTCTGAAATCTGGCTTAAAGGAATCCTCTTAATATTTATAAAATGATGAGGGGCCAAGATACAGTGGATAGGAAGGACCTATTTCCCTTAATAGAGGGGTCAATAACCAGGGGCATAGATTTAAAGTACTTTTTGAAGTGTAGTCACTGTTGTAATGTGGGAAACGCGGCAGCCAATTTGCGCACAGCAAGCTCCCACAAACAGCAATGTGAAAATGACTGGATAATCTGTTTTAGTGATGTTGATTGAGGGATAAATATTGGCCAGGACACCGAGGATAACTCCCCTGCTCTTCTTCAAAATAGTGCCACGGGATCTTTTACATCCGCCTGAGAGAGCAGACGGGGCCTCGGTTTAATGTCTCATCCAAAAGATGACACCTCCGACAGTGCGGCGCTCCCTTAGTACTGCCCCTCCGACAGTGCGCCGCTCCCTCAGTATTGCCCCTCCGACAGTGCGGCGCTCCCTCAGTGCGGCGCTCCCTCAGTACTACCCCTCCGACAGTGCAACACTCCCTCAGTACTGCCCCTCCGACAGTGCGGCGCTCCCTCAGTACTGTCCCTCCGACAGTGCAGCACTCTCTCAGTACTGCCCCTCCGACAGTGCGGCGCTCCCTCAGTACTGCCCCTCTGACAGTGCAGCACTCTCTCAGTACTGCCCCTCCGACAGTGCAGCACTCCCTCAGTACTGTCCCTCCGACAGTGCGGCGCTCCCTCAGTACTGCCCCTCCGACAGTGCAGCACTCCCTCAGTACTGCCCCTCCGACAGTGCGGCGCTCCCTCAGTACTGCCCCTCCAATAGTGCGGCGCTCCCTCAGTACTGCCCCTCCGACAGTGCGGCGCTCCCTCAGTACTGCCCCTCTGACAGTGCAGCACTCTCTCAGTACTGCCCCTCCGACAGTGCGGCGCTCCCTCAGTACTGCCCCTCCAACAGTGCGGTGCTCCCTCAGCACTGCACTGGGAATGTCAGCCTAGATTTTGATCTCAAGTCCCTGGGGTGAGACTTGAACCCACGACCTTCTGACTCCGAGTTGAGAGTGCTGCCCACTGAGCCAGTGGATGAAGGAGGATGGAGGGAGAGATGCGGGGGTTTGATTATAAAGGACGCAATAAGGATGATCCAGTGAGAGGAAAATCCAGGTGGGTTCATTAAATAGAAATGATTGCCCAGGGATCATACAATCAGAGAACGGTTACTGCACAGGGGGCCATTCGGCCCATCGAGCCCGTGCCGGCTCTCTGCAAGAGCACCTCAGCCAGTCCCACTCCCCCGCCCTTTCCCCGTCGCCCTGAAAATGTTTTCCCTTCAGATACTTATCCAAATCCCTTTTGAACGCCACAATTGAGTCTGCCTCCACCACCCTCTCAGGCAGCGCATTCCAGATCCTAACCACTCTCTGCGTGAAAGGTTTTTTCTCATGTTGCCTTTGGTTCTTTTGCCAATCGCCTTAAATCTGTGTCCCTCTGGTTCCCGGCCCTTCCACCAATGGGAACAGTGTCTCTCGATCTACTCTGTCCGGACCCCTCATGATTTTGAACACCTCAAATCTCCTCTCCACCTTCTCTGCTCCAAGGAGAACAACCCCAGCTTCTCCAGTCTATTCATGTCACTGAAGTCCCTCATCCCTGGAACCATTCTCGTAAATCTCCCTCTGCACCCTCTCTAAGGCCTTCACATCCTTCCTAAAGTGTGGTGCCCAGAATTGGACACAATACTCCAGTTGGGGCTGAACTAGTGTTTTATACAGGTTCATCATAATTTTCTTGCTGTTGTACTCTATACCTCTATTTATGAAGCCCAGGATCCTGTAAGCTTTTTTAACCTGTTTTCTCAACCTGCCCTGCCACCTTCCACAATTTGTGCCCATATACCCCCCGGTCTCTCTGTTCATTAGGTTATATTGCCTCTCCTCCTTCTTCCGACCATCGGAGAAATGAAGTAATTAGGCAGCGAAGGATTGCAGCACAGTTGAAGTTATACATGCTGACTTTTAGAAAACATGTGACAAGGTCCCTCATGAAAGACTTATTAAAGGATGAAAGCTTGTGGGATGAAGGGAAATTGCTAATTGGACTGAAAGTCAGTTTGATGATGATGAGCAGAGGGCTCTGCTCGCTGGGGAATAATCGGAGACTTGTTATTAGCAAACTCCCCACAGAGATTAGACCCAACGTGGCAGCTGTTTATTAAATACCAATATTACCGCTGCTGATCCTCACACGTGAGCGCTTTCACCGGACAGCCCTGAGCCCAGTCGTTAACCCTTTCATGTTAAAGGGGTTACCAGCTCCATGGCAACAGCCGACAAAAACAACAACTTTAATTTATATAGCGCCTTGGACGTAGTGAAACGTCCCACACAGGAGCGTCATCAGACAAAATATTTGACACCAAGCCACAGGAGGAGATATTAGGGCAGGTGACCAAAAGCTTGGTCAAAGAGGGAGGTTTTAAGAAACTAACAATGGGGCCAATTCTCCCTTTCGATGCCTGGGAGGCGACTTGTCTCTCGAACCATCGCGGATCCACCCAATGTTCCTCTTGTTGATTTCTCGCACTCTTCCTCAGTTTCATTCGTACGTTTCTCAATCTCACTTTGGGATTTTTTTGCAAAGAAAACAGAGCGGAATGTGTCGAGACAATCTCCAGCAATACCAACAGCTTATATTTATATAGCACCGTTAATGTAGTGAAATGTCCCAAGCCACTTCACAGGAGTATTATGAGACAAAAAAATTACCAGAGTCATAATATCTGCAGGCTCTTGATTCACTCACTAATCACACTTAAATAAAGGCAAAGGAAACCCACACTTGGACCATAGCCCGATGAGCAATTACACTCTAACTGAACTCACCCAGAGTTTACTGAACAGAGAGGTAATGACGGTGATTGCTGACAGTTTCACCTCATTACCCTCCGCAAAATTGGGGCGAATGTTTTCCAGGATGCAGTAAAAAATACTTTTACTATCACTATCCTTCACGAACTTCCAGGGGCACTGGACTCTGCGCCCTCCCCAGAACATACCCCTCCCGCAACACCAACTCTCCGAAAGCAACGCAATGGAGATCTGCCCGGATCTGTCCATTAAAAAACTCACATCTGTGCACATTTCCTGTCCATAAAGTTCTATTTCCTGCTGTCTTATTTTGGTCCCGTCTTTTGTGTCAATTTTCTTTCCCATTCTCAGTTCCAATGTCCACACTTATAATGGGAAGTGGCTATGTAAACGTGTCACACTGTAATTGCACCCGTCCACCAGTGGTGGCGCTGCAGTGCCTCTGCTTTGCATGTCCCAGCCTCAACTGCACAGAAACTGCTAAACACTTCGGGGTTAAAATTGCCCTGTTTTGCACCTTCCATTAGTGCCTCCAGGGGGCGCCTGCTGGGGTGGGGGGGTGTGGCACTACTGTTCCCACAAAATTGAGCGGGACTTAGCGCAGATGCTGACATGGTAGCGTAGTGCCCCAGGTTGTCGCGCAACGGGTGATGTCGTTATCGCCGTGCGTTGTGACCCCTTAGCGCCTCGCGAGTCTGCGATGCTGAGGATGCCATGAATAGCACGTTAAGTGAGTTGGTCTTACCGCAGGTAAAGGTTACACAGACAGATAAGGAATGGGAGACCAACAGGAAGAGCAGTGGAAGGGAGGTAGTGCAGGGGTCCCCTGCGGTCATCCCCCTGCAAAACAGATACACTGCTTTGGGTACTGTTGGGGGGGGCCGGGGATGACTCATCCGGGGAGGGCAGCAGCAGCCAAGTCCATGGCACCGTGGCTGGCTCTGTTGCACAGGAGGGCGGGAAAAAGAGTGGGAGAGCTATAGTGATAGGGGATTCTATTGTAAGGGGAATAGATAGACGTTTCTACGGCCGCAATCGAGACTTTAGGATGGTATGTCGCCTCCCTGGTGCAAGGGTCAAGGATGTCTCGGAGCGGTTGCAGGACATTCTGGAGGGAGAGGGTGAACAGCCAGTTGTCGTGGTGCATATAGGTACCAATCATATAGGTAAAAAACGGGATGAGGTCCTACAAGGTGAATTTAGGAAGCTAGGAGTTAAATTAAAAAGTAGGACCTCAAAGGGAGTAATCTCAGAATTGCTACCAATGTCACTTGCTAGTCAGAGTAGGAATCGCAGGATAGCTCAGATGAATACATGGCTTGAAGAGTGGTGCAGGAGGGAGGGATTCAAATTCCTGGGACATTGGAACCGGTTCTGGGGGAGGTGGGAACAATACAAACCTGATGGTCTGCACCTGGGCAGGACCAGAACCAATGTCCTAGGGGGAGTTTTTGTTAGTGCTGTTGGGGAGGGGTTAAACTAATATGGCAGGGGGATGGGAACCCTTGCAGGGAGACAGGGGGAAGTAGAATGGGGGCAGAAGCAAAAGATTGAAAGAAGAACAGTAAAAGTGGAGGGCAGAGAAACCCAAGGCCAAAATCAAAAAGGGCCAATTTATAGCAAAATTCTAAAGGGGCAAAGTGTGTTAAGAAGACAAGCCTGAAGGCTCTGTGCCTCAATGCGAGGAGTATTCATAATAAGGTGGACGAATTAACTGCACAGGCAGCAATTAATGAATATGATATAATTGGCATCACAGAGACATGGCTCCAGGGTGACCAAGGCTGGGAACTCAACATCCAGGGGTATTCAACATTTAGGAAGGATAGACAGAAAGGAAAAGGAGGTGGGGTAGTGTTGTTGGTTAAAGAGGAAATTAACGCAATAGTAAGGAAGGACATGAGCCTGGATGATGTGGAATCGGTATGGGTGGAGCTGCGGAATACCAAAGGGCAGAAAACGCTAGTGGGAATTGTGTACAGACCACCAAACAGTAGTAGTGAGGTTGGGGACAACATCAAACAAGAAATTAGGGATGCGTGCAATAAAGGTACAGCAGTTATCATGGGAGACTTTAATCTACATATAGATTGGACTAACCAAACTGCTGGCAATATGGTGGAGGAGGATTTCCTGGAGTGTATTAGGGATGGTTTTCGAGACCAATATGTCGAGGAACCAACTAGAGGGCTGGCCATCCGAAACTGGGTGATGTGTAATGAGAAAGGATTAATCAGCAATCTTGTTGTGTGAGGCCCCTTGGGAAAGAGTGACCATAATATGGTAGAATTCTTTATTAAGATGGAGAGTGACACAGTTAATTCAGAGACTAGGGTCCTGAACTTAAGGAACTTAATTTCGACGGTATGAGACTTCAATTGGCTAGAATGGACTGGCAAATGATACTTAAAGGGTTGACGGTGGATAGGCAATGGCAAACATTTATAGATCACATGGATGAACTTCAACAATTGTACATCCCTGTCTGGAGTAAAAATAAAACGGGGAAGGTGACTCAACCGTGGCTAACAAGGGAAATTAGGGATAGTGTTAAATCCAAGGAAGAGGCACATAAATTGGCCAGAAAAAGCAACAAACCTGAGGACTGGGAGAAATTTAGAATTCAGCAGAGGAGGACAAAGGATTTAATTAGGAGGGGGAAAATAGAGTACGAGAGGAAGCTTGCTGGGAACATAAAAACTGACTGCAAAAGCTTCTATAGACATGTGAAGAGAAAAAGATTAGTGAAGACAAACATAGGTCCCTTGCAGTCAGAATCAGGTGAATTTATAATGGGGAACAAAGAAATGGCAGACCAATTGAACAAATACTTTGGATCTGTCTTCACTAAGGAAGACACAAATAACCTTCCAGAAATACTAGGGGTTCGAGGGTCTAGCGAAAAGGAGGAACTGAAGGAAATCCTTATTAGTCAGGAAATTGTGTTCGGGAAATTGATGGGCTTGAAGGCCAATAAATCCCCAGGGCCTGATAGGCTGCATCCCAGAGTATTAAGGCAGTGGTCGTAGAAATAGTGGATTAGTGATCATTTTCCAACATTCTATCGACTCTGGATCAGTTCCTATGGACTGGAGGGTAACTAATGTAACACCACTTTTTAAAAAAGGAGGGAGAGAGAAAACAGGGAATTATAGACCGGTTAGCCTGACATTGGTGGTGGGGAAAATGTTGGAATCAATTATTAAAGATGAAAGAGCAGCGCATTTGGAAAGCAGTGACAGGATCGGTCCAAGTCAGCATGGATTTATGAAAGGGAAATAATGCTTGAAAAACCATCCAGAATTTTTTGAGGATGTAACTGGTAGAGTGGACAAGGGAGAACCAGTGGATGTGGTGTATTTGAACTTTCAAAAGGCTTTTGACAAGGTCTCACACAAGAGATTAGTGTGCAAAATTAAAGCACATGATATTGGGGGTAATATACTGACATGGATAGAGAACTGGTTGGCAGACAGGAAGCAGAGAGTCGGAATAAATGGGTCCTTTTCAGAATGGCAGGCAGTGACCAGTGGGGTGCCGCAGGGCTCAGTGCTGGGACCCCAGCTATACAATATACATCAATGATTTAGATGAAGTAATTGAGTGTAATATCTCCAAGTTTGCAGATGACACTAAGCTCGGTGGCGGTGTGAGCTGTGAGGACGATGCTAAGAGGCTGCAGGGTGACTTGGACAGATTAGGTGAGTGGGCAAATGCATGGCAGATGTAGTATAATGTGGATAAATGTGAGGTTATCCACTTAGGTGGCAAAAACAGGAAGACAGAATATTGTCTGAATGGTGACAGATTAGGAAAAGGGGAGGTGCAACGAGACCTGGGTGTCATGGTACATCAGTCATTGAAGGTTGGCATGCAGGTACGGCAGGCGGTGAAGAAGGCAATTGGCATGTTGGCCTTCATAGCTAGAGGATTTGAGTATAGGAGTAGGGAGGTCTTACTGCAGTTGTACAGGGCCTTGGTGAGGCCACACCTGGAATATTGTGTTCAGTTTTGGTCCCCTAATCTGAGGAAGGACATTCTTGCTATTGAGGGAGTACAGCGAAGGTTCACCAGATTGATTCCCGGGATGGCAGGGCTGACATATAAGGAGAGACTGGATCAACTGGACTTGTATCCACTGGAGTTTAGAAGAATGAGAGGGGATCTCATAGATATATATCAATTTCTGACAGGATTGGACAGGTTAGAGGCAGGAAGAATGTTTCCATTGCTGGGGATTTCCAGAACCAGGGGTCACAGACTAAGAATAAGGGGTAAGCCATTTAGGACCGAGATGAGGAGAAACTTCTTCACTCAGAGAGTGGTTAACCTGTGGAATTCTACCGCAGAAAGTTGTGGAGGCCAGTTCGTTAGATATATTCAAAAGGGAGTTAGATATGGCCCTTAAGGCCAAAGGGATCAAGGTGTATGGAGAGAAAGCAGGAAAGGGGTACTGAGGTTGAATGATCAGCCATGATCTTATTGAATGGTGGTGCAGGCTTGAAGGGCCGAATGGCCTACTCCTGCACCTAATTTCGATGTTTCTATGTTTCTATGAGAGGAAGCTTGCTGGGAACATAAAAACTGACTGCAAAAGCTTCTATAGATATGTGAAGAGAAAAAGATTAGTGAAGACAAACGTAGGTCCCTTGCAGTCAGATTCAGGTGAATTTATAATGGGGAACAAAGAAATGGCAGACCAGTTGAACAAATACTTTGGTTCTGTCTTCACGAAGGAATACACAAATAACCTTCCGGAAATACTAGGGGACCGAGGGTCTAGTGAGAAGGAGGAACTGAAGGAAATCCTTATAAAGTGGGAAATTGATGGGATTGAAGGCCGATAAATCCCCAGGGCCTGATAGTCTGCATCCCAGAGTACTTAAGGAAGTGGCCCGAGAAATAGTGGATGCATTGGTGATCATTTTCCAACAGTCTATCGACTCTGGATCAGTTCCTATGGACTGGAGGGTAGCTAATGTAACACCACTTTTTAAAAAAGGAGGGAGAGAGAAAACTGGTAATTATAGAATGGTTAGCCTGACATCAGTAGTGGGGAAAATGTTGGAATCAATTATTAAAGATGAAATAGCAGCGCATTTGGAAAGCAGTGACAGGATTGGTTCAAGTCAGCATGGATTTATGAAAGGGAAATCATGCTTGACAAATCTTCTAGAATTTTTTGAGGATGTAACTAGTAGAGTGGACAAGGGCGAACCAGTGGATGTGGTATATTTGGACTTCAAAAGGCTTTGACAAGGTCCCACACAAGAGATTGTTGTGCAAAATTAAAGCACATGGTATTAGGGGTAATGTGCTGACGTGGATTGAGAACTGGTTGGCAGACAGGAAGCAGAGAGTCAGGATAAACGAGTCCTTTTCAGAATGGCAGGCAGTGACTAGTGGGGTGCCGCAGGGCTCAGTGATGGGATCCCAGCTATTTACAATATACGTTAATGATTTAGACGAAGGAATTGAGTGCAATATCTCCAAGTTTGCAGATGACACGAGGCTGGGTGGCGGTGTGAGCTCTGAGGAGGACGCTAAGAGGCTGCAGGGTGACTTGGATAGGTTAGGTGAGTGGGCAAATGCATGGCAGATGCAGTATAATGTGGATAAATGTGAGGTTATCCACTTTGAGGGCAAAAACACGAAGGCAGAATATTATCTGAATGGCGGCAGATTAGGAAAAGGGGAGGTGCAACGAGACCTGAGTGTCATGGTACATCAGTCAGTGAAAGTTGGCATGCAGGTACAGCAGGCAGTGAAGAAGGCAAATGGCATGTTGGCCCTCCTAGCGATGGGATTTGAGTATAGGAGCAGGGAGGTGTTACTGCAGTTGTACAGGGCCTTGTTGAGGCTTCACGTGAAATATTGTGTTCAGTTTTGATCTCCTAATCTGAGCAAGGACGTTCTTGCTATTGAGGGAGTGCAGCAAAGGTTCATCTGACTGATTCCCGGGATGGCAGGACTGACATATGAGGAGAGACTGGATCGACTGGGCCTCTATTCACTGGAGTTTAGAAGGATGAGAGGGGATCTCATAGAAACATATAAAATTCTGACGGGACTGGACAGGTTACATAAGAACATAAGAATTAGGAACAGATGAAGGCCATCTAGCCCCTCGAGCCTGCTCCGCCATTCAACAAGATCATGGCTGATCTGGCCGTGGACTCAGCTCCACTTACCCGCCCGCTACCCGTAACCCTTAATTCCCTTATTGGTTAAAAATCTATCTATCTGTGATTTGAATACATTCAATGAGCTAGCCTCAACTGCTTCTTTGGGCAGAGAATTCCACAGATTCACAACCCTCTGGGAGAAGAAATTCCTTCTCAACTCGGTTTTAAATTGGCTCCCCCGTATTTTCAGGCTGTGCCCCCTAGTTCTAGTCTCCCCGACCAGTGGAAACAACCTCTCTGTCTCTATCTTGTCTATCCCCTTCATTATTTTAAATGTTTCTATAAGATCACCCCTCATCCTTCTGAACTCCAGCGAGTAAAGACCCAGTCTATTCAATCTATCATCATAAGGTAACCCCCTCATCTCCGGAATCAGCCTAGTGAATCATCTCTGTACCCCCTCCAAAGCTAGTATATCCTTCCTTAAGTAAGGTGACCAAAACTGCACGCAGTACTCCAGGTGCAGCCTCACCAATACCCTGTACAGTTGCAGCAGGACCTCCCTGCTTTTGTACTCCATCCCTCTCGCAATGAAGGCCAACATTCCATTTGCCTTCCTGATTACCTGCTGCACCTGCAAACTAACTTTTTGGGATTCATGCACAAGGACCCCCAGGTCCCTCTGCACTGCAGCATGTTGTAATTTCTCCCCGTTCAAATAATATTCCCTTTTATTGTTTTTTTTTCCAAGGTGGATGACCTCACATTTTCTGACATTGTATTCCATCTGCCAAATCTTAGCCCATTCGCTTAACCTATCTAAATCTCTTTGCAGCCTCTCTGTGTCCTCTACACAACCCGCTTTCCCACTAATCTTTGTGTCATCTGCAAATTTTGTTACACTACACTCTGTCCCCTCTTCCAGGTCATCTATGTATATTGTAAACAGTTGTGGTCCCAGCACCGATCCCTGTGATACACCACTAACCACCAATTTCCAACCCGAAAAGGACCCATTTATCCCGACTCTCTGCTTTCTGTTAGCCAGCCAATTCTCGATCCATGCTAATACATTTCCTCTGACTCCGCGTACCTTTATCTTCTGCAGTAACCTTTTGTGTGGCACCTTATCGAATGCCTTTTGGAAATCTAAATACACCACATCCATCGGTACACCTCTATCCACCATGCTCGTTATATCCTCAAAGAATTCCAGTCAATTAATTAAACATGATTTCCCCTTCATGAATCCATGTTGCGTCTGCTTGATTGCACTGTTCCTATCTAGATGTCCCGCTATTTCTTCCTTAATGATAGCTTCAAGCATTTTCCCCACTACAGATGTTAAACTAACTGGCCGATAGTTACCTGCCTTTTGTCTGCCCCCTTTTTTAAACAGAGGCGTTACATTAGCTGCTTTCCAATCCGCTGGTACCTCCCCAGAGTCCAGAGAATTTTGGTAGATTATAACGAATGCATCTGCTATCACTTCCGCCATCTCTTTTAATACCCTGGGATGCATTTCATCAGGCCCAGGGGACTTGTCTACCTTGAGTCCCATTCGCCTGTCCAGCACTACCCCCCAAGTGATAGTGATTATCTCAAGGTCCTCCCTTCCCACATTCCCGTGACCAGCAATTTTTGGCATGGTTTTTATGTCTTCCACTGTGAAGACCGAAGCTAAATAATTGTTTAAGGTCTGAGCCATTTCCACATTTCCCATTATTAAATCCCCCTTCTCATCTTCTAAGGGACCAACATTTACTTTAGTCACTCTTTTCCGTTTTATATATCGGTAAAAGCTTTTACTATCTGTTTTTATGTTTTGTGCAAGTTTACGTTCGTAATCTATCTTTCCTTTCTTTATTGCTTTCTTAGTCATTCTTTGCTGTCGTTTAAAATTTTCCCAATCTTCTACTTTCCCACTAACCTTGGCCACCTTATATGCATTGGTTTTTAATTTGATACTCTCCTTTATTTCCTTAGTTATCCACGGCTGGTTATCCCTTCTCTTACCGCCCTTCTGTTTCACTGGAATATATTTTTGTTGCGCACTATGAAAGAGCTCCTTAAAAGTCCTCCACTGTTCCTCAATTGTGCCACTGTTTAGTCTGTGTTCCCAGTCTACTTTAGCTAACTCTGCCCTCATCCCACTGTAGTCCCCTTTGTTTAAGCATAGTATGCTTGTTTGAGACACTACTTCCTCACCCTCAATCTGTATTCCAATTCAACCATACTGTGATCACTCATTCCGAGAGGATCTTTTACTAGGCGATCGTTTATTATTCCTGTCTCATTACACAGGACCAGATCTAAGATAGCTTGCTCCCTTGTAGGTTCTGTAACATACTGTTGTAAGAAACAATCCCATATGCATTCTATGAATTCCTCCTCCAGGCTACCCCGTGTGATTTGAGTTGACCAATCGATATGTAGGTTAAAATCCCCCATGATTACTGCCATTCCTTTTTCACATGCTTCTATTATTCCCTTGATTATTGTCCGCCCCACCATGAAGTTATTATTTGGGGGCCTATAAACTACGCCCACCAGTGACTTTTTCCCCTTACTATCTCTAATCTCCACCCACAATGATTCAACATTTTGTTCATTAGTGCCAATATCATCTCTCACAATTGCCCTGATATCATCCTTTATTAACAGAGCTATCCCACCTCCTTTCCCTTCTTGTCTATCCTTCCGAATTGTCAGATACCCCTGTATGTTTAATTCCCAGTCTTGGCCCCCCTGCAACCACGTTTCTGTAATGGCCACCAAATCATACCCATTTGTAATGATTTGTGCCGTCAACTCATTTACTTTATTTCGAATGCTGCGTCCGTATAGGTAGAGTGTTTTAATACTAGTTTTTAAACCATGATTTTTAGTTTTGACCCCTCCTGCAGCCCCTTTATCTTCATACATATTGTCCCTTCCTATCACTTTGTGGTTTACACTTACCCCAGTGCTACTCTGCTCTGTTGCCTCCTGCCTTTTGCATTCTTTCTTGGGGTCCTGTTCATCTGTGCTCTCACCCACTCTAACTAGCTCAGAGCCTTCTCCTGGGTTCCGAATACTCCTCGCATTGAGGCACCGAGCTTTCAGGTTAGATGCAGGAAAAATGTTCCCGATGTTGGGGAAGTCCAGAACCGGGGGACATAGTCTTAGGATAAGGGGTAAGCCATTTAGGACTGAGATGAGGAGAAACTTCTTCACTCAGAGAGTTGTTAACCTGTGGAATTCCCTGCCGCAGAGAGTTGTTGATACTAGTTAATTGCATATATTCAAGAGGGAGTTAGATATGGCCCTTACGGCTAAAGGAATCAAGGGGTATGGAGAGAAAGCAGGAAAGGGGTACTGAGGGAATGATCAGCCATGATCTTATTGAATGGTGGTGCAGGCTCGAAGGGCCAAATGGCCTTCTCCTGCACCTATTTTCTATGTTTCTTTGGCCCCGCACGATGCTCCATGACATGGTGTGGGCCGTCATCGTGCAGTCGGTTTGGGTGGTGGGCTGCGGTCTTGCTCCCATGCTACCCTGGGGGCCCAGTGGAGGCCGCCAGAGGCCCGGCGGAGTGCACAGCGGCCACACCCTTTAACCGAGGGGGAGGGGCCTTGAAACGTATCAGCGCCATGCAGAGAAGCCGTGTAGCACTGCCGAACGTGCCGCAGTATCGCCCTGGATACCACCCCAACAGGAAGTGACGTGCACGCCATCGTGCTCCACTTCCTGTGAGGGGCGGTAGCCGCAGTTTCGATGCCGGAGCGGGACGTCTGCGCCGGGGCGGGAATCCCTCCCCGACTGGGTTACCGACAAACCGGGCGATGGGGGATTTCACCCCCTTGGGCTTCCTCAATTGCCCGACATTTTTCTATACCCTGTACAGTTGTAGCAGGACTTCCCTGCTTTTATACTCTATCCCCCTTGCAATAAAGGCCAACATTCCATTTGCCTTCCTGATCAGTTGCTGTACCTGCATACTAACTTTTTGTGTTTCATGCACAAGGACCCCCAGGTCCCTCTGTACTGCAGCATTTTGCAATTTTTCTCTATTTAGATTATAATTTCCTTTTCTATTATTTTGGCAAAGTGGATAACCTCACATTACAAACAGAAAGAGCTGGAGGTGTGGGTCAGTCAGCATTCGAAGAGAGAGAAAAAGCACAGGTTGTCCCTGAAACATGAATCTGTCTACTCTCTGACTGACACGCGGAATAGTTCTAGCATTTTCTGTTTGTTGAGAAATTAGATCAAGTAAGAATCTTTACAAAATCTGATCCCCAGCTGTTGCAAGGCACAAATTACTTTATTCACCGAGATGCTTTCCAGCTGTTCCATTCTCTCCCTTTCTTGGTCGAGATAATCACACACTGATTAAAAATAGATCAATAATTTCAGGATGTTTTCTGGACAGCTGAATAACAACACATATCCGCTCCACTCTGGACTGACGTTATAAAACCTTTCAATCGCAGACAATCCCAGGAAATAAATCGGAGGAAGCACAACAGGAAGAAAGTCAAAGGATCAAAAAATGATCCTCACCACATTCTGCGAGTGTCTTTTACAGAGGGCAGACACATCCTGGTCAAAGTATGTCCATGCCCGTTAGTACACCCACCAGTGGCCCAGTGGGCAGCTCTCTCGCCTCTGAGCCACAAGGTTCAAAGTCCCACTCCAGGGACTGGAGCACAAAACACTAGACTGACACTCCCAGTGCAATGCTGAGAGAGCGCTGCACAGTTGGAGGGGCAGTGCTGAGGGAGCGCCGCACTGTCGGAGGGTCAGTACTGAGGGAGCGCCGCACTGTCGTAGGGGCAGTACTGAGGGAGTGCTGCACTGTCGGAGGGGCAGTACTGAGGGAGCGCTCACAGTCGGAGGGGCAGTGCTGAGGGAGCGCCGCACTGTCGGAGGGGCAGTACTGAGGGAGCGCCGTACTGTCGTAGGGGCAGTGCTGAGGGAGCGCCGCACTGTCGTAGGGGCAGTTCTGAGGGAGCGCCGCACTGTCGGAGGGTCAGTACTGAGGGAGCGCCGCACTGTCGTAGGGGCAGTTCTGAGGGTGTGCTGGACTGTCGGAGGGGCAGTACTGAGGGAGCGCCGTACTGTCGTAGGGGCAGTACTGAGGGAGCGCCGCACTGTCGGAGGGGCAGTACTGAGGGAGCGCCGCACTGTCGGAGGGGCAGTACTGAGGGAGCGCTGCACTGTCGGAGGGGCAGTACTGAGGGAGCGCTGCACTGTCGGAGGTGCCGTCTTTCGGATGAGATGTTAAACTGAGGCCCCGTCTGCTCTCTCATTTGGATGTAAAAGATCCCATGGCACTATTTTGAAGAAGAGCAGGGGAGATCTCCCCGGTGTCCTGGGGCCAATATTTATCCCTCAATCAACATAACAAAACAGATTATCTGGTCAACATCACATTGCTGTGTGTGGGAGCTTGCTGTGCGCAAATTGGCTGCCGCGTTTCTTGCATTACAACAGTGATTACACTCCAAAAGTACTTCATTGGCTGTAAAGCGCTTTGAGATGTCCAGTGGGGGTGTGGGGGTGGGGCTGGGAGGGAAAGTGGGACCGGGAGGGAAAGTGGGACCTGTACAAGTCAAGCGGCACCTCAACAGGGCTGCGAGCAATATCATCGCGGGGAAGGTTGCTGGTGCTGTTCGGGAGGGTTTAAATTAGCTTGGCAGGGGGATGGGAACCTGAGAGTAGATTCAGAAGGGAGAGAAGCAGAGAAGGAAATGGAAGGCGGAAAATTAGTAAGCGAGTTTGGAAGGCAGAGAAAACAAAGGCTAGAAAATAGACAAGAAGGGAGTTTGGCAGTGCTAAATGGTATATACTTTAATGCAAGGAGTATAGGGAATAAGGCAGATGAGCTGGGAGCACAGATAGACACTTGGGTTTATGATATTATGGCTATTACTGAGACACGGCTGAAAGAGGGGCAGGTATGGCAGCTCAACATTCCTGGTTACATGGTTTTCAGATGGGATAGCGAGGGGGATAAAAAAGGAGGGGGTATTGGAGTATTGATTAAAGAAACAATTACAGCTGTGAGGAGGGTTGATATGTTAGAGGGGGTCATCAAACGAGGCCATATGAGTTGAATTGAGGAACAAAAAAGGGGCGATCACACAACTGGGAGTGTAGTTTGGGCCCCCAAACAGTCAGAGGAAGATAGAAGAACAAATATGTAGGCAAATTTCTGAGAAGTTCAAAAACTATAGGGCAGTAATAGTAGGAGCTTTGAACTATCCTAATATTAACTGGGATAAAATTAGTGTGAAAGGTATAGAGGGAGCAGAATTCTTAAAATGCATTCAGGAGAACTTTTTTAGCCAGTATGTAGCAAGATAAACAAGGGAGGGGGCGGTTCTGGACTTAGTTTTAGGGAATGAAGCTGGGCAGGTGGAAGGGGTATCAGTGGGAGAACATTTAGGTACTAGTGATCATAATTCAGTTAGATTTAGGGTAGTTATGGAAAAGGACAAAGATAGACTAGGAATAAAATTTCTCAATTGGGGAAAAGCCAATTTTACTAAGCTCAGATATGATTTGGCCAAAGTGGACTGGAAACGGCGACTTGAAGGTAAATCAGTGTCAGAGCAGTGGGAGGCATTCAAGGAGGAGATCCAGAGGGTACAGAGCAAGTATGTTCCCCGAAAGAAAAAGGGTGGGACTAACAAATCTAGAGCCCCCTGGATGTCGAGGGACATACAGGAGAGGATAAAGAAAAAAAGGGAGGCTTATGACAGATACTGAGAGCTAAATACTGCAGAGACTCTAGAGGAATATAGAGAGTGCTAGGGGGAAATTAAAAAGGACATTAAAAAAGAAAAGAGAGAGAATGAAAGAATATTAGCAAATAAAATCAAGGAAAACCGAAAGATGTTTTATAAATACATTAAGAGCAAGAGGATAACTAAAGAAAGAGTAGGGCCTATTAGAGACCATAAAGGTAACCTATGTGGAGGTGGAAGACGTGGGTATGGCTCTTAATGAACACTTTGCGTTTGTTTTCACAAAAGAGAGGGGTGATGCAGACTTTGCAATCAGGGAGAAGAGAGTGAAATATTCGATGAAATAAATATCGTGAGAGAGGAAGTATTAAGGGGCTTAGCATCTTTAAAAGTGGATAAATCCCCAGGTCCAGATGAAATGTATCCCAGGCTGTTGAGCGAAGCAAGAGAGGAAATAGCAGAGGCTCTGACCATCATTTTCCAATCCTCTCTGGCTACAGGTGTGGTGCCAGAGGACTGGAGGACTGCTAACGTGGTACCATTGTTTAAAAAGGGAGAAAGGGATAGACCGAGTAATTACAGGCCAGTCAGCCTAACCTCGGTGGTGGGAAAATTATTGGATAAAATTCTGAGGGACAGGATAAATCTTCATTTAGAAAGACATGGATTAATCAAGGACAGTCAGCATGGATTTGTTAAGGGAAGGTCGTGTCTGACTAACCTGATTTGAATTTTTCGAGGAGGTAACCAGGAGGGTCGATGAGGGCAGTGCGTATGATGCAGTGTATATGGATTTTAGCAAGGCTTTTGATAAGGTCCCACATGGCAGACTGGTCACAAATGTAAAAGCCCATGGGATCCAGGGCAAAGTGGCAAGTTGGATCCAAAATTGGCTCAGAGGCAGGAGGCAAAGGGTAATGGTCGATGGGTGTTTCTGTGACTGGAAGGATGTTTCCAGTGGGGTTCCGCAGGGCTCAGTGCTGGGTCCCTTGCTTTTTGTGGTATATATCAATGATTTGGACTTGAATGTAGGGGGTATGATTAAGAAGTTTGCAGATGATACTAAAATCGGCCGTGTGGTTGTTGGTGAAGCAGAAAGCTGCAGACTGCAGGAAGATATCAATGTACTGGTCAGGTGGGCAGAACAGTGGCAAATGGAATTTAATCTGCAGAAGTGTGAAGTAATGTATTTGGGGAGGGCTAACAAGGCAAGGGAATACACATTAAATGGTAGGACACTGAGAAGAGTAGAGGAACAGAGGGACCTTGGAGTGCAGGTCCACAGATCCCTGAAGGTAGCTTGAACTGTATAAAACACTGGTTAGGCCACAGCTGGAGTAGTGCGTGCAGTTCTGGTCACCACATTACAAGAAAGATGGGATTGCACTAGAGAGGGTACAGAAGAGATTTACGAAGATGTTGCCTGGACTGGAGAATTTTATGAGGAAAGATTGGATAGGCTGGGGTTGTTTTCTTTGGAACAGAGGAGGCTGAGGGGTGACCTTATTGAGGTGTATAAAATTATGAGGGGCCGAGATAGAGTGGATAGGACGGGCCTATTCCCTTAGCAGAGGGGTCAACAACCAGGGAGCATAAATTTAAAGTAATTGGGGGGAGGTTGAAAGGGGATTTGAGGGGAAATTTCTTCACCCAGAGGGTGGTGGGGGTCTGGAACTCACGGCCTGAAAGGGTGGTAGAGGCAGAAACCCTCACCACATTTAAAAAGTACTTGGATGTGTACCTGAAGTGCCGTAACCTGCAGGGCTACGGACCGAGAGCTGGAAAGTGGGATTAGGCTGGGTGGCTCTTTGTCGGCCGGCACGGACATGATGGGCCGAATGGCCTCCTTCCGTGCTGTAAATTTCTCTAATTCTATGAAAGCTACAGACAGATCCAAACGTGGACCCTTTCAGAAGTGGAACCAGTTGGAAGCACACAGTAGTGTGGGTCTTGCGGATCAATGGGGGAAGAGAGGCTGGCGATGTGTGTGTGCCCTGTCAGCACCGCCGGAAACACAGACGGCCAAAGCAAGCGCGTCGGTAAAATCGGGTCAGATAAGCAGGTGGGTGGGTAACAGTCCCTGTGGGCGCAAGGAGCGTCCGCCCTTCCCGGGACCGGCGTTAAATTTAGCGGGACGGCGAAACCGTGAATGGGCCGTACCGCCACTTAAAGGGGCGTGCACCCCAAAAAACATCAGAGGGAGAGCTGGTGGTGGGCAAAAGCAACCACAGACACAGCCAACGGCAGAGAGAGGTAGTGCACGGCACAACCTGCAATCTGGGTAAACATAAATCCAGATAGACACTTCACCTTTCATTCCCCAGATTAATAACATAAAAAGCAAGATTTAAGCAGGTTACCTGCACCATTTCTCAATCAATAGATGTCAGGCGACAGCCTGTCAATGGTGTTTAATTAGAAAGTGGTTGAGTTGGGATGTAATTCCTCAACCCAGTGACAGTGTGGCCCAGGATCACAGCGCGGGCCGGGACCAGTGTGGCCCAGGATGGCAGTACGGTACGGGACCAGTATGGGCCGGGACTGCTATGTATGTAAACTTTACCAATGTGTAATACTTGCCACCAGGGGGTGCACCTGTGGGAGATACCTGCACACCCCGGGCAAGCAGGTACAGAAGGCAGTCTACCATGCTGCTTCCTCACTCTGGAGTTACATTAAAGAGACCAAGGTCACAACAGTGTGAGCTTATAACATACAGTCTTGTGCAGTTATTCTGAACATAACAATTGGCGACGAGTAACAGATCACGAACTTTCACGCGGTTATGGCTGTTGTTGGTATTCTTGAGAGGTTTGTTGAGGGTGATGATCGGGAAGCCTTCGTTGAGCGTCTTGACCAGTACTTCATGGCCAACGAGCTGGATACGGAAGAGACTGCAGTCAAGCGCAGAGCGATTCTCCTCACCGTTTGCAGGTCCACAATAAATGGCCTCATCAAAAATCTGCTAGCACCAACGAAACCAACGGACAAGACATATGCAGAGTTGTGCACGCTGGTTCAGGAACACCTCAAGCTGAAGGACAGCATCTTGATGGCCAGGTATCGCTTTTACACGCAACACCGCTCCGAGGGCCAGGATGTGGTGAGCTATGTCGCCGACCTAAGACGCCTTGCGGGACCGTGTGTATTTCCTGGATTTTGGGGGGAACTGCTGCGGGACATTTTCGTGCTTGGAATCGGTCACGAGGTCATTCTTCGCAAACTGCTGTCTGCCGGAATCCCTAGATCTGAGCAAGGCCATAACGATAGCTCAGGCTTTCATGTCCACGAACGATAACACTAAACAGATATCTTTGCAGCATTGAAGCTCATCGGCAAGTACTGTGCATAAAATAACACCAACAGCAGGCAGAACTGTACATGGCAGGGCCTACACACCCGCAGAGGCCAGACCTAGGCTGGCTCAGAGCCCGCCGTGGGGCGTGAATGTGAATCCATTAACACCATGTTGGCGCTGCGGGGTAATCATCGAGCCCATCGATGTCGATTCAAGCACTACGTGTGCAAGGGCTGTGGAACATTGGGGCACCTCCAGCGAATGTGCAGACGTGCTGTGACTCACCACGTGGCAGAGTCGGCAGAAGATGACCGATCCGGCGCGGACCACGCTGAACGAGTGAGAGAGGCATCTCAACCCGAGGCTGAAGAGGAAGTGTATGGGGTACACACCTTCACCACCAAAAACCCTCCGATAATGTTAAAAGTCAAATTAAACGGCATTCCAGTTTCCATGGAATTGGACACGGAGGCGAGCCAGTCAATTATGAGCCAGAAGGCAACAAGGCACAAAGGCCAAAACTAAGCCTGATCCACACCAAGCCGCGCACTTACACCAAAGAGCTCATACCAGTCATTGGCAGTGCAGCAGTGAAGGTATCGTACGATGGAGCTATGCATGATTTACCACTATGGATTGCACCAGGTGATGGCCCAATGCTGTTCAGCAGAAGCTGGCTAGGAAAGATCCAATGGAGCTGGGACGACATCAAAGCACTGTCTTCGGAGGATGGCCTCTCGTGCACCCAGTGCTAAACAAATTCCCGTCGTTATTCGAGCCAGGCATCGGCATCTTCACAGGCGCCAAAGTGCAGATCCATCTAGTCTCCGTTCATCATAAGGCCCGAGCAGTTCCATACATGATGCGAGAGAAAGTCGAGATCGAGCTGGACAGACTTCAATGAGAAGGGATCATATTGCCGGTCGAGTTCAACGAGTGGACCAGTCCAATTGTTCCAATATTGAAAAGTGATGGGACGGTCAGAATCTTCGGGGACTACAAGGTAACGATCAACCGAGTCTTGTTACAGGACCAGTACCCACTACCCAAAGCGGATGACCTGTTCACAATGCTAGCAGGGGGGAAGTCATTCACCAAGCTGGATCTAACCTCTGCTAACATGACACAGGAGCTGGCTGAACCATCAAAAAAATTGATGTGCATCAACACGCACAGAGGACTGTTCATATACCACAGATGCCCCTTTGGGATTCGTTCGGCGGCAGCCATCTTCCAGAGGAACATGGAGAGTCTGCTGAAATCGGTTCCGCACACCGTGATGTTCCAAGACGACATCCTGATCACTGGCCGTAACACCAGCGAACACTTGCACAACCTGGAAGAGGTTCTCAAGCGACTGGACAGAGTGGGACTCAGGCTGAAACGCTCCAAGTGTGTTTTCCTGGAGCCAGAGATCGAATCTCTGGGGAGAAAGATTGCGGCGGACGGCATCAGACCCACGGACTCCAAGACGGAGGCCATCAAGAATGCACCCAGACCACAGAATGTGACGGAGCTGCGTTCGTTCCTGGGACGCCTCAACTATTTTGGTAACTTTCTATCGGGGTTGAGCACGTTGCTGGAACCATTGCATTTATTGCTACACAAGGGTGACAACTGGGTTTGAGGTAAAGCTCAAGAGACAGCCTTTAACAAGGCCAGAAACCTGCTATGTTCCAACAAGTTACTTGTATTGTGTGACCCGTGTAAACGTTTAGTGCTAGCTTGTGATGCATCTTCGTACGGGGTTGGTTGTGTGTTACAGCAAGCCAATGGGTCAGGCAAACTGCAACCGGTTACATATGCATCCAGAAGTTTACCCAAGGCTGAAAGAGCCTACAGTATGGTTGAGAAAGAAGCATTAGCATGTGTATACGAGGTTAAGAAAATGCACCAATACCTATTTGGACTCCGGCTTGAGCTCGAAACCTACCACAAGCCACTCATTTCGCTGTTCTCAGAAAGCAAAGGTATTAACACCAACGCTTCGCCCCGCACCCAAAGATGGGCACTAACGTTATCTGTGTATGACTATGTAATCCGCCACAGACCAGGCACTGAGAACTGTGCTGATGCCCTCAGTCGGCTACCATTGCCCACCACCGCGGTGGAAATGTCTGAATGCTTTTGAGAGTGAGGGGTTACCCGTCACGGCTCGCCAGATCAGGACCTGGACTAGCCAGGACCCTGTGCTATCACTAGTAAAAAGCAGCGTCCTCAATGGGAGCTATCGGCGGTTCCCGGGGAAAAGCACGACAAAAGTAAGCCGTTCCACCGACGCAAGGACCCATTCAGATTGTCTCCTATAAGGGAAGAGTAGTTTTGCCAAAAAAAGGCAGGGAAATGTTTATACGCGGCCTTCACAGTACCCACCCAGGCATAGTCATGATGAAGACTATCACTATCGCACGTTTGGTGGCCCGGCATTGACTCGGAATTGGAGTCATGCGTACATCAATGTAACACTTGCTCACAGTTGAGCAATGCACCAAGGGAGGCCCCACTGAGTCTGTGGTCATGGCCCCCCAAACCGTGGTTCAGGGTCCACGTAGATTTCACTGGCCCCTTTCTAGGAAAGATGTTCCTAGTAGCAGTGGACGCTTACTCTAAATGGATTGAATGTATAATAATGTCGTCATGTACGTCCACTGCCACCATTGAAAGTCTCCGGGCCATGTTCGCCACCCATGGTTTGCCCGACGTCCTTGTTAGTGACAATGGACCATGTTTCACCAGCTCGGAATTCAACGAGTTCATGACCCGCAATGGCATCAAGCATGTCAGGTCTGCGCCGTTTAAGCCCGCATCCAATGGTCAAGCGGAACGGGCGTCCAAACCATCAAACAGAGCTTGAACCGCGTGACGGACAGTTCCCTGCAGACCCGGTTATCTCAAGTTCTGCTCAGTTACCGCACACGACCCCACTCGCTTTCCGGGGTTCCCCTGCAGAATTGTTAATGAGAGCACTCAAAACCAGGCTCTCCCGAGTCCAGCCAGATCTCAATGATCATGTAGAAACCCGGCGTCACTGGCATAACATGTACCACGATCGCACGGCTGTATCAGGTGACATTGAGGTTAATGACCCTGTGTTTGTTCTTAATTACGGTCATGGTCCTAAATGGGTTGCTGGCACTGTTTTAGCCAAGGAGGGGAATAGAGTGTTTGTTGTCAAACTTTTGAATGGACAAACGTGCAGAAAGCACTTGGATCAGACTGAACTGCGGTTCACTGACAACCAAGAACAGTTTGAAGAGGACATTACCATCAATGATCCACCCACACACACCCAACCAGCAATCGACCTCGCGGTAAACCACGAGGATGAACCCACCGTGCCCGACAGTCCGGTCAGACCAGCCACACCGCAGTGTAGCAATGATCCAACCGACTCACCCAGGCCAGGACTTCAACTCAGGCGATCAACCCGGGAATGTAGAGCCCCGGATCGCCTCAACTTGTAAATAACTTGTATCTAAGACTTTGGGGGGGAATGATGTTTTGTATGTAAACTTTACTAATGTGTAAGACTTGCCACCAGGGAGCGCACCTGTGGGAGACCCAAGGGTCACCTGCACACCCTGGGCAAGCAGGTATAAAAGGCAGACTACCATGCTGCCTCGTCACTCTGGAGTTACATTAAATAGACCAAGGTCACAACAGTTTGAGCTTATAGTATACAGTCTTATGGAGTTATTCTGAACATAACAGGGACCAGTGTGGCCCAGGATCATAGTACGGGCCGAGATCAGTGTGGGCTGCGATCACAGTGTGTCCCAGGATCACAGTGTGTCCCAGGATCACAGTGTGGGCTGGGATCACAGTGTGGGCTGGGATCACAGTGTGTCCCAGGATCACAGTGTGGGCTGGGATCACAGTGTGTCCCAGGATCGCAGTGTGTCCCGGGATCGCAGTGTGGACTGGGATCACAGTGTGTCCCGGGATCACAGTGTGTCCCAGGATCACAGTACAGGCTGGGACCACAGTGTGTCCCAGGATCACAGTGTGTCCCAGGATCACAGTACAGGCCGGGAACACAGCTCTAACACCCCTGGTCCGTCTCCAGCCAGACTGGGATGGAATTAGCCGTGGGACACAATCTCTCTGTTTGACTCAGTCCTCAAACCCAGATGTCCTTTTACATTTCACTTCAGTAAAGGCATCACAAATTGCAAACAGCATTTACGGAGGCGGAGGGGGCGTCTGACAAACTCAATGCAGATTTAATCTGAACTTTAAAATCGCGGAGCAGGCACAATGAGATTGCCGGAGCCCCGAGCTCCAAACACCAGAATCTGCAGTGCCCCACATCCTCACTGCCATCGGGTCCTGAGATATAAACCATATAACCCTTGACAGACCCTCGATTGGCAAATGCCCCACTCACTCAGCATTTCACTACCACAGGCAAGACGATGCAAAGGACTGAAAGAAAAAAAGATTTGCATTTCTATAGCGCCTTTCACAACCTCAGGACACCTCAAAGCGCTGTGCAGCCAACGAGGTTCTTTGGAGTGTAGTCGCTGTTGTAATGTGGGAAATGCAGCAGCCAATACGCGCACAGCAAGCTCCCACACACAGCAATGATTCAATAATTTTTTTTCTTAACTGTTCGTTGAGCAAAGGGAGAATTTCCCTTTGATTTGTGCCACGGGATTTTTTACATCCACCCGAGAGAGCAAGCGGGGCGTCGGTTTAATGTCTCACCTGTAAAACAGCACTCCCTCAGTACTGCCCCTCCAACAGTGCAGCACTCCATCAGTACTACCCCTCCGACATTGCGGCACTCCCTCAGTACTGCCCCTCCGACAGTGCAGCACTCCCTCAGTACTGCCCCTCCGACAGTGCGGCGGTCCCTCAGTACTGCCCCTCCGACAGTGCGGCGGTCCCTCAGTACTGCCCCTCCGACAGTGCAGCACTCCCTCAGTACTGCCCCTCCGACAGTGCGGCGGTCCCTCAGTACTGCCCCTCCGACAGTGCGGCGGTCCCTCAGTACTGCCCCTCCGACAGTGCAGCACTCCCTCAGTACTGCCCCTCCGACAGTGCGGCGGTCCCTCAGTACTGCCCCTCCGACAGTGCAGCACTCCCTCACTACTGCCCCTCCGACAGTGCGGCGGTCCCTCAGTACTGCCCCTCCGACAGTGCGGCGGTCCCTCAGTACTGCCCCTCCAACAGTGCGGCGGTCCCTCAGTACTGCCCCTCCGACAGTGCAGCACTCCCTCAGTACTGCCCCTCTGACAGTGCGACGCTCCCTCAGTACTGCCCCTCCAACAGTGCAGCACTCCCTCAGTACTGCCCCTCTGACAGTGCAGCACTCCCTCAGTACTGCCCCTCCGACAGTGCGGCACTCCCTCAGTAGTACCCCTCCGACAATGCGGCACTCCCTCAGCACTGCCCCTCCGACAGTGCGGCACTCCCTCAGCACTGCCCCTCCGACAGTGCGGCGCTCCCTCAGTAGTACCCCTCCGACAGTGCGGCACTCCCTCAGCACTGCCCCTCCGACAGTGCGGCGCTCCCTCAGTAGTACCCCTCCGACAGTGCGGCACTCCCTCAGTACTGCCCCTCCGACAGTGCGGCACTCCCTCAGCACTGCCCCTCCGACAGTGCGGCGCTCCCTCAGCACTGCCCCTCCGACAGTGCGGCGCTCCCTCAGCACTGCCCCTCCGACAGTGCGGCACTCCCTCAGCACTGCCCCTCCGACAGTGCGGCGCTCCCTCAGTACTACCCCTCCGACAGTGCGGCGCTCCCTCAGCACTGCCCCTCCGACAGTGCGGCACTCCCTCAGCACTGCCCCTCCGACAGTGCGGCGCTCCCTCAGCACTGCAGCCTGGATTTTGTGCTCGAGTCCCTGGAGTGGGACTTGACCTCATGACTGCCTGACTCAGAGGCGAGAGTGCTGCCCACTGAGCCACGGCTGACAAGTTATCACCTCATGGTGCTGTACCCGAGAATGGGACAGCACTTTCAGGTACATGAGGGCAGGAAAGGATATCGAAGAAAATAAGTTTGGGAATACTTGGTCATTTTGTCGCAAGAAAATTGTTGAAATAGTCACGGGTGTGGATTGAAAGGCCATGTGGTCAGTGCCTGGGGACCTCTGCCCAAGTTGACAGCTTCACTGCAGTACCAAACATCGCACTGCATCAAACAGCAGCTAATTATCATCACTCAAATCACCACAGCCTCTGGTTGTCCAAAGGTTATCGCCCACCAGTGCCAATTTGCGCACAGCAAGCTCCCACTAGTAGCAAGAAAAGACGCGTGACCAGCCAGGCTGTTAGAGGTGAACAGTCATGGCGAAACCCAGCGTTTTCTCAGCCTGCTTTAACTATTTGAGGACAGTGTATTTAAGCAGCGACTGCCGGTGGTATTGTCGCAGGAGGAGATAGCGGCATCATTGATACACGGACGGTGAACTCACAAAACGCAGTCGCAGTTTCTATCTCACATTCGCTGCAGCGCTAATCGAACGTCACGGCCACTTATATAAAAGGCAGTGAGGCGCGAGAGGCTGCGGAGGTGGTTTAAATCGCTCCACTTGTCAGGCAAAGCCCCCCAGTGCACACAGCCAGCCGCGAGAATGTGTGTGAGGGATTACTGCAAATGGCTGATCCTGAGGCTGATACAATGCCCCTTTCAATCCGCACTGGAATTTCCTCGAGAAAAAGGGACGGAGATTTCGCAGACATATTTTCTCTGCCCCCTTTTACCCCCTCCTGCTCGGGAGGTGCTGGCTCACGCTGGAGTACAGACCCGTTGTTATATATGTGGACTTGTATTTACTCTGTACAGCCACCAGAGGCCTCACAGGTTGGAGAGGCACTCTGGAGACCTGCAATAAAAGACTAAGGTCTCACTTTACTTTGAGCTCAGAGAGTTCAGTCTGACTCTTTCTCCAGACACAACACCCACAATGCCAATAACTCCCCATTCTTTCTGTGTGAGGGGGCAATAAAAGACCTGCATTTCTATAGCGCCTTTCACCACCTCTCGACGTCCCAAAGCGCTTTACAGCAATGAAGCACTTTTGGCGTGTAGTCACTGTTGTAATGTAGGAAACATAGCAGCCAAACTGCGCACAGCAAGCTCCCACACACAGTCATGTGATAATGACCGAATCTTCTGTTTTAGTGATGTTTGTTGAGGGATAAATATTAGCCCCAGGACACCGGGGCGAACTCTCCTGCTCTCCTTCACAATAGAAATAGTGCAGCGGGATTTGTTGCACCTACTCCCCGAGTGCTGCGCTGGCGATAGTGGGAGGAGCATGAGGGTGCCGGACAAGGGCGTCTCGGAGAGCAGGGCCATGGGTAGCTGAGGGACGGGCTGCCAATGCTGGATCAGAATGGACGGGAAAAGGGCAGTGGGTGTAAAGGATGGATTGGAGGCAAAGGACTGAACGAGGTCCATGAGGCTGGGTTGGAAAGTAAAGGGCATTCGAGTTGGTATAGGGGGAGAGGTTGCAGAATGAGGCAGCATCAATCGGAGTGAGTCACAGGTCACCAAGGGGGGGGAGCAGGTCACCAAGGGTCACCGAGGGGGGAGCAGGTCACCAAGGTCACCGAGGGGGTAGCAGGTCACCGAGGTCACCGATGGGGGGAGCAGGTCTCTCAGCAGGGAAACTGAGCCTTGAGGTGACAGGAGGAGGGAAATGGGGTCAGAGAGAGGGGGGAAACCCAGAGGGCTGTGGAGGCTCAGTCAATGACTACATTCAAGATGGAGATTGATGGATTTTTGGACTCTCGGGGAATCGAGGGATGTGGGGATCGGGCGGGGAAGTGGAGTTGAGGTGGAGGATCAGCCGTGATATAGAATGGTAGAGCAGGCTCGAGGGGCCGAATGGCTGACTCCTGCTCCTAGTTCTTATGTTCTTATTAGAGTTTCTACATTGGGGGAAAAGTGGGGTAGAGGAGGGCGATATCGAGAAGGTGAAAGGCAGAGGGTTTGGCGATGGGGCTGATGAGAGAGAGAGAGAGGGAGAGAGAGAAAGAGAAAGAGAAAGAGAGAGAGAGAAAGAGAAAGAGGAAAAGAGAGAGAGAGAGAGAGAAAGAGAAAGAGAAAGAGAAAAAGAGAAAGGGAAAGAGATAGAAAGAGAAAGGAAAGAAAGACTTATATAGTGCCTTTCACGACCACTGGACATCTCATAAAAACATAGAAACATAGAAAAATAGGTGCAGGAGTAGGCCATTCGGCCCTTCGAGCCTGCACTACCATTCAATAAGACCATGTCTGATCATTCACCTCAGTATCCCTTTCCTGCTTTCTCTCCATACCCCTTGATCCTTTTAGCTGCAAGGGCCATATCTAACTCCCTCTTGAATATATCCAATGAACTGGCATCAACAACTCTCTGCGGCAGGGAATTCCACAGGTTAACAACTCTCTGAGTGAAGAAGTTTCTCCTCATCTCAGTCCTAAATGGCCTACCCCTTATCCTAAGACTATGTCCCCTGGTTCTGGACTTCCACAACATCGGGAACATTCTTCCCGCATCTAACCTGTCCAGTCCCGTCAGAATCTTATATGTTTCTATGAGATCCCCTCTCATCCTTCTAAACTCCAATGAATAAAGGCCCAGTTGATCCAGTCTCTCCTCATATGACAGCCCAGCCATCCCTGGACTCAGTCTGGTGATTCCCTCAATAGCAAGAACGTTCTTCCTCAGACTAGGAGACCAAAACTGAACACAATACCAGGTGAGGCCTCACCAAGGCCCTGTATAACTGCAGTAAGACCTCCCTGCTCCTATACTCAAATCCCCTCGCTATTAAGGCCAACATGCCATTTGCCTTCTTCACCGCCTGCTGTACCTGCATGCCAACTTTCAATGACTGATGAACCATGACACCCAGGTCTCGTTGCACCTCCCCTTTTCCTAATCTGCCACCATTCAGATAATATTCTGCCTTCGTGTTTTTGCCCCAAAATTGATAACCTCAAATTTATCCACATTATACTGCATCTGCCATGCATTTGCCCACTTACCTAACCTGTCCAAGTCACCCTGCAGCCTCTTAGCGTCCCCCTCACAGCTCACACCGCCACCCAGTTTAGTGTCGTCTGGAAACTTGGAGATATTACACTCTATCCCTTCATCCAAATTGTTAATGTATATTGTAAAGAGCTGGGGTCCCAGCACTGAGCCCTGCGGCACTCCACTAATCACTGCCTGCCATTCTGAAGAGGACCCGTTTATCCCGACTCTCTGCTTCCTGTCTGCCAACCAGTTCCCTATCCACGTCAGTACATTACCCCCAATACCATGTGCTTTGATTTTGCACACCAATCTCTTGAGCGGTACCTTGTCAAAAACCTTCTGAAAGTCCAAATACACCACATCCACTGGTTCTCCCTTGTCCACTCTGCTAGTTACACCCTCAAAAAATTCCAGAAGATTCGTCAAGCATGATTTCCCCTTCATAAATCCATGCTGACTTGATCCGATCTTGTCACTGCTTTCCAAATGCGCTGCTATTTCGCCCTTCATGATCGATTCCAACATTTTCCCCACTACTGATGTCAAGCTAATCAGTCTATAATTACCCGTTTTCTCTCTCCCTCCTTTTTTAAAAAGTGGTGTTACATTAGCTACACTCCAGTCCATGGGAACTGATCCAGAGTCGATAGACTGTTGGAAAATGTTCACCAATGCATCCACTATTTCTAGGGCCACTTCCTTGAGCACTCTGGAATGCAGACTATCAGGCCACGGGGATTTATCGGCCTTCAATCCCATCAATTTCCCGAACACAATTTCATATAAGAACATAAGAACATAACATAAGAACATAAGAACATAAGTTGGCCATCTCGCCACTCGAGCCTGCTCCGCCATTCAACAAGATAATGGCTGATCTGGCCGTGGACTCAGCTCCACTTACCCGCCCGCTCCCCGTAACCCTTAATTCCCTTATTGGTTAAAAATCTATCTATCTGTGATTTGAATACATTCAATGAGCTAGCCTCAACTGCTTCCTTGGGCAGAGAATTCCACAGATTCACAACCCTCTGGGAGAAGAAATTCTTTCTCAACTCGGTTTTAAATTGGCTCCCCCGTATTTTGAGGCTGTGCCCCCTAGTTCTAGTCTCCCCGACCAGTGGAAACAACCTCTCTGTCTCTATCTTGTCTATCCCTTTCATTATTTTAAATGTTTCTATAAGATCTCCCCTCATCCTTCTGAACTCCAACGAGTAAAGACCCAGTCTACTCAATCTATCATCATAAGGTAACCCACTCTTCTCCGGAATCAGCCTAGTGAATTGTCTCTGTACCATCTCCAAAACCAGTATATCCTTCCTTAAGTAAGGTGACCAAAACTGCATGCAGTACTCCAGGTGCGGCCTCACCAATACCCTATACAGTTGCAGCAGGACCTCCCTGCTTTTGTACTCCATCCCTCTCGCAATGAAGGCCAACATTCCATTCGCCTTCCCGATTACCTGCTGCACCTGCAAACTAACTTTTTGGGATTCATGCACAAGGACCCCCAGGTCCCTCTGTACCTCAGCATGTTGTAATTTCTCCCCATTCAAATAATATTCCCTTTTACTGTTTTTTTTTTCCAAGGTGGATGACCTCACACTTTCCGACATTGTATTCCATCTGCCAAACCTTAGCCCATTCGCTTAATCTATCCAAATCTCTTTGCAGCCTCTCTGTGTCCTCTACACAACCTGCTTTCCCACTAATCTTTGTATCATCTGCAAATTTTGTTACACTACACTCTGTCCCCTCTTCCAGGTCATCTATGTATATTGTAAACAGTTGTGGTCCCAGCACCGATCCCTGTAGCACACCACTAACCACCGATTTCCAACCCGAAAAGGACCCATTTATCCCGACTCTCTGCTTTCTGTTAGCCAGCCAATTCTCGATCCATGCGAATACATTTCCTCTGACTCCGCGTACCTTTATCTTCTGCAGTAACCTTTTGTGTGGCACCTTATCGAATTCCTTTTGGAAATCTAAATACACCACATCCATCGGTACACCTCTATCCACCATGCTCGTTATATCCTCAAAGAATTCCAGTAAATTAGTTAAACATGATTTCTCCTTCATGAATCCATGTTGCGTCTGCTTGATTGCACTATTCCTATCCAGATGTCCCGCTATTTCTTCCTTAATGATAGCTTCAAGCATTTTCCCCACTACAGATGTTAAACTAACCGGCCTATAGTTACCTGCCTTTTGTCTGCCCCTTTTTTTAAACAGAGGAGTTACATTAGCTGCTTTCCAATCCGCTGGTACCTCCCCAGAGTCCAGAGAATTTTGGTAGATTATAACGAATGCATCTGCTATAACTTCCGCCATCTCTTTTAATACCCTGGGATGCATTTCATCAGGACCAGGGGACTTGTCTACCTTGAGTCCTATTAGCCTGTCCAGCACTACCCCCCTAGTTATAGTGATTGTCTCAAGGTCCTACCTTCCCACATTCCTGTGACCAGCAATTTTTGGCATAGTTTTTGTGTCTTCCACTGTGAAGACCGAAGCAAAATAATTATTTAAGGTCTCAGCCATTTCCACATTTCCCATTATTAAATCCCCCTTCTCATCTTCCAAGGGACCAACATTTACTTAAATCACTCTTTTCCGTTTTATATATCTGTAAAAGCTTTTACTATCTGTTTTTATGTTTTGCGCAAGTTTACGTTCGTAATCTATCTATCCTTTCTTTATTGCTTTCTTAATCATTCTTTGCTGTTGTTTAAAATTTTCCCAATCTTCTAGTTTTCCACTAACCTTGGCCACCTTGTACGCATTGATTTTTAATTTGATACTCTCCTTTATTTCCTTGGTTATCCACGGCTGGTTATCCCTTCTCTTACCGCCCTTCTTTTTCACTGGAATATATTTTTGTTGAGCACTATGAAAGAGCTCCTTAAAAGTCCTCCACTGTTCCTCAATTGTGCCACCATTTAGTCTGTGTTTTAGCTAACTCTGCCCTCATCCCACTGTAGTCCCCTTTGTTTAAACATAGTACGCTCATTTGAGACACTACTTCCTCACCCTCAATCTGTATTACAAATTCAACCATACTGTGATCACTCATTCCGAGAGGATCTATTATTAGGAGATCGTTTATTATTCCTGTCTCATTACACAGGACTCGATCTAAAATAGCTTGCTCCCTTGTAGGTTCTGTAACATACTGTTCTAAGAAACAATCCCGTATGCATTCTATGAATTCCTCCTCCAGGCTACCCCGTGCAATTTGATTTGACCAATCGATATGTAGGTTAAAATCCCCCATGATTACTGTCATTCCTTTTTCACATGCCTCCATTATTCCCTTGATTATTGCGCGCCCCACCGTGAAGTATTATTTGGGGGCCTATAAACTACGCCCACCAGTGACGTTTTCCCCTTACTATCTCTAATCTCCACCCACAATGATTCAACATTTTGTTCATTAGAGCCAATATCGTCTCTCACAACTGCCCTGATATCATCCTATATTTCCTGCCAAATAAGGATATCCTTCAGTTCCTCCTTCTCACTAGACCCACTGTCCCCTAGTACCGTCGGAAGGTTATTTGTATCTTCCTTCGTGAAGACAGAACCGAAGTATTGGTTCAATTGGTCTGCCATTTCTTTGTTCCCCATTATAATTTCACCTGAATCCAACTGCAAGGGACCTACGTTTGTCTTTATTAATCTTTTTCTCTTCACATATTTATAGAAGCTTTTGCAGTCAGTTTTTATATTCCCTGCAAGCTTCCTCTCGTACTCTATTTTCCACCTCTTAATTAAACTCTTAGTCCTCCTCTGTTGAATTCTAAATTTCTCCCAGTCCTCAAGTTTGTTGCTTTTTCTGGCCAATTTATATGCCTCTTCCTTGGATTTAACACTATCCTTAATTTCCCTTGTTAGCCACGGTTGAGCCACCTTCCCAGTTTTATTTTTACTCCAGACAGGGATGTACATTTGCTGAAGTTCATCCATGTGATCTTTAAATGTTTGCCATTGCTTATCCACTGTCAACCCTTTTCGTATCGTTTGCCAGTCTATTCTAGCCAATTCACGCCTCATACTGTCGAAGTTACCTTTCCTTAAATTCAGGACCCTAGTTTCCGAATTACCTTTGTCACTCTCCATCTTAATAAGTAATTCTACCATATTATGGTCACTTTTCCCCAAGGAGCCTCGCACAACAAGATTGCTCATTAGTCCCTTCTCATTACACATCACCCAGTCTAGGATGGCCAGCTCCCTGGTTGGTTCCTCGACATATTGGTCTAGAAAACCATCCCTAATACACTCCAGGAAATCCTCCTCCACCGCATTGCTACCAGTTTGGTTAGCCCAATCAATATGTAGATTAAAGTTGCTCATGATTACTGCTGTACCTTTATTGCACACATCCCTAATTTCTTGTTTGATGCTGTCCCCAACCTCACTACTACTATTTGGAGGTCTATACACAACACCCACTAGCGTTTTCTGCCCTTTGGTATTCCGCAGCTCCACCCATACCGATTCCGCAACATCCAAGCTAATGTCCTTACTTACAATTGCATTGATTTCATCTTTAACCAGCAACGCCACCCCACCTCCTTTTCCTTTCTGTCTATCCTTCCTAAATGCTGAATATCCCTGGATGTTGAGTTCCCAGCCTTGGTCAACCTGGAGCCATGTCACCGTGATGCCAATCACATTGTATCCGTTAACTGCTATCTGCGCAGTGAATTTTCCACCTTATTCCGAATACTCAAAGCGCTTTACAGCCAATGAAGTACTTTGGAGGGTAGTGACTGTTGCAATGTGGGAAACGCAAGGAAAGGACCTGTTCACAGAGAGTTATTACACCACAGAATGCTGCACAAGATGCTGTGGAAGCAGAGACTAGTACATCATTTACGAGGAAGCGGGGTAAGCGATAAGAGAATATGACGGATGAGGAGAGCTCCAGGTGATGGGAGTCGATCGCTGGCTGCGGTTATCGAGCGGGCACAGGCACGGCCATGATGGACCGAATGGCCTTCCATCCGGTGATTTCCGTGAACTGCAGCGTCTCTGGGGGGATGCCCCACAAAGCCGATGGGCTGATTGTCCTGGGATCGGACTGTGCGCTGGAGCAGCTCCCCGAGATGGGACAGCTGGATTCGACCAGCCGCAGAACGGATGCGTGATTTGTAATTACACTGCAGCAATGATCACATTCCTCAGCAGTGCGGTGAACATTAACACATGCTGAATAAGTGCACACGGCGTGAACATCAGCCGGTGTAACATGGGCATGCAATAAATACTGAGTTACACATTGCCCCATGACAAATGGGCGCAGACAAATCCACAGATAGTAAAAGCTTTTACCGATATATAAAACGGAAAAGAGTGACTAAAGTAAATGTTGGTCCCTTAGAAGATGAGAAGGGGGATTTAATAATGGGAAATGTAGAAAAGGCTGAGACCTTAAACAATTATTTTGCTTCAGTCTTCACAGTGGAAGACACAAAAACCATGCCAAAGATTGCTGGTCACGGGAATGTGGGAAGGGAGGACCTTGAGACAATCACTATCACTAGGTGGGTAGTGCTGGACAGGCTAATGGGACTCAAGGTAGACAAGTCCCCTGGTCCTGATGAAATACATCCCAGGGTATTAAAAGAGATGGCGGAAGTTATAGCAGATGCATTCATTATAATCTATCAAAATTCTCTGGACTCTGGGGAGGTACCAGCGGATTGGAAAGCAGCTAATGTAACATCTCTGATTTAAAAAGGGTGCAGACAAAAGGCAGGTAACTATAGGCCGGTTAGCTTAACATCTGTAGTGGGGAAAATGCTTGAAGCTATCATTAAGGAAGAAATAGCGGGACATCTAGATAGGAATAGTGCAATCAAGCAGACACAACATGGATTCATGAAGGGGAAATCATGTTTAACTAATTTACTGGAATTCTTTGAGGATATAATGAGCATGGTGGATAGAGGTGTACCGATGGATGTGGTGTATTTAGATTTCCAAAAGGCATTCGATAAGGTGCCACACAAAAGGTTACTGCAGAAGATAAAGGTACGCGGAGTCAGAGGAAATATATTAGCATGGATTGAGAATTGGCTGGCTAACAGAAAGCAGAGAGTCGGGATAAATGGGTCCTTTTTGGGTTGGAAATTGGTGGTTAGTGGTGTGCCACAGGGATCGGTGCTGGGACCACAACTGTTTACAATATATATAGATGACCTGGAAGAGGGGACAGAGTGTAGTGTAACAAAATTTGCAGATGACACAAAGATTAGTGGGAAAGCGGGTTGTGTAGCGGACACAGAGAGGCTGCAAAGAGATTTAGATAGGTTAAGCAAATGGGCTAAGGTTTGGCAGATGGAATACAATGTCAGAAAGTGTGAGGTCATCCACCTTGGGAAAAAAAAACAGTAAAAGGGAATGTTATTTGAATGGGGAGAAATTACAACATGCTGCGGTGCAGAGGGACCTGGGGGTCTTTGTGCATGAAGTTAGTTTGCAGGTGCAGCAGGTAATCAGGAAGGTGAATGGAATGTTGGCCTTCATTGCGAGAGGGATGGAGTACAAAAGCAGGGAGGTCCTGCTGCAACTGTACAGGGTATTGGTGAGGCCGCACCTGGAGTACTGCGTGCAGTTTTGGTCACCTTACTTAAGGAAGGATATACTGGCTTTGGAGGGGGTACAGAGACGATTCACTCGGCTGATTCTGGAGATGAGGGGGTTACCTTATGATGATAGATTGAGTAGACTGGGTCTTTACTCGTTGGAGTTCAAAAGGATGAGGGGAGATCTTATAGAAACATTTAAAATAATGAAAGGGATAGACAAGATAGAGGCAGAGAGGTTGTTTCCACTGGTCGGGGAGACTAGAACTAGGGGGCACAACCTCAAAATACGGGGGAGCCAATTTAAAACCGAGTTGAGAAGGAATTTCTTCTCCCAGAGGGTTGTGAATCTGTGGAATTCTCTGCCCAAGGAAGCAGTTGAGGTTAGCTCATTGAATGTATTCAAGTCACAGATAGATAGATTTTTAACCAATAAGGGAATTAAGGGTTACGGGGAGAGGGCGGGTAAGTGGAGCTGAGTCCACGGCCAGATCAGCCATGATCTTGTTGAATGCCGGAGCAGGCTCGAGGGGCTAGATGGCCTACTCCTATTCCTAATTCTTATGTTCTGATGTTCTTATGTTCTTATGTTCTTATGTTATGTTCAGTCAGAAATATTACTGAGCATCAACATACAACAAACAGGAATTGTGGTCAAACTATGTCACCGATGATGAGCCAAGTCTCAAGGCAATATTGAAAATAATATTATATTTGGGACTGGCCCAGATTGCATCCAGCAAGGCAGGCGAGTTGTGAGGGAACTGACAGCACATTGGGGAATGGTTTACTGTGTCGCATTAAACCATGTCTCCCAGCGGTGCTGACGTGCTGCTCAGCCAATGCATCAGTGACCACACGTCAACAAGAAATATCTGGCAATGTGCTGGGCAAATGCACACTAACAATGGTTCTCTCACAATCTCACAGCACAGGAGGATCCCACTCGGCCCATCGAGCCTGCTCCGGCTCTGTGACAGAGGGATCCAATCAGTCCCACTCCCCCCGCTCTTTTCCCACAGCCCAGCACATTTCTCCCCCCCCCAAGTATTTATCCAATTCCCGGTTTGAAAGTTACTATTTAATCTGCTCCCATCGCCCTTTCAGGCAGCGCGTTCCCGATCACAACAACTCGCTACAGACTGGCTTCCAGGTAAACAGTGAACAAACTACTGCTGATTGTAGGCTGTTGTACTTAGAGCAGTTATCAGAGTGTGAGTGTGTGAGAGATGTGTATACGAGGGTGTAAGTGTGAGCTGTGTGTGACAGAGTGTATATGAGGGTGTAAGTGTGAGCTGTGTGTGACGGAGTGTATATGAGGGTGTGAGTGTGAGATGTGTGTGACAGAGTGTATATGAGGGTGTAAGTGTGAGCTGTGTGTGACGGAGTGTATATGAGGGTGTGAGTGTGAGCTGTGTGTGACAGAGTGTATATGAGGGTGTGAGTGTGAGCTGTGTGTGACGGAGTGTACATGAGGGTGTAAGTGTGAGCTGTGTGTGACGGAGTGTATATGAGGGTGTAAGTGTGAGATGTGTACAGACGAGGCGGGTCGGTGGATGAATGTGCCGCTCGATTATCCATGGTGATGGAATCCATCCGTGAGGCGTAAAACAGACTGATTCACCATCACCGGCTGTCCAAGTTATAGTCAGCCCACAACGTCTGTGTGAGAGTGTGAGTGTGTGTGTGTGTAACCGTGTGTGAGTAACCGTGTGAGAGTGTGTGAGTGTGAGAGTGTGAGAGTGTGTGAGAGTGTGAGAGTGTGAGAGTGTGTGTGTGTGTGTGAGAGTGTGTGTGTGTGTGTGTGAGTGTGTGAGTGTGTAACCGTGTGTGAGTAACCGTGTGAGAGTGTGTGAGTGTGAGAGTGTGAGAGTGTGTGAGAGTGTGAGAGTGTGAGAGTGTGAGAGTGTGAGTGTGTGTGTGTGTGTGTGTGTGTGTGTGTGTGTGAGTGTGTAACCGTGTGTGAGTGTGTAACTGTGTGAGAGTGTGTGAGAGTGTGAGTGTGTGTGTGTGTGTGTGTAACTGTGTGTGAGAGCGTGTGTGTGTGTGTGTGTGTGTGTGTGAGAGAGTGTGTGTGTGTGAGAGTGTGAGAGTGTGAGTGTGTGAGAGTGTGTGTGTGTGAGTGTGAGAGTGTGAGAGTGTGAGTGTGAGTGTGTGAGTGTGTAACCGTGTGTGAGTGTGTAACTGTGTGTGTGTGTGAGAGTGTGAGTGTGTGTGTGAGTGTGTGTGAGAGTGTGAGTGTGTGTGTGTGAGTGAGAGAGTGTGTGTGTGTGAGAGTGTGAGTGTGTGTGTGTGATTGTGTGTATATGTGAGAGTGTGTGTGTGTGAGAGTGTGTGTGTGTGAGAGTGTGAGTGTGTGTGTGTGTGTATGTGTGAGAGTGTGAGTGTGTGAGAGTGTGTGTGTGTGTGAGCGTGTGTGTGTGTATATGTGAGAGTGTGAGTGTGTGAGAGTGTGAGTGTGTGTGAGTGTGAGTGTGTGTGTGTGAGCGTGTGTGTGTGAGAGAGTGTGAGTGTGTATGTGTGAGAGTGTGAGTATGTGTGTGCGAGTGTGTGTGTGTGTGAGAGTGTGAGTGTGTGAGTGAATGAGTGTGTGTAAGTGTGTGTGACTGTGTGTGTGTAACAGTGTGTGTGTAACCGTGTATGTGTGACTGTGTGTATGTGACTGTGTGTATGTGACTGTGTGTGTGTACCAGTGTGTGTGTAACCATGTGTGTAACCGTGTGTGTGTAGCCGTGTGTGTGTGACTGTGTGTATGTGACTGTGTGTATGTGACTGTGTGTGTGTAACCATGTGTGTAATCGTGTGTGTGTGTGACCGTGTATGTGTGACTGTGTGTATGTGACTGTGTGTATGTGACTGTGTGTGTGTGACTGTGTGTGTGTAAACGTGTGTGTGTGTGTGTGGACTGTGTGTGTGTGACTGTGTGTGTGTGTAACCTTGTGTGTGTGTGTGTGGACTGTGTGTGTGTGTAACCTTGTGTGTGTGTGTGTGTGTGGACTGTGTGTGTGTGACTGTGTGACTGTGTGTGTGTGTGTGTGACTGTGTGAGTGTGTGTGAGTATAACTGTGTGAGTGTGTGTGAGTGTGTGTGTGTATAACTGTGTGTGTGTATATGAGAAGGTTGGGCCCCTGGGGCTGGGCCTCAGGCAGTGAATGGGTGAATGACCGAACTACCGAGAGCCCTGGCATGAGACCTGGTGGTGGCAGTAGGCTGGGCGCTGGGGGCGGGGGGCTGTGGGACCCTGGGGCATCCCGACAGCTCCGGGCCGGACGGAGGTAAGTCCGTGGGGGGCGGTGGGGGGAGAATCTGGAGCGACAATGATCCAGGCTGGGATTGAGCAGCCCAGAGGAACTCAGCAAACCCACCCACCCTGAATCTCTCCCGCCACGAGATCCCACAGCCCTCCCCCCCCTCCCCCCCGAGACCCCTCCCCCTGAGAACCCACACCGCCTTCCTCCCCCCCACTCCCGAGACCCACAGCCCTCCCCTTCCCCCCCCCGAGACCCCTTCCCCTGAGAACCCACACTGCCTTCCTCCCCCACTCCCCCGAGATCCTTCCCCCTCCCCCCCGGGACCCTCTCCCCTCCGAGAACCCACAGCCGCCCTCCCCCTAGACCCCACAGTCCCCTCCACCCCGGGATCCCTCCCCCTCCTCCCTGGGACCCCCCCTCCCCCAAGAACCCACAGCCCCCCCACCTCGGGATCCCTCCCCCTCCCCCCCGGGACCCCCCCCCCCCCCGGGACCCCACAGCCCCCCCCCCCAACCCCTTCGAGACCAGGGGCAATGGTCTTTCAAAAGCCCCACAAGGAAAGTGGTCCAACTGTGTCTAACAAGAGAAGTTAAACACAGTATTAGATGAAAGGAAGAGGCTTATAATGTTACCAAAAAGAGCAGCAAGGCCGAGGATTGGGAGGATTTTAGAATTCAGCAAAGGAGGACCAAGAAATTGATAAACGGCATAAATTCAGGCTCAGTGAGTGGGCAAGAACATGGCAAATGGAATATAATGTGAAGAAATGTGAAGTTAGCCACTTTCGTAGGAAAAATGGTGAGAGATCGGGAAATGTTGGTGTTCAGAGGGACCTGGGTGTCCTTGTACACCAATCACTGAAAGTTAACCTGCAGGTACAGCAAGTGATTAAAGCAAATGGTATGTCGGCCTTTATTACAGGAGGATTTGAGTATAAGAGTAAAGATTATACAGGGCCCTGGTGAGACCACACCTGGAGTATTGTGCACAGTTTGGGTCTCCTTACCTAAGGAAGGATATACTTGCCATAGAGGGAGTGCAACGAAGGTTCACCAGACTGATTCCTGGGATGGGGGGATTGTCCTATGAGCAGAGATTGAGCAGACCAGGCCTATATTCTCTAGAGTTTAGAAGAATGAGAGGCGATCTCATTGAAACATACAAAATTCTTACAGGGCTTGACAGGGTAGATGCAGGGAGGGTGTTCCCCCCGGGCTGGAGAGTCGAGAACCAGGGGTCACAATCTCAGGATAAGGGGTCGACCATTGTGGACTGAGATGAGGAGGAATTTCTTCACTCAGAGGGTGGTGAATCTTTGGAATTCTCTGCCCCAGAGGGCTGTGGAGGCTCAGTCTTTGAGTATATTCAAGAAAGAGATTGATAGATTTTTGGATATTAAAGGAATCAAGGGATATGGGGTTAGTGCAGGAAAGTGGAGTTGAGGTCGAAGATCAGCCATGATCTCACTGAGTGACGGAGCAGGCTCGAGGGGCCGAATGGCCGACTCCCGCTCCTAGCTCTGATGTTCAGTATTCACTCTATCAAAGCCCTTCACAATCCTCTATTAAATCTCCTCCGCCTCCAGTAGGATCAGTCCCAGAGTCTCCGGTCTCTCTCATAGCTATCGTTCCCCATCCCTGGCATCATCCGAGTGTGGTGAATAGATTAGGTGCTTTCACAGGGAACGAGAGGAGTACATGAGAGAAAAGGGAATGGAGAGGTACTGAACGGCTGAGATGAGGGAGGTGGAATGGGAGGGGCCGCGTGTGGAGCATAAACCCCAGCACAGTCTGTTGGGGCCGAATGGACTGTTTGTGTGCTGTATATGCTCTGTAATCTCCACTGGCCTTACTATAATGGGGCACCCAAGACCCATGGTGTCGAACTGTGGTCTAATCAGGGTTTGGTGCAAATCTGCTCTCTCTTCAATCTTGGACTGTGTTTCCCTGTTTATAAAACCCAGAATGCTACTGGTTTGAAAACCCAAGCTTGATGCCAATCACTATTCTTCATTTGCCTAATCTTCTCCAACTCCTTCAAACCCCGGTGGTGTGTCGGGCAATGGCACTCGATCATTCACACAGGGTTCTCAATGTATAATACGCAGATTCTTTGATCGAGAGACTACGCTGTCTCCAGAGAATACAACCAGCACCAGCACAGACATGCCGATTCAGGCCAGCTGGAACAATCTACCCACCAACCCGTCTCAAACCTGGAAGGCCATTCTGGACCATCGCCCTTCAGCGATCTCCCCTCAGCCTCGATGACCGACGGCGAAATGCTTGGAAGGACTGCGGCACATGGAATGGATTCCTTATCGAGGAGCCCACAGTACAACCTGAAGGATCAAACCTCCCTCGCAAACAGTGGGCAACCATCGACCGCCTCAGAACCGGTCACGGTCGATGCTGCCACCTTCTCCATAGCTGGAAGATTAAAGCCTCCCCATCATGTGACTGTGGAGCTCCTGATCAGACCCTGGGGCACATCATCGAGCACTGCCCTCAGAGGGAATTCACAGGTAGCCTGCGGGATATCTACACTGTTACACCGGGATACTGACGTTTGATTTACTTTGCCGCTACCATATGAAAGAAGAATACCATCTCCAACTCCTTTAGACCCAGTGGTCGGGCAATGGCGCTCGACCATTCACACAGGTTTCTCTCAACCACCAGACACACCGCTGTGAAGCATCTTTGAACAGTTTCCCATGACTGAGGCTGATGAACAGAGTGAGTGACACATGACACATTGGAAGTGGCTCTGAGCATCGTCCTGTATCGGGGAGCCTGGTAACCTGAACTAGTGACAGATTGTGAAAACACCATTCTTTACCCGACAGTCCACTGCTCAAAAACCTCGGCTCGGACAACAAGTGAAGCGCTATTAAATTCCTCCTTTGATACAGATTCAAAAATAGATGAAACACACTTCGGTGTGAAGCCATGATATATAAATTCACTCTTCACAATGCACTTGCATCAATAATAACAGCAAGTTAATTATAGAACAGTACACACACAGACTACGCAGGCAAGGCTAGAATTACCTCTGTAACCATCTGAATCGACAGGATCAACACAGCCAGCCCACTCCGATCACGCTGCTGGATCATCCAGTCAGCCCACTTCTTTCAAATTGATGTCGGAGCGTTGGGGGAAGAGAGGGAGCCCAGTGTCCAACGTCAACACCGAGCACCAATCGGGTCTTTCACAGTTAGACCCGTTTTCCAATCCCGGTCCAGTCCCACCATGGCCAGTTTGCCCTGTGCTCACAGTGACCATCCACATGGGCTTCGGCAATGGGCAGTTCCTGCCGCAGCCTCTCACTCATTGTGAGCTCGGCACAACACATTTCAAAACAGGTTTCCGCAGTCAGCAACTTGCACCTCAACATAGAGAGAACTTACATTTCTATAGCACCTTGCACAACCTCCAGACGCCCCAAAGCGCTTTCCACCCAATGAAGGACTTTTGTAATCATAGAGCGATAGAACGATAGAAAACGATAGGGAAGGATGGAAGGATAGGGAACGATAGGGAAGGATGGGAGGATAGGGAATGATAGGGAAGGATGGAAGGATAGAGAATGATATGGCACAGAAGGAGGCCATGAGGCCTGTTGTGCTGGTGACAGCTCTTTCCCCGTGATGTAGGAAACGCGGAAGTCAATTTGTGCACAGCAAGCTCCCACAAACTGCGACGTGATAATGAGCAGATAATCTGCTTGTGTTATGTTGATTGAGGGATAAATATTGGCCAGGACACCGGGGAGAACTCCCCTGCTCTTTGAAATAGTGCCGTGGGATCTTTTACATCCACCCGAGGGGGCAGACGGGGCCTCGGTTTAACGTCTCCCTGAAAGGAATGGGCAATAAATGCCAGCCTTGCCAGCGATGCCCACGGCCGAGAATTCAATTTTTAAAATTGCAAACATGTGTCAGCCCAGGCTGGGGCGGGGGTGGGGGGGGGGTGAGGTATCCGGCTGGGAAATGAAATGGAGGAAAATATGAAGGAACACTATTTTATAAAAGATGACTTCAATACATCATTTACTAAATGTGACACGCACCGTGTAAATGAAATGTCCTTTCAAAACAGTAAACCCTCCGGCTATAAAACAGAGCCATTATCATTGCTGAGAAAACATGTATTTTCAACAGTTCCTTTGTTAACTGTTTGAACAGTAAACACAAAGTAATAAGATAACTCTGCTGCCATAGAAATGCTTTGTGAACCCGACAAGTGACGTCACTGGACCATGTTTGAGGTCATCCTGAAGGAACCTTTTTCTGCTCCGATTAAACTCAGCAACAGAAATGAACACGCTTACACGCTAACAATTTAAATATCGATGTCTCCTGGGAACTCAGCGAGCAAACAACAGCAGCACATTAGAGAGTGATAATCGCAGTGAGCACAGTGTTTCATGGAAACCCATCCAGTGGGCAAAACAGTTTGTTCCTGGGAGAGCGGTGTTGTGCAACGATCGGTCCAGTGATTGCGTCACAAACACTACACAACAAATCAGCAACACACAGGCTGTGCTGGTGATGGAAGAGTCAGTGTATAATAATACAGGGAGAGAGGGAGGGAGGGCGGGTGAGAGGGAGGGTGAGAGAGAGGGAGGGTGAGATAGAGAGGGGGAGAGAGGGTGGGAGGGAGAGAGGGAGAGTGAGATAGACAGAGGGAGAGAGGGTGGGAGGGGGTAGAGGGAGAGAGAGGGTGGGAGGGTGAGAGTGAGATAGACAGAGGGAGAGAGGGTGGGAGGGGGAAGAGGGAGAGAGAGGGAGGGAGGGTGAGAGAGAGGGAGAGTAAGATAGACAGAGGGAGAGAGGGTGGGAGGGGGAAGAGGGAGAGAGAGGGTGGGAGGGTGAGAGAGAGGGAGGGTGAGATAGAGAGGGGGAGAGAGGGTGGGAGGGGGAAGAGGGAGGGCGGATGAGAGAGAGGGAGGGTGAGATAGACAGAGGGAGAGAGGGTGGGAGGGGGAGAGGGAGGGTGGGTGAGAGAGAGGGAGAGTGAGATAGACAGAGGGAGAGAGGGTGGGAGGGGGAAGAGGGAGAGAGAGGGTGGGAGGGTGAGAGTGAGATAGACAGAGGGAGAGAGGGTGGGAGGGGGAAGAGGGAGAGAGAGGGAGGGAGGGTGAGAGAGAGGGAGAGTGAGATAGACAGAGGGAGAGAGGGTGGGAGGGGGAAGAGGGAGAGAGAGGGTGGGAGGGTGAGAGAGAGGGAGGGTGAGATAGAGAGGGGGAGAGAGGGTGGGAGGGGGAAGAGGGAGGGCGGGTGAGAGAGACAGAGGGAGAGAGGGTGGGAGGGGGAGAGGGAGGGTGGGTGAGAGAGAGGGAGAGTGAGATAGACAGAGGGAGAGAGGGTGGGAGGGGGAGAGCGGGTGAGAGAGAGGGAGAGTGAGATAGACAGAGGGAGAGAGGGTGGGAGGGGGAGAGGGGGAGGTTGGGTATGAGAGATAGAGGGGGAAGGAAAGTATGAGAGAAAGAGGGAGGGAGAGAGGGAGAGAGAGACAGAGGGAGGGAGAGAGGGAAGGATGGAGAGAGGGAGGGAAGAAAGAAAGACCTGGAGTTATATAGTGCCTTTCACAACCACCGGACGTCCCAAAGCACTTTACAGCCAATGAAGTACTTTTGGAGTGTAGTCACTGTTGTAATGTGGGAAACGCAGCAGCCAATTTGCGCACAGCAAGCTCCCACACACAGCAATGTGATAATGACCAGATAATCTGTTTTTGTTATGTTGATTGAGGGATAAATATTGGCCCAGGACACTGCTCTTCTTCGCAATAGTGCCGTGGGATCTTTTACGTTCACCTGAGAGAGCAGACGGGGCCTTGGTTTAATGTCTCATCCGAAAGATGGCGCCTTCAACACTGCAGCACTCCCTCAGTATTGCCCCTCCGACAGTGCGGCGCTCCCTCAGTACTGCCCCTCCGACAGTGCGGAACTCCCTCAGTACTGCCCCTCCGACAGTGCGGAACTCCCTCAGTATTGCCCCTCCGACAGTGCGGCGCTCCCTCAGTACTGCCCCTCCGACAGTGCGGCGCTCCCTCAGTACTGCCCCTCCGACAGTGCAGCGCTCCCTCAGTACTGCCCCTCCGACAGTGCAGCGCTCCCTCAGTACTGCCCCTCCAACAGTGCGGCACTCCCTCAGTACTGCCCCTCCGACAGTGCGGCGCTCCCTCAGTACTGCCCCTCCGACAGTGCAGCGCTCCCTCAGTACTGCCCCTCCGACAGTGCAGCGCTCCCTCAGTACTGCCCCTCCAACAGTGCGGCGCTCCCTCAGTACTGCACTGGAGTGTCAGCCTGGATTTGCATACTCAACTCCCTGGAGTGGGACGTGAACCCACGACCTTCCAACTCTGAGGCGAGGGTGGTGCTCACTGAGCCACGGCTGCCACTAAGGAGGAGGGATGGAGGGATGTATAAGATTTAGGCATGAATGGAAAAATAGCAGGGGAGTTCCCCAGTGCCATGGACAAAATTCCTCCCTCAACCAACATCACCAAAATAAATCACCCAGTTAATAATTGATTTGCTATTGGTGTGATCTTGCTGTGTGCAAATTGGCCAGTATATTTGCCCACAAAACAATAGTGAGAATAGTTCAAAAAGTAATTAATTGGTAGTAAAATGTTGAACTGAAGCCCAGCCTGACCTCTCAGGTGGATATAAAAAATCTATTTTGAAGAAGAGCAGGCAGATTATCCCCAGTGTCCTGGGGCCAATATTTATCCCTCAACCAACATAACAAAACAGATGATCTGGGTCATTATCACATTGCTGTGTGTGGGAGCTTGCTGTGCGCAAATTGGCTGCCGCGTTTCCCCCATTACAACAGTGACTACACTCCAAAAGTACTTCATTGGCTGTAAAGCGCTTTGGGATGTCTGGGGGTGGTGAAAGGCGCTATATAAATACACGGCTTTCTTTCCCAATGGGATTCCTGTGTCTGAGATGTTTGGAGGAAGTGGACCAGGAATGAAGTTAAGAGGCGGTGTCGGTCTCCATGGGGACATTTACACCATCGCGAGGGAACTCACAACGGCCGCGACACAGGTGACAGCATCACCGGACTGAGGGCGTGCAGCGGCAGACTTCCAGAGGAGGGTTAGTGGAGACAGTCACATCGGGAAGATAAAGGTTAATCCAGGGCACTGCCTCACGTTAACACAAGCTACCAGAACCGGGGGCACAGGCAACTCAGTAAGTGATCACATCGAAGATAAATCGCAAGCGGTAAAACATGTTAAACATTCCCAATGTATCTCATCCGACATCATAGAAATAAGATTCATAAACTTCAAAAGAGAGCAGTACTCTGCAAGGGAAACTCCTTTATCTTAACACAGGTTAACCAAGCCATCAGCAAGTTAATAGGTTCATTAACATCTTCACTTCAGGCAACAATTCTGAAGATTCAACCACTTCCATTTCCTTCAATAAATGTCAACCAACTAAATCCGTTCTCTGATTCTGCCCAAAAACACATCCAGCCACAACTCCAGCATCAAAACAACAGCAACGTGCACTTATAGCACCTTTAACATAGTAAAACCTCCCAAGCCGCTTCACAGGAGCATAATCAAACAGAATTTGACACTGAACCACATAAGGTGATATTATGACAGGTGGTCACAGAGGTGGGTTTTATGGAGTGTCGTAAAGGAGGAGAGAGAGGTGGAGAGGTTTAGGGAGGGAGTTCTAGAGCTTGGGGCCCAGGCAACAGAAGGCACGGCCACCGATGATGGAGCAATGGAAATCAGGGGATGTGCAAGAGGGCAGAATTGGAGGGGTGCAGGGATCTCGGGGGGGGCCTGTGGAACTGGAGGAGGTCACAGGGATAGGGAGGGGCGAGGGCCATGGAGGGATTCAGAAACATCGTTCCTGTGCCAGCTCTTTGAAAGATTCTATCCAATCAGTCTCCCACTCCCCCCGCTCTTTCCCCACAGCCCGGCAATGTTTTCCCCTTCAAGTATTTATCCAATTCCCGTTTGAAAGTCATGATTGAATCTGCTCCCACCGCCCTTTCAGGCAGTGCGTTTCCGATCACAACAACTCGCGGCGTAAAAACGGATATTTATTTCCCACAGTTTTATCTAGCGTGAATTAGCTCCAAGTGAATGAAATGAAAAGCAGACTCCAGCTTACAATGAAAGATGGCGCAGAGACGAGACAGTGAATGCGATGAATCGAGTCCTGTGATGAGGAGCAATTGGCTTTCGGTAATTGCAAAGGTGAATGGCTTGTGAACGATGGCTCTTTTTTTTTATATACGTTCCTGGGATGTGGGCCTCGCTGGCAAGGCCGGCATTTATTGCCCATCCCTAATTGCCCCTTGAGAAGGTGGTGGTGAGCCGCCTTCTTGAACTGCTGCAGTCCGTGTGGTGAAGGTGCTCCCATAGTGCTGTTAGGGAGGGAGTTCCAGGATTGTGACCCAGCGACGATGAAGGAACGGCCGATATATTTCCCAGTCAGGATGGTGTGTGACTGGGAGGGGAACGTGGAGGTGGTGGTGTTCCCATGCGCCTGCTGCCCTTGTCCTTCTAGGTGGTAGAGGTCGCGGGTTTGGGAGGTGCTGCCGAAGAAGCCTTGGCGAGTTGCTGCAGTGCATCTTGTAGATGGTACACACTGCAGCCAGGGGGCGCCGGTGGTGGAGGGAGTGAATGTTGAAGGTGGTGGATGGGGGGCCGATCAAGCGGCTGCTTTGTCCTGGATGGTGTCGAGCTTCTTGAGTGTTGTTGGAGCTGCACCATCCAGGCAAGTGGGGAGTGTTCCATCACACTCCTGACTTGTGTCTTGTAGATGGTGGAAAGGCTTTAGGGAGTCAGGAGGTGAGACACTCGCCGCAGAATACCCAGCCTCTGACCCGCTCTTGTTGCCACAGTATTTATGTGGCTGGTCCAGTTAAGTTTCTGGTCAATGGTGACCCCCAGGATGTTGAAGGTGGGGGATTCGGTGATGGTAATGCCGTTGGATGTCAAGAGGAGGTGGTTAGACTCTCGCTTGTTGGAGATAGTCATTGCCTGGCACTTGTGTGGCGTGAATGTTAATTGCCACTTATCAGCCCGAGCCTGAATGTCGTCCAGGTCTTGCTGCATGTGGGCACGGACTGCTCCATTATCTGAGGGGTTGTGAAACTGAACACTGTGCAGTCATCAGCGAACATCCCCACTTCTGACCTTAGGATGGAGGGAAGATGAAGCAGCTGAAGATGGTTGGGACATAAGAACACAGAAATAGGAGCAGGATTCGGCCATTCGGCCCCTCGAGCCTGCTCCGCCATTCAATAAGATCATGGCTGATCTGATCATGGACTCAGCTCCACTTCCCCGCCCGCTCCCCATAATCTGTTACTCCCTTATCGCTCAAAAATCTGTCTATCTCCACCTTAATTCCATGACCCAGCCTCCACAGCTCTCTGGGGCAGAGAATTCTATGGAATGACTAAAACACTGCCCTGAGGAACTCCTGCAGCGATATCCTGGGGCTGTGATGATTGGCCTCCAACCACCACAACCATCTTCCTTTATGCTAGGTATGACTCCAGTCAGTGGGGAGTTTTCCCCTGACTCCCATTGACTTCAGTTTTACTAGGGCTCCTTGATGCCACACTCGGTCAAATGCTGCCTTGATGTCGAGGGCAGTCACTCTCACCTCACCTCTGGAATTCAGCTCTTCTGTCCATGTTGGGACCAAGGCTGTAATGAGGTCTGGAACCAAGTGGTCCTGGCGGTACCCAAACTGAGCATCGGTGAGCAGGTTATTGGTGAGCCATTTGACAGTACTCTCGACGACACCTTCCATCACTTTGCTGATGTTTGAGAGTAGACTGATGGGGCGGTAATTGGCCGGATTGGATTTGTCCTGCTTTTTGTGGACAGGACTTACCTGGGCAGTTTTCCACATTGTCGGGTAGATGCCGGTGTTGTAGCTGTACTGGAACAGCTTGGCTAGAGGCGCGGCTAGTTCTGGAGCACAAGTCTTCAACACGACAGCCGGAATGTTGTCAGGGCCCATAGCCTTTGCTGTATCCAGTGCGCTCAGCTGGTATCACGTGGTGTGAATCGAATTGGCTGAAGACTGGCTCCTGTGATAGTGGGGACTTCAGGAGGAGGCCGATGTGGATCATCCACTTGGCACTTCAGGCTGAAGATGGTTGTAAATGTTTCAGGCTTGTCTTTTGCACTTGCGTGCTGGGCTCTGCCATCATTGAGGACGGGAATATTCATGGAGCCTCCTCCTCCCGTTAGTTGTTTAATGGTCCACCACCATTCATGACTGGATGTGGCAGGACTGCAGAGCTTTGATCTGATCCATTGATTGTGGGATCGCTTAGCCCTGTCTATAGCAAGTTGCTTTCGCTGTTTAGCATGCATGTAGTCCGGTGTTGCAGCTTCCCCAGGTTGGCACTTCATTTTTAGGTACGCCTGGTGCTGCTCCTGGCATGCTGTTCTACACTCCTCATACCAGGGTTAGTCCGCTGGCTGGATGGTAATGGTAGAGTGAGGGATATGCCGGGCCATGAGGTTAGATTGTGGTGGAATAAAATTCTGCTGCTGTTGGTGGCCCACAGCGCCTTATGGATGCCCAGTGTTGAGCTGCTAGATCTGTTCTGAATCTATCCCATTTATCACGGTGGTAGTGCCACACAATATGATGGAGGGTGTCCTCAGTGTGAAGACGGGACTTAGTTTCCACAATGACAGTGCGGTGGTCGCTGTTACCAATACTGTCATGGACAGATGCATCTGCGACAGGTAGATTGGTGAGGAAGAGGTCAAGTAGGTTTTTCCCTCGTGTTGGTTCTCTCACCACCTGCCGCAGGCCCAGTCTGGCAGCTATGTCCTTCAGGACTCGGCCAGCGCGGTCAGTAGTGGTGCTACCGAGCCACTCTTGGTGATGGACATTGAAGTCCCCCACTCAGAGTACATTCTGTGCCCTTGCTACTCTCAGTGCTTCTTCCAAGTGGTGTTCAATGTGGAGGATACTGATTCATCAGCTGAGGGAGGGCGGTAGGTGGTAATCAGCAGGAGGTTTCCTTGCCTATACTTGACCTGGAGCCATGAGACTTCATGGGGTCCGGAGTCAATGTTGAGGACTCCCAGGGCCGCACTCTCCCGACTGTATCCCACTGTGCCACCACCCCTGGTGGGTCTGTCCTGCTGGTGGGACAGGACATAGCCAGGGATGGTGACGGAGGAGTCTGGGACATTGGCTGAAAGGTATGATTCTGTGAGGATGACTATGTCAGGCTGTTGCTTAACTAGTCTGTGGGACAACACTCCCAATTTTGCCACAAGTCCCCAGATGTTGGTGTGGAGGACTTTGCCGGGTCGACTGGGCTGGGTCGACTGGGCTGGGAGTACCGTTGTCGCGTCCGTAGCCAATGCCAAGGTCGATGCCAGGTGGTCCGTCTGGTTTTATTATTATTTTTATTTCTCATGGTGATTTGGTACAACTGAGTGTCTCGCTGGGCTATTTCAGAGGGCAGTTAAGAGTCTGCCACATTGCTGTAGGTCTGGAGTCACCTATAGGCCCAGACCGGGTGAGGATGTCAGATTTCCTTCCCTAAAGGACATCAGTGAACCCGATGGGTTTTTACGACCATTACTGACACTGGCTTTTTAATTCCAGATTCATTTAATTAACTGAATTTAAATTCCCCAGCTACCATGGTGGGATTTGAACTCATGTCTCTGGAACTTGGGAACTCTGGGCTCGGGAACTCTGGGCTCGGGAACTCTGGGCTCGGTGTCATGAGTCTGGTAACATAACCACTGTGCTCCTGCTGCCGACATTACGTACACCTGCCGTGCCGTATACCCTGCGAAGTGCAGCAGGTACAGGTTGAACACAGCTAAGTCCCGGTCCCAGGAGAGAGGGGAAACACCATTAGCTAACCAGCAAATTCTGGGTCCATTAACCAGTTACTGGGCAGTTAAAGGCCCGTGCACATCGGTATCATCCTGGAGCGCAGGGTCGCTGAGCTCGCTCACAATTTGCACACATTTATCATGCCGCTCAGTGTTTCTGGGAATAAGTTAGGAACAACAACATGTTCGCGATCTATCCACTGCCAATCTAACCCAGCTTTCTCCTTCATCAACACCCACATCCCGAGAATTAATTAAATAAATCAGCTAAATAAGATTAATTTCTTTTGTATTAAAAATAGACATTTACCTACCACCGTACTATAACTACAATCCTACAATCACAGAATCACACAGCACAGGAGGCCATTCGGCCCATCGTTCCTGTGCCGGCTCTGTGATAGAGCAATCCAATCAGACCCACTCTCCCCGCTCTTTCCCCACAGTCTGGCAAATGTAAAATAATTTTTTATATAGAATTACATCAAGTGTACAGCCTAGAAACAGGCCATTGGGTCCCAGCGCTCCGTGCCGGGGTTTATGTCCCACCGCTCCGTGCCGGGGTTTATGTCCCACCGCTCCGTGCCGGGGTTTATGTCCCCCATGCTCCGTGCCGGGGTTTATGCTCCACACCCCTCCCACCCCTCTCCATCTCACCCCATCACCATATCCTTCTATTCCTCTCTCCCCCATGCGTTTATCCAGCTTCCCCTGAAATACATCGATACTATTCGCCTCAACCCCTCCCTGTGGCAGCGAGTTCCACATTCTCACCGCTCTCTGGGTAAAGAAGTTTCTCCTGAATTCCCCGTTGGGTTTATTAGTGACTGTCGTATATTGATGGCCCCTAGTTCTGGTCTCCCCCAGTTTTATAACTTGCACCACAGTGCAATCAGATATTCTGCGAGTTAATCCATTACACAAATGTGGCTTTGCTTTTGCTGTGGGATTGTCCACTCATGTTACACAACAGCTCTTTGCTTCACCACACTCCGCGGCAATCTGTATCAAGTAGAAATGAATTCAAAATTAAAAGATTGTGGCCAGACTGAATAGCAACTATCATTGAAATTAGACTGCGCTACAGTAACACACACACACACACACTCACACACACACACACACTCACACACACACACACACACTCACACACACACACACACACACACTCACACTCATACACATTCACTCACACACATACTCTCACTCACACACACTCTCACACATACTCACACTCTCACACACATACACAACTCACTCACACACACACATACACACACACACACTCTCACTCACACACACACACACACACACTCTCACTCACACACACACACACTCACTCACACACTCACTCACACACACACTCACTCACACACACACTCACTCACACACACACACACACACTCACACTCATACACACTCACACACACACACTCTCACTCACTCACACACACACTCACTCACACACACACACATACTCACACACACACTCTCACTCACACACACACACACTCTCACTCACTCACACACACACTCACTCACACACGTATAATGTTAGGCGGTCCCTCGTGTCGAGGATGACTTGCTTCCACACCAAAAAGGGATGAGTTCACAGGTGTTTCAATGAAGGACCTAATATTCTGGATCCCGAACTACATGCTGAAGGGTGGGAGATGCCTGTGGGTGGATTTTTTTAACGTGGGGTGGCCGTTGCACACCAGCCACCACACGGGGCTTGACAGAGCGAGGTCTTGGTCCAGCTGCAAGGGTTAACCAGGATGACCAGAGACTTGCTCTGCTGCACAGACCGAGTGTGCGCACATATCGCACAGTGTGGGCTGGTCCGGGCTGCCCCTGAGCCCTCGACTCTTCTGGGCCCCAAACCCTCGCCACTCCTCTGCCCCGATCTCTCGCCGCTCCTCCGCCCCGATCTCTCGCCGCTCCTCCGCCCCGATCTCTCGCCGCTCCTCTGCCCCGAACCCTCGCCGCTCCTCTGCCCCGAACCCTCGCCTCTCCTCCGCCCCGATCTCTCGCCGCTCCTCCGCCCCGATCTCGCGCCGCTCCTCCGCCCCGATCTCTCGCCGCTCCTCCGCCCCGATCTCTCGCCGCTCCTCCGCCCCGATCTCGCGCCGCTCCTCCGCCCCGATCTCTCGCCGCTCCTCCGCCCCGATCTCGCGCCGCTCCTCCGCCCCGATCTCTCGCCGCTCCTCCGCCCCGATCTCGCACCGCTCCTCCGCTCCGATCCCTCGCCGCTCCTCCGCCCCGATCTCGCGCCGCTCCTCCGCCCCGTTCTCTCCCCGCTCCTCCGCCCCCGATCTCGCGCCGCTCCTCCGCCCTGATCTCTCGCCGCTCCTCCGCCCCGATCAAAAATGGAGCAGTCAGAAACAAGACATCAATTAGTCTCCTCTTATCTTGGAGACATCGAATATTGACAGTTATTGACTCTCACACACTCACTCACACTGACAGACACACACACATCAACAACAACTTGCATTTATATAGAGCCTTTAACATAGTAAAACGTCCCAAGGTGCTTCACAGGAGGGATTATCAAACAAAATTTGACACCGAGTCACATAAGGAGATATTAGGACAGGTGACCAAAAGCTTGGTCAAAGAGGTCGATTTTGTAGTGTCTCTGCACCTTGTTACAAACTCACACGAGGCATGTATATATCAGACACGGTCACTCTGTGACCTTCACTTAATTTCCAGGACCAAGGAGTGCTGCCCCTGGGTGGGACCTCCCCTTTTATACCTGGAAACCCAGGTGAGGAGTGTCTCCCGCAAGCTCACTCCCTGTGGTCAGGGTGTGCATTACAAGGGTACAGGTACAGTGTGCATGAGTTACAGTTACATAACTATTGTCATTGCAAGATGGTGATATACATGACATCACCTTCCCCCTTTGAATCTTTTTGTGTCAAAGGTTAAGTCTGTCAGGTGGTCGGCGCTCTCTCGTGGAGCGCTGCAGTTGTGGCTCTGGTGGCTGAGCCTCAGCACGTGTCTCTGTCACTTGAGGTGATTCCGGCCTGTCCGGGCTGGCCGCAGGGACTGTGCATGCTGAGGGCTGTCCTTGTTGCTCGTCCACTGGCAGTGGTGTAGGTGCTATCTCATGCTCTTCTTCCGGTTCCTCCGTGTCTGCACTGAACCTTGTCTTCACTTGGTCCAAGTGTTTGCGGCATATCTGCCCATTGTTTAGTCTGACCACTATGACTCTATTTCCTTCTTTGCCAATTACTGTGCCCTCAAGCCACTTGGGTCCCAAAGCATGGTTAAGAACAAATACCGGATCTATTTCTATCCACCTCCCCCTGAGCCTCGATCATGGAGATCGGTTTGGGACTGGCGCTTGCCCTCAACAATGTCTGCCAGGGCTGGGTGAATGAGGGACAGCCGCATTTTAAGCGTGCGTTTCATGAGGAGTTCCGCTGGCGGGACTCCCGTGAGCGAGTGCGGCTGGGACCTGTAGGCCAGCAGGAGGCGTGATAGGCGGTACTGAAGGGAGGGTCCTTGGATACGTAGCATGCCCTGTTTTATGACTTGGACTGCCCGTTCCACCTGGCCATTGGAAGCCGGCTTGAACGGCGCTGTCCGGACGTGTTTGATACCATTGCCCGACATAAACTCCTGGAATTCATGGCTGGTGAAACACGGGTCATTGTCGCTGACCAGGATGTCCGGCAAGCCGTGGGTCGCGAATACGATACGCAGACTCTCCACAGTGATGGATGTCGTGCACGAGTTTAATATGATGCACTCGATCCATTTCGAGTACGCATCGACAACGATCAGGAACATTTTCCCCATGAACGGGCCCGCATAGTCTACATGAATACGTGACCATGGTCTGGTGGGCCAGGGCCACGAGCTGAGTGGGGCCTCCCTGGGGGTGTTGCCCAGCTGGGCACATGTCATGCAACTGCGAACCCAGCGTTCCAGGTCTGAGTCAATCCCCGGCCACCACACATGTGACCGGGCAATGGCCTTCATTAACACGATGCCAGGGTGCTCGCTGTGGAGTTCCCTGATGAACGCTTCCCTTCCTTTCTGGGGCATGACTATCCGGCTGCCCCATAGCAGGCAGTCGGCTTGGATGGATAGTTCATCCATCCGTCTCTGAAACGGTCTGACCTCCTCGGGGCACGCCCTGTGTGTGGGCGCCCAATCCCCAGTCAGAACACATTTCTTTATCATGGATAGGAGGGGGTCCCTGTTGGTCCAGAGTTTGATCTGGCGGGCTGTGATGGGGGAGCCCGCAGTGTCAAAAGCCTCAACGTCCATGACCATCCCGGCGATCTGCTCCGACGCCCCCTCGGTGGTGGCCAGTGGGAGCCTGCTGAGCGCGTCAGCGCAATTTTCGGTGCCTGGCCGGTGCTGTATGGTGTAGTCATACGCAGCCAGCGTGAGGGCCCAGCGCTGTATGTGAGCTGACGCATTGGTATTGACAGCCTTGCTGTCGGACAACAGAGATGTTAACGGCTTGTGGTCCGTTTCTAGCTCGAACCGACTACCGAAAAGGTACTGGTGCATCTTTTTCACACCGTACACACACGCGAGTGCCTCCTTCTCGACCATGCTGTATCCACGCTCTGCCTGGGAGAGCGACCTGGAGGCGTAAGCCACCGGTTGGAGTCGGCCGTCATCGTTACCCTGCTGCAACACACACCCAACCCCGTAGGGTGACGCATCGCATGTTAAGACCAGTTTTTTACAGGGGTCATACAAAGTCAGCAGTTTGTTGGAACACAGCAGGTTCCTCGCCTTATTGAAAGCTCGTTCTTGACAATCCCCCCAAAACCATTCACACCCTTTTCAGAGGAGCATGTGTAACGGCTCCAACAATGTGCTTAAGTTCAGCAGAAAGTTCCCAAAATAGTTCAAAAGCCCCAGGAATGATTGCAATTCCGACGTGTTGCCGGGCCTGGGCGCCCAGTGAATTGCCTCAGTTTTTGATTCAGTGAGCCGGATCCTGTCTGCGGCAACCCTCCTGCCCAAAAACTCGACCTCTGGGGTCAAAAACACGCACTTGGCCTTTTTCAGCCGCAGGCCGACCCGGTCCAATCGGCGTAGCACCTCCTCCAGGTTGTGGAGGTGTTCCTCAGTGTCTCGACCCGTGATAAGGATGGAATACGATTGTTCCGGGGATGGATTTGAGCAAACTTTCCATGTTTCGCTGAAAGATAGCTGCTGCCGAACGAATGCCAAACGGACACCTGTTGTAGATAAATAATCCCTTGTGTGTCGTGATGATGGTCAGAAGCTTGGATTCTTCAGTCAGTTCCTGAGTCATGTCGGCCGAAGTGAGGTCCAGCTTCGTGAACAGCTTTCCACCTGCCAGTGTGGCAAAAAGGTCCTCCGCTCTCGGGAGCGGGTATTGGTCTTGCAGCGACACTCGGTTGATGGTGGCTTTGTAGTCGCCACAAATCCTAACCGAGCCATCTGCTTTGAGGACAGGAACGATGGGACTTGCCCAGTCGCTGAATTCAACGGCCGAAATTATGCCTTCTCTGAGCAGCCTGTCCAATTCACTTTCAATTTTCTCACGCATCACGTACGGCACCGCTCTGGCTTTGCGGTGCACTGGTCTGGCGTCCGGGGTGATGCGTATCACTACTTTAGTGCCCTTGAATGTTCCGACACCAGGTTGAAAGAATGACTCGAATTTTTGCAATACCTGTGAGCATGAACTTCGCTCCACGGATGAAATGGAGTGCACATCCCCCCATTTCCAATTCATCTCAGCTGGCCAACTCCTCTCCAAAAGCGCGGGGACATTTCCCGGAACAATCCAGAGTGGCAGCCAGTTCTGTAATCCATTATGCGTTACCACCAAGTTTGCACTGCCCAGCACTGGGATGATCTCTTTGGTGTACGTACATAGCTGCGTCTCAATGCGTTCCAGTTTGGGCCTGCTAGCTCTGTGTGGCCATAGTCTCTCAAATTGTTGGGCGCTCATGAGTGACAGGCTAGCTCCGATATCCAGCTCCATGTGCACCGGGATGCCATTCAGTAAGACTTTCATCATCATGGGTGGCGTTTTGGTGTATGAGCTGTGGACGTCAGCCACATGAACCCGCTGAACTTCAGCATCCATGGTAGTTCCCCAGGCCTCATCCTGCATTGCAGACCCCTCGTCTGGTTTCTCTGTCTCACAGACTAGCCTCGCTACTGCCTTTTTGCACATCCTGGCCAAGTGTCCACTAACATTATAAATCCTACAGGTATAAAGCTGGAACCTGCAGCTTTTGGCAGTGTGTCTACCCCCACATCTCCAACATGAGCTGAGAGTGCTGTTAACAAAAGGACTATTCCCAGGCATTCTTCTCTGATGGCCCGTTTGGCTGTTTCTAAGCACTCTGATGGAGGGTGTTATTGGTCCCATCACGAGATGCATTGTTCTTCGTGATTCCGTGAATTGCCGATCCCCTTTCCATTGTCCCTGTTGCGGGCCCACCCTGGAGCTTGTTGCTGGCTGGGCGATGTTGAATTGCCCTTGCCTGCCTGCCTGGGCGGTGTCGAATTGCCCTTGCCTGCCTGCCTGGGCGGTGTCGAATTGCCCTTGCCTGCCTGCCTGGCTGGTGTCGAATTGCCCTTGCCTGCCTGCAGGGTTCTGTATCACTTTTGCAACATTAACTCCCTGGTTCATCGCAACGTTAAAACCAGGGCTGCGTGCATAAATTAGCTTGGTCTCCTCTTCCCCTGCCATAAAGGTCTGAGCTATCAACGCCGCCCCTTCTAAAGTCAAATCCTTAGACTTTATGAGCTTCCTGAAAATGCCCTCGATGAAAAAGTCCCTTAACATCTCCCCGCTGCAGGCATCGGAGAACATACAGAGACTGGCCAAGCACCGCAGTTCCGCCACGAAGTCCGAGACGTTTTGACCCTCCCGACGCCGGTGAGAGTAGAACCAGTGCCGGGCCATGTGTACGCTATTCGCCGGCTTGAGATGCTCACTGATCAGCTGGCTGAGCTCTTCGAAGGACTTGTCCGCTGGCTTTTTGGGTGCGAGCAGGTCTTTCATCAGCGCATACGTCTGTGGACCACAGCTGGTCAGTAGATGCGCCCTCCGCTTGTCAGCCGCTGTCTCTTCCAGCCAGTCCTTTGTGACAAAGCTCTGCTGGAGTCTTTCCACAAAGTCGTCCCAGTCCTCACCCACACAGTAACGTTCCTCTGTGCCACCGGTGGCCATCCTCGTGGTTCGGTGATTCGCGTTTCTCGTCGCCAAATGTGGTGTCCCTGCACCTTACTACAAACTCACACGAGGCATGTATATATCAGACACGGTCACTCTGTGACCTTCACTTTATTCCCAGGACCAAGGAGTGCTGACCCTGGGTGGGACCTCCCATTTTATACCTGGAAACGTAGGTGAGGAGTGTCTCCCGCAAGCTCACCCCCTGTGGTCAGGGTGTGCATTTCAAGGGTTCAGGTACAGTGTGCATGAGTTACAGTTACATAACTATTGTCATTGCAAGATGGTGAAATACATGACAGGTTTTAAGGAGTGTCTTAATGGTTGAGAGAGAGGTAGAGAAACAGAAAGATTTAGGGAGGGAGTTCCAGAACTTGGGGCCCAGGCAATAGAAGGCACGGCCACCAATAGTGGAGCGATTATAATCAGGGATACTTGAGGGCAGCATTGGAGGAGTGCAGAGATCGCGGGAGGGTTGTGGGGCTGGAGGAGATTACAGAGATAGGGAGGGGCGAGGATGTGGAGGGATTTGAAAACAAGGATGAGAATTTTGAAGTCGAGGCGTTGCTTAACCGGGAGCCAATGTAAGTCAGCGAGCACAGGGTGATGGGTGAGTGGACTCGGTGCAAGTTAGGACACGGGGCAGTGAGCACAGGGGGTGATAGGTGAGCGGGACTGGGTGCGAGTTAGGACACGGGGCAGCGAGCACAGGGGGTGATGGGGGAGTGGGACTTGGTGTGAGTTAGGACACGGGGCAGTGAGCACAGGGGGTGATGGGTGAGTGGGACTCGGTGCGAGTTAGGACACGGGGCAGTGAGCACAGGGGGTGATGGGTGAGCGGGACTGGGTGTGAGTTAGGACACGGGGCAGTGAGCACAGGGGGTGATGGGTGAGTGGGACTTGGTGCGAGTTAGGACACGGGGCAGCGAGCACAGGGGGTGATGGGTGAGTGGGACTTGGTGCGAGTTAGGACACGGGGCAGTGAGCACAGGGGGCGATGGGTGAGTGGGACTCGGTGCGAGTTAGGACACAGGGGGTGATGGGTGAACGGGACTCGGTGCGAGTTAGGACACGGGGCAGTGAGCACAGGGGGTGATGGGTGAACGGGACTCGGTGCGAGTTAGGACACGGTGCAGTGAGCACAGGGGGCGATGGGTGAGTGGGACTCGGTGCGAGTTAGGACACGGGGCAGTGAGCACAGGGGGTGATGGGTGAACGGGACTCGGTGCGAGTTAGGACACGGGGCAGCAGATAAAAGAAAGCAAAAGCTCACACCTGCACAATGAGAATATCAATGCCAAGTTACTCACTAAAAGCGTTGCCTGCTGCTTGTCCTGATTCAGGGTGGTGATCTGGGCTTTCAAAGCCCTGTTCTTCTCCTCTAGCTGTCGGAGTCGCTGGGTGTCGTCCTGTGGTGTGGGGCGATGCAGGGGCTGAAACTCATTCCTCAACTGCTGGGGGCAGAAAGTAAAAGTCGCTGGTTACAGAGGGGTCGCTGGGCGGCTGTGTGAATTGACCACAGGTCTCCCCGCCTCCCTCCGCCCTCCCTTCCCCCTCCCCTTCCCTCCCCCTTTCCTCCTCTCTCCCTCCGCCTTGCCTCCCCCTCCCCTGCCCCTCCGCCCTCCCTTCCCCCTCCCCTTCCCTCCCCCTTTCCTCCTCTCTCCCTCCGCCTTGCCTCCCCCTCCCCTGCCCCTCCGCCCTCCCTTGCCCCTCCGCCCTCCCCTCCCCCTCTTCCCCCTCCCCCCCGGCTCCTGTGTGCGTTGTACAGGAGTCCCTTGTGTCCGGGCCCTGGGTAAACACACCGATTGTCAGTCGGGTTCACTCGAACCTCACTCGCTCCCCAGACAAAGTGTCATTTTCCCCGACACCACTGCGCTCGCTCGCTCCACGCCCATCGAACAGGCGGGGGGGTGGGGCAGGGGATTACTGACCTTCTCTGCTTTGACAATTTCACAAACAGTGAGCTCCCCGACACGCACGTTCCTCGAGCTGCTGATACGGTTTGACACCAGCGGGCTGTTTTGGGCAGGTGAGGTCCAGCTTGTGGAGCTCTGTACACACCAGCATGGCTCGGTGTTAACCCCGTATTACAGCCAGCAGCAGGAGACCCAGCCTCCTCACCCCTTATCTACAACTTGGCTCAGAACAATATCAGAATTAGGAGCAGGAGTCGGCCATTCGGCCCCTCGAGCCTGCTCCGCCAGTCAATAAGATCCTGGCTGATCTTCGTCCTCAACACTTCCCCGCCCGACCCTGAATCCCTTAATATCCAAAAATCTATCGATCTCAGCCTTGAATATATTCAGAGACTGAGCCTCCACAGCCCTCTGGGGCAGAGAATTCCACATCACACTGCAATAAAAGTTCAACTCCACTCAGGCAATCACCATGGAAACGCTATGCCAGACTTAGCCGGCCTCTTCCCCCAGTAAATCCCAACAAAGGTTCTCCTCCCCCAATACTTAAGCACAAGAAAGTTGCAAGAAATGCAATGATAAAACAATGAGAAATGGTCCTGCACCATCTGTCTCTCAAGCGTTGGTCTGTTCCCCCGATGGCCTCTCCCAGCTCCCCACCACAATCCAGCCTTGTGTCGTCAACGTGCTGATTTATTCATGCGCTTATCCACTCCGACTCATTTCTGTTGCTATTGTGTTTCCAGAATACAGATGTAACTCTAGTCCCCAAAGGAGAGCCATTCAACATTTAATATCTATCTAATGAGACGGTGACAGGAAAGCTCCCCTGCCAGCATTTAGCTCGCTCGGCTTTTTCCAACTAGAATCGCCGGAGGCCATTCGGCCCATCGAACCTGTGTCGGCTTTTTGAAAATGAACGATTTGAGCAGTTTTCAACAGTGGAGCTCCAAGCAGAGTGTGTGTGCACAGATCGCTAAAATCTAGAGCTCAGGTACAAATTTTTTAAAAAAGATTATTCATTCTGGGATGTGAGCATCGCTGGCAAGGCCGGCATTTATTGCCCGTCCCTAATTGCCCCTTGAGAAGGTGGCGGTGAGCCGCCTTCTTGAACCGCTGCAGTCCGTGTGGTGAAGGTGCTCCCACAGTGCTGTTAGGGAGGGAGTTCCAGGATTGTGACCCAGCGACGATGAAGGAACGGCCAATATATTTCCAAGTCAGGATGGTGTGTGACTGGGAGGGGAACGTGGAGGTGGTGGTGTTCCCATGCGCCTGCTGCCTTTGTCCTTTCTTGTCCTTGCCAGGACTGGAGAATTTTAGCGATGAGGAAAGATTGGATTATCTAGGGCTGTTTTCTTTGGAACAGAGGAGGGCTGAGGGGAGGTTTAATTGAGGTGTATAAAATTATGAGGGGCCTGGATAGAGTGGATAGGAAGGACCTATTTCCCTTAGCAGAGGGGTCAATAACCAGGGGGCATAGATTTAAAGTAATTGGGGGGGGAGGTTTAGAGGGGATTTGAGGGAAATTTCTTCATCCAGAGGGCGGTGGGGGTCTGGAACTCACGGCCTGAAAAGGTGGTAGAGGCAGAAACCCTCACCACATTTAAAAAGTACCTGGATGTGCACCTGAAGTGTCGTAACCTGCAGGGCTACGGACCCAGAGCTGGAAAGTGGAATTAGGCTGGGTAGCTCTTTGTCGGCTGGCATGGACACAATGGGCCGAATGGCCTCCTTCCGTGCTGTAAATTGTCTCTGATTCTCTGATTCTGGGTGATAGAAGGCGTGGGTTTAGGAGGCGCTGTCGAAGAAGTCTCGGCGAGTTGTAATGTTAGGCTTGATAACGAGAGCAACAACAACAACAACAACATTTACACGGCACCTTTAACTGAAACGTCCCGAGGCGCTGTGTAAATATAAGTTGTTGTTGTTGCTCTAGTTACAGGAGTGTTACAAGACAAAACAATTGATAGAAGGCTGGAAAATAAAGAGGAGGACATTTTTCTGCAGCTGTACAAAGCCCTGGTTAGACCACACCGTTCTGGGCACTGCACATTAGGCAAGATATATTGACCTTGGAAGGAGAGCAGTGCAGATTCACCAGAATGTTACCCGGGCTCCAAGGTTTAGATTATGAGGAGAGGTTACATAAACTAGGCTCGTATTCTCTGGAATATAGACAGTTAAAGGGGCGATTTCAGATTTGGAAAGGAATTGATAGGGTGGATAGAGAGAATCTATTTCCACTGGTGGGGGAGTCTAGGACAAGGGGATAACCTTCAAATCAGAGCCAGGCCGTTCAGGAGAGAAGTTAGAAAATATTTCTTCACACAAAGGGCAGTAAAAGTGTGGGATTCTCTCCCTTAAAAAGCAGCAGATGCTAACTCAATTAATAATGTGAGATTGATAGATTGCTAGTGACGAGGGAGATGGAGCCTAGGCAGGTGGGGGCAGGATACAGATCAGTAATGATCTCATTGAATGGCGGAACAGGCTCGAGGGGCTGAATGGGCCTCCTGTTCCTGTGTAACAGGCTCGAGGGGCTGAATGGACCTCCTCCTGTTCCTGTGTAACAGGCTCGAGGGGCTGAATGGCCTCCTCCTGTTCCTGTGTAACAGGCTCGAGGGGCTGAATGGACCTCCTCCTGTTCCTGTGTAACAGGCTCGAGGGGCCGAATGGGCCTCCTCCTGTTCCTGTGTAACAGGCTCGAGTGGCTGAATGGCCTCCTCCTGTTCCTGTGTAACAGGCTCGAGGGGCTGAATGGCCTCCTCCTGTTCCTATGTTCCTATCCACTTAGTCTCATCCTCCAAATTCATAGTTTAAAAAACGTGAATTTATTGTGCACACAACATGCTGGTTATATACAACACATTTAAATTAATGTATAGGTTTTATTTATTGTTCCGCCATTCAATGAGATCATTACTGATCTGTATCCTGCCCCCACCTGCCTAGGCTCCATCTCCCTCGTTCCCTGGTTGAGGTGTATTATAATTATAACTATCAGCAAAGACTGAGCAGACTGGGGGTCTTTTCTTTAGAAATGAGAATGCTGAGAGGTGACCTGATAGAGTTGTACAAATTCTGAAAGGGTTTGATAGGTAAACATAGAGAAGATGTTTCCCCTTGTGGGGAAGACCAGAACTAGGAACCATCAATATCAGACAGTCACTGATAAATCCAATGGGGAATTCAGGAGAAACTTCTTTACCCAGAGAGCGGTGAGAATGTGGAACTCGCTGCCACAGGGAGGGGTTGAGGCGAATAGTATCGATGTATTTAAGGGGAAGCTGGACAAACACATGGGGGAGAGGGGAATAGAAGGAAATTATTGAATACAATCAGAGAACGGTTACAGCACAGGAGGCCATTCGGCCCGTCGAGCCCGTGCTGGCTCTCTGCAAGAGCCCCTCAGCCAGTCCCACTCCCCTGTCCTTTCCCCGTAGCCCTGTAATGTTTTCCCTTCAGGTACCTATCCGACTCCCTTTTGAAAGCCACGATTGAGTCTGCCTCCATCACCATCTCAGGCAGCGCATTCCAGATCCTCACCACTCGCTGCGTAAAAATGTGTTTCCTCATGTCGCCTTTGGTTCTTCTGCCAATCGCCTTAAATCTGTGTCCTCTGGTGAGATGGAGAGAGTTGGCAGGAGGTTGGTGTGGAGCATAAACACCGGCACGGAGCAGTGGGGCCGAGAGACCTGTTCCTGTGCTGTACGTTCGACGTAAGTCTGTGTATTTTACAGTTACATTTGCAGGGCTGTGGGGAGAGAGCGGGGAGGAGTGGGACTGATCGGATCGCTCTGTCACAGAGCCGGCACAGGCTCGATGGGCTGAATGGGATCCTCCTGTGCTGTGAGAGTCTATCATTCTATTACAGCAGTGACTACAAATCGATAGGTACCTCATGGGCTGTGAGGCGCTTCAGGTCGTCCAGAGACACTACAGAAATGCAGAAATTATTTTTGCAAGGTTCTTTATCTTTTTTTAATTAAAAAGCAATTAACCCGTTTTGTACCAAAAGGTGGCCTGGCCAGTGTGGGGCTCGCTGAGCGGGAGTGAGCTGCCGATATCTCCAGCTTTGCCTTGGCAAAGCCCAGATTTGTAACTCGGACACAGGATGAGCTGCAGGAAGGCACAGAGCTGATCAAGCACCCTAATCCGAGGACAATCTGTAGCAGTGGCTGCATGTCATTGTGTGGCAGATCACACACACCACAGGGGGCCTCGCTAGACAAAGCGCTCCCTCCACAGCACAACTGGCACATACACTAACGTGGCTGAAGGCTAAATTCACAGGCTCCAATCTGAGAGAGACTTGCCAAGCTGAAAATAGCAACAGCAGAACTTAATCTGAAAACGAGCTACGCTCTAAGTCTTCTGGCACAGGAACAGGAGGAGGTCCATTCAGCCCCTCGAGCCTGTTACACAGGAACAGGAGGAGGCCATTCAGCCCCTCGAGCCTGTTACACAGGAACAGGAGGAGGCCATTCAGCCCCTCGAGCCTGTTACACAGGAACAGGAGGAGGCCATTCAGCCCCTCGAGCCTGTTACACAGGAACAGGAGGAGGCCCATTCCGCCCCTCGAGCCTGTTACACAGGAACAGGAGGAGGCCCATTCAGCCCCTCGAGCCTGTTACACAGGAACAGGAGGAGGCCATTCAGCCCCTCGAGCCTGTTACACAGGAACAGGAGGAGGCCATTCAGCCCCTCGAGACAGACTATTATCTGAATGGTGACAGATTAGGAAAAGGGAAGGTGCAACGAGACCTGGGTGTCATGGTACATCAGTCATTGAAGGTTAGCATGCAGGTACAGCAGGCGGTTAAGAAAGCAAATGGCATGTTGGCCTTCATAGCGAGGGGATTTGAATACAGGGGCAGGGAGGTGTTGCTACAGTTGTACAGGGCCTTGGTGAGGCCACACCTGGAGTATTGTGTACAGTTTTGGTCTCCTAACTTGAGGAAGGACATTCTTGCTATTGAGGGAGTGCAGCGAAGGTTCACCAGACTGATTCCCGGGATGGCGGGACTGACCTATCAAGAAAGATTGGATCAACTGGGCTTGTATTCACTGGAGTTCAGAAGAATGAGAGGGGACCTCATAGAAACGTTTAAAATTCTGACGGGTTTAGACAGGTTAGATGCAGAAAGAATGTTCCCAATGTTGGGGAAGTCCAGAACCAGGGGTCACAGTCTGAGGATAAGGGGTAAGCCATTTAGGACCGAGATGAGGAGAAACTTCTTCACCCAGAGAGTGGTGAACCTGTGGAATTCTCTACCACAGAAAGTAGTTGAGGCCAATTCACTAAATATATTCAAAAGGGAGTTAGATGAAGTCCTTACTACTCGGGGGATCAAGGGTTATGGCGAGAAAGCAGGAAGGGGGTACTGAAGTTTCATGTTCAGCCATGAACTCATTGAATGGCGGTGCAGGCTAGAAGGGCTGAATGGCCTGCTCCTGCACCTATTTTCTATGTTTCTATGTTTCTAACAGGAGGAGGCCATTCAGCCCCTTGAGCCTGTTACACAGGAACAGGAGGAGGCCATTCAGCCCCTCGAGCCTGTTACACAGGAACAGGAGGAGGCCATTCAGCCCCTCGAGCCTGTTACACAGGAACAGGAGGAGGCCATTCAGCCCCTCAAGCCTGTTACACAGGAACAGGAGAAGGCCCATTCAGCCCCTCGAGCCGGTTACACAGGAACAGGAGGAGGCCATTCAGCCCCTCGAGCCTGTTACACAGGAACAGAAGGAGGCCCATTCAGCCCCTCGAGCCTGTTACACAGGAACAGGAGGAGGCCCATTCAGCCCCTCGAGCCTGTTACACAGGAACAGGAGGAGGCCATTCAGCCCCTCGAGCCTGTTTCACAGGAACAGGAGGAGGCCCATTCAACCCCTCGAGCCTGTTACACAGGAACAGGAGGAGGCCCATTCAGCCCCTCGAGCCTGTTACACAGGAACAGGAGGAGGCCCATTCAGCCCCTCGAGCCGGTTACACAGGAACAGGAGGAGGCCCATTCAGCCCCTCGAGCCTGTTACACAGGAACAGGAGGAGGTCCATTCAGCCCCTCGAGCCTGTTTCACAGGAACAGGAGGAGGCCATTCAGCCCCTCGAGCCTGTTACACAGGAACAGGAGGAGGCCATTCAGCCCCTCGAGCCTGTTACACAGGAACAGGAGGAGGCCATTCAGCCCCTCGAGCCTGTTACACAGGAACAGGAGGAGGCCCATTCAGCCCCTCGAGCCTGTTACACAGGAACAAGAGGAGGCCATTCAGCCCCTCGAGCCTGTTACACAGGAACAGGAGGAGGCCCATTCAACCCCTCGAGCGTGTTACACAGGAACAGGAGGAGGCCCATTCAGCCCCTCGAGCCTGTTACACAGGAACAGGAGGAGGCCCATTCAGCCCCTCGAGCCTGTTACACAGGAACAGGTGGAGGCCATTCAGCCCCTCGAGCCTGTTACACAGGAACAGGAGGAGGCCATTCAGCCCCTCGAGCCTGTTACACAGGAACAGGAGGAGGCCCAGTCAGCCCCTCGAGCCTGTTACACAGGAACAGGAGGAGGCCATTCAGCCCCTCGAGCCTGTTACACAGGAACAGGAGGAGGTCCATTCAGCCCCTCGAGCCTGTTACACAGGAACAGGAGGAGGCCATTCAGCCCCTCGAGCCTGTTACACAGGAACAGGAGGAGGCCCATTCAACCCCTCGAGCGTGTTACACAGGAACAGGAGGAGGTCCATTCAGCCCCTCGAGCCTGTTTCACAGGAACAGGAGGAGGCCATTCAGCCCCTCGAGCCTGTTACACAGGAACAGGAGGAGGTCCATTCAGCCCCTCGAGCCTGTTACACAGGAACAGGAGGAGGCCATTCAGCCCCTCGAGCCTGTTACACAGGAACAGGAGGAGGTCCATTCAGCCCCTCGAGCCTGTTGCACAGGAACAGGAGGAGGCCATTCAGCCCCTCGAGCCTGTTACACAGGAACAGGAGGAGGCCATTCAGCCCCTCGAGCCTGTTACACAGGAACAGGAGGAGGCCATTCAGCCCCTCGAGCCTGTTACACAGGAACAGGGGAGGCCATTCAGCCCCTCGAGTCTGTTACACAGGAACAGGAGGAGGCCCATTCAGCCCCTCGAGCCTGTTACACAGGAACAGGAGGGGGCCCATTCAGCCCCTCGAGCCTGTTACACAGGAACAGGAGGAGACTATTTAGCCCCTCGAGCCGGTTACACAGGAACAGGAGGAGGCCCATTCAGCCCCTCGAGCCTGTTACACAGGAACAGGAGGAGGCCCATTCAGCCCCTCGAGCCTGTTACACAGGAACAGGAGGAGGCCCATTCAGCCCCTCGAGCCTGTTACACAGGAACAGGAGGAGGCCCATTCAGCCCCTCGAGCCTGTTACACAGGAACAGGAGGAGGCCCATTCAGCCCCTCGAGCCTGTTACACAGGAACAGGAGGAGGCCATTCAGCCCCTCGAGCCTGTTACACAGGAACAGGAGGAGGCCATTCAGCCCCTCGAGCCTGTTACACAGGAACAGGAGGAGGCCCAGTCAGCCCCTCGAGCCTGTTACACAGGAACAGGAGGAGGCCATTCAGCCCCTCGAGCCTGTTACACAGGAACAGGAGGAGGTCCATTCAGCCCCTCGAGCCTGTTACACAGGAACAGGAGGAGGCCATTCAGCCCCTCGAGCCTGTTACACAGGAACAGGAGGAGGCCCATTCAACCCCTCGAGCGTGTTACACAGGAACAGGAGGAGGTCCATTCAGCCCCTCGAGCCTGTTTCACAGGAACAGGAGGAGGCCATTCAGCCCCTCGAGCCTGTTACACAGGAACAGGAGGAGGTCCATTCAGCCCCTCGAGCCTGTTACACAGGAACAGGAGGAGGCCATTCAGCCCCTCGAGCCTGTTACACAGGAACAGGAGGAGGTCCATTCAGCCCCTCGAGCCTGTTACACAGGAACAGGAGGAGGCCATTCAGCCCCTCGAGCCTGTTACACAGGAACTGGAGGAGGCCATTCAGCCCCTCGAGCCTGTTACACAGGAACAGGAGGGGGCCCATTCAGCCCCTCGAGCCTGTTACACAGGAACAGGAGGAGACTATTTAGCCCCTCGAGCCGGTTACACAGGAACAGGAGGAGGCCCATTCAGCCCCTCGAGCCTGTTACACAGGAACAGGAGGAGGCCCATTCAGCCCCTCGAGCCTGTTACACAGGAACAGGAGGAGGCCCATTCAGCCCCTCGAGCCTGTTACACAGGAACAGGAGGAGGCCCATTCAGCCCCTCGAGCCTGTTACACAGGAACAGGAGGAGGCCCATTCAGCCCCTCGAGCCTGTTACATAGGAACAGGAGGAGGCCCATTCAGCCCCTCGAGCCTGTTACACAGGAACAGGACGAGGCCATTAAATCCCTTGAGCCTTCTCGTCCATTCTATTTAATGGCTGATCTGTAAAGAAAGAAAGACTTGCATTTATATAGCGCCTTTCACGACCATCGGACGTCTCAAAGCGCTTTACAGCCAATGAAGGAGTTTTGTAGTGTAGTCACTGTTGTAATATGGGAAACGTGGCAGGCACTTGTGCACAGCAAGCTCCCACAGATAGCAATGAACCAGATAATCTGTTTCTGTTATGTTGATTGAGGGATAAATATTGGCCCCAGCACACCGGGGAGAACTCCCCTGCTCTTCTTCCAAATCGTGCCACGGGATCTTTTATGTCTACCTGAGAGAGCAGACGGGGCCTCGGTTTAATGTCACATCTGAAAGACGGCATCTCCGACAGTGCAGCACTCCCTCAGTAATGCTCCTCCGACAGTGCGGGGCTCCCTCAGTACTGCCCCTCCGACAGTGCAGCGCTCCCTCAGTACTGCCCCTCCGACAGTGTGGCGCTCCCTCAGTACTGCCCCTCCGACAGTGCGGCGCTCCCTCAGTACTGCCCCTCCGACAGTGCGGCGCTCCCTCAGTACTGCCCCTCCGACAGTGCGGCGCTCCCTCAGTACTGCCCCTCCGACAGTGCGGCGCTCCCTCAGTACTGCCCCTCCGACAGTGCGGCGCTCCCTCAGTACTGCCCCTCCGACAGTGCAGCACTCCCTCAGCACTGCCCCTCCGACAGTGCAGCATTCCCTCAGCACATCCCCTCCGACAGTGCGGCACTCCCTCAGTACTGCCCCTCCACCAGTGCGGCATTCCCTCAGCACTGCCCCTCCGACAGTGCGGCACTCCCTCAGTACTGCCCCTCCGACAGTGCGGCACTCCCTCAGTACTGCCTCTCCGACAGTGCTGCGCCCTCTCAGTACTGCCCCTCCGACAGTGCGGCACTCCTTCAGTACTACCCCTCCGACAGTGCGGCGCTCCCTCAGTACTGCCCCTCCGACAGTGCAGCACCCCCTCAGCACTGCCCCTCCGACAGTGCAGCATTCCCTCAGCACTGCCCCTCCGACAGTGCGGCACTCCCTGAGTACTGCACCTCCGACAGTGCGGCACTCCCTCAGTACTGCCCCTCCGACAGTGCGGCTCTCCCTCAGTACTGCCCCTCCGACAGTGCGGCACTCCCTCAGTACTGCCCCTCCGACAGTGCAGCACTCCCTCAGTACTGCCCCTCCGACAGTGCGGCACTCCCTCAGTACTGCCCCTCCGACAGTGCGGCACTCCCTCTGTACTGCCCCTCCGACAGTATGGCGCTCCCTCAGTACCGCTCCTCCGACAGTGCGGCGCTCCCTCAGTGCTGCCCCTCCGACAGTGTGGCGCTCCCTCAGTACTGCCCTGGGAGTTTCAGCCGAGATTTTTGTGCTCAGTCCCTGGAGTGGGAGTTGAACCCACAACCCCCTGACTCCGATGTGAGAGTGCTGCCCACTGAGCCACAAAAAGAAAGAAAGAACTTGCTTTTTACAACCTCGGGGTGCCCCAGGGTGGTTTACAGCCAATGAAGTACTTTCTGGTCCAGATTATCTGGTCATCATCACATTGCTGTTTGTGGGAGCTTGCTGTGCACAAATTGGCTGCTCCGTTTCCCACATTATAACAGTAACTACACTTCAAAAGTACTTCATCGGCTGTAATGCACTTTGGGTTGTTCTGAGGTCACGAAAAACGCTATATTAATGCATGTTTGCTCTATCTTTCTATTTATCTCTCTGTGATGTATGCCCCTGCAAGCTTTGTGGGGCTGTTGAGTTGGGAGGGGCTTAGTGAGTCATGTGATGTTCACAAGGCTCAATAAAACCCCAGTCAGTTGGGTTCAGGGGATCCACGATGGGGCAGGTGGTTGTGAGCCTGGTGGATGAACCGGTAATGTGTCGTGTGATTGTTAAACCTTCGCTAATAAACCAACTAGTTCTTAATAGCAATGTGTTGCTGTGAATTCTTAAGCAAAGAACCCATGAAGCAAATACATTAGAGAGCAAGTCTCAGGACAGCGGCATTTTTCAGGCCCCCTGCCCGGCCCCTGGGAGAACCCCCGAGAGAGCCTGTGAGAGGTGTGGCCTGGCCCGGGAGGTGCTGCCCCAGAGCACGTGTGCCTGGGGAACCGGCTGTCCTCCACTGCCCCGAGAGGCTTGTACCCCAAACAACCAACCGCTTCTCCTGACACTGGCCCTCTGTGACACCGGGGAGGGGTACCCCAGGGGTTTACAGGAGAGCAGGTATCGCCACCCAGGGGGAAGGTGTAGGGACCATGGGGGGGCCTTATATTTAGGGGTAACCATGTATCAGAGCGGCTTGTGTTGTTCAATGAGCTGATTATTTCTCAAGCGGTTTGGTTGGGATGAAAGGTGTTATGTCACACAGCGATTGGAGTCGTCATTTCGGCTGGGGAGATATAGGGCTCAAAACTAAACAGCGCGTCCCACAATCTCAGGACCTCACAAAACACTTCACAGCCAATGTTGTAGTGTGGGAAACGTGGCAGTGAATTTGTGCACAGCAAGCTCCCACTAACAGTAATGTGATAACAACAATAACTTGTATTTATATAGCGCCTTTAACATAGTAAAACGTTCCAAGGCGCTTCACAGGAATGTTATGAGATAAAAACATTTGACACGGAGATAGTCGGGGAGGTCAAAGCGGTACATTTTAAGGAGCGCCTTAAAGGAGGAGAGAGAGGTAGAGAGGCGGAGAGGTTTAGGGAGGGAGTTCCAGAGCTCGGGGCCCAGGCAACAGAAGGCACGGCCACCGATGGTGGAGCGATTATAATCAGGGATGCACGAGGGCAGAATTAGGGGAGCGCAGAGATCTCGGGGAGTTGTGGGGCTGGAGGGGATTACAGAGATCAGCGGGAGGGGCGAGGGCCATGGAGGGATTTGTAAACAATGATGATAATTTTGAAATTGAGGCGTTGCTTAACCGGGAGCCAATGTAGGTCAGCGAGCACAGGGGATGATGGGTGAGCGGGACTCGGTGCGAGTTAGGACACGGGCAGCTGAGTTTTGGATCACCTCGAGTTTACATCGGGTAGAATGTGGGGAGGCCAGCCAGGAGTGCGTTGCAATAGTCAAGTCTGGAGGTAACAGAGGCACGGATGAGGGTTTCAGCAGCGGAAGAGCTGAGGCAGGGGTGGAGGCGGACGATGTTACGGAGGTGGAAATAGGCGGCCTTAGTTATGCTGCGGATATGTGGCCAGAAGCTCATTTCAGGGTCAAATATAACACCGAGGTTGCGAACAGTCTGGTTCAGCCTCAGACAGACGTTGGGGAGAGGGATGGAGTCAGTGGCTGGGGAACAGAGTTTGTGGCCGGGACCGAAAACAATGGCTTTGGTCTTCCCAATATTCAATTGGAGAAAATTTCTGCTCATCCAGAACTGGATGTGGGACAAGTAGTCTGACAATGTAGAGACCGAGGAGGGGTCGAGAGAAGTGGTGGTGAGGTAGAGCTGGGTGTCATCAGCCTACATGTGGAAACTCACATTGTGTTTTTGGATGATGTCACCAGGGGGAAACCTGTAGATCAGAAATAGGAGAGGGCCAAGGATAGATCCTTGAGGGGACACCAGAGGTAACGATGCGGGGGCGGGAAGAGAAGTCATTGCAGGTGATTCTCTGGCTACGATGAGATTGATAAGAATGGAACCAGGCGAGTGCAGTCCCACCCAGCTGGACAATGGTGGAGGGGCGTTGGAGGAGGATAGAGTGGTCAATTGTGTCAAAGGCTGCAGACAAGTCAAGGACGAGGAGGGGTAGTTAGCCTTAAAGGATGGCCAGATAATCTGTTTTAGTGATGTTTGTTGCAGGATAAATATTGGACGGAACACCCGGAAGGTAGCTCTTTTTCCAATAGTACCACCCCTCCGATAGTGCGGCACTCCCTCAGTACTGCCCCTCCGATAGTGCGGCACTCCCTCAGTACTGACCCTCCAATAGTGCGGCGCTCCCTCAGTACCGCCCCTCCGACAGTGCGGCACTCCCTCAGCACTGCCCCTCCGACAGTGCAGCGCTCCCTCAGCACTGCCCCTCCGACAGTGCGGCGCTCCCTCAGTACTGCCCCTCTGACAGTGCGGCACTCCCTCAGTACTGCCCCTCCGACAGTGCGGCACTCCCTCAGCACTGCCCCTCTGACAGTGTGGCACTCCCTCAGCACTGCCCCTCCGACAGTGCAGCACTCCCTCAACACTGCCCCTCTGACAGTGTGGCACTCCCTCAGCACTGCCCCTCCGACAGTGCAGCACTCCCTCAACACTGCCCCTCTGACAGTGCGGCACTCCCTCAGCACTGCCCCTCTGACAGTGTGGCACTCCCTCAGCACTGCCCCTCCGACAGTGCAGCACTCCCTCAACACTGCCCCTCCGACAGTGCGGCGTTCCCTCAGTACTGCCCCTCTGACAGTGTGGCACTCCCTCAGCACTGTCCCTCTGACAGTGTGGCACTCCCTCAGTACCGCCCCTCCGACAGTGTGGCACTCCCTCAGTACTGCCCCTCCGTCAGTGTGGCACTCCCTCAGTACTGCCCCTCCGACAGTGTGGCACTCCCTCAGTACTGCCCCTCTGACAGTGTGGCACTCCCTCAACACTGCCCCTCTGACAGTGTGGCACTCCCTCAGCACTGCCCCTCTGACAGTGTGGCACTCCCTCAGCACTGCCCCTCCGACAGTGTAGCACTCCCTCAGCACTGCCCCTCCGACAGTGCAGCACTCCCTCAACACTGCCCCTCTGACAGTGCGGCACTCCCTCAGCACTGCCCCTCTGACAGTGCGGCACTCCCTCAGCACTGCTCCTCCGACAGTGTAGCACTCCCTCAGCACTGCCCCTCTGACAGTGTGGCACTCCCTCAGCACTGCCCCTCCGACAGTGCGGCGTTACCTCAGTACTGCCCCTCTGACAGTGTGGCACTCCCTCAGTACTGCCCCTCTGACAGTGTGGCACTCCCTCAGTACCGCCCCTCCGACAGTGTGGCACTCCCTCAGTACTGCCCCTCCGACAGTGTGGCACTCCCTCAGTACTGTCCCTCCGACAGTGTGGCACTCCCTCAGCACTGCCCCTCCGACAGTGCGGCACTCCCTCAGCACTGCCCCTCCGACAGTGCGGCACTCCCTCAGTACTGCCCCTCCGACAGTGCGGCACTCCCTCAGTATGCCCCTGTGACAGTGTGGCACTCCCTCAACACTGCCCCTCTGACAGTGCGGCACTCCCTCAGCACTGCCCCTCTGACAGTGTGGCACTCCCTCAGCACTGCCCCTCCGACAGTGCAGCACTCCCTCAACACTGCCCCTCCGACAGTGCGGCGTTCCCTCAGTACTGCCCCTCTGACAGTGTGGCACTCCCTCAGCACTGTCCCTCTGACAGTGTGGCACTCCCTCAGTACCGCCCCTCCGACAGTGTGGCACTCCCTCAGTACTGCCCCTCCGACAGTGTGGCACTCCCTCAGTACTGCCCCTCCGACAGTGTGGCACTCCCTCAGTACTGCCCCTCTGACAGTGTGGCACTCCCTCAACACTGCCCCTCTGACAGTGTGGCACTCCCTCAGCACTGCCCCTCTGACAGTGTGGCACTCCCTCAGCACTGCCCCTCCGACAGTGTAGCACTCCCTCAGCACTGCCCCTCCGACAGTGCAGCACTCCCTCAACACTGCCCCTCTGACAGTGCGGCACTCCCTCAGCACTGCCCTTCTGACAGTGCGGCACTCCCTCAGCACTGCTCCTCCGACAGTGTAGCACTCGCTCAGCACTGCCCCTCTGACAGTGTGGCACTCCCTCAGCACTGCCCCTCCGACAGTGCGGCGTTACCTCAGTACTGCCCCTCTGACAGTGTGGCACTCCCTCAGTACTGCCCCTCTGACAGTGTGGCACTCCCTCAGTACCGCCCCTCCGACAGTGTGGCACTCCCTCAGTACTGCCCCTCCGACAGTGTGGCACTCCCTCAGTACTGTCCCTCCGACAGTGTGGCACTCCCTCAGTACTGCCCCTCTGACAGTGTGGCACTCCCTCAGCACTGCCCCTCCGACAGTGCGGCACTCCCTCAGCACTGCCCCTCCGACAGTGCGGCACTCCCTCAGTACTGCCCCTCCGACAGTGCGGCACTCCCTCAGTATGCCCCTGTGACAGTGTGGCACTCCCTCAGCACTGCCCCTCTGACAGTGCGGCACTCCCTCAGTACTGCCCCTCCGACAGTCTGGCACTCCCTCAGTACTGCCCCTCCGACAGTGCGGCACTCCCTCAGTATGCCCCTGTGACAGTGTGGCACTCCCTCAGCACTGCCCCTCTGACAGTGCGGCACTCCCTCAGTACTGCCCCTCCGACAGTCTGGCACTCCCTCAGTACTGCCCCGAGGGTGTAGAACGCGCTCTATAAATGCAAATGATTTATGTCCGATGATGTACTGAATGCTTTGTCACCGTTACCTCCGCACAGGCAATAAAAAAAAAAGGAACATTTCAAATCAAACGAGGCTGAGAGGCAACAGGAAGAAGAGAAAGGAGCGTTTGGGTTCGGCTGAAGGTAAAGGATAATTGGAGAGCGAGCTTTTTTCCCAATGCTTGGCTACAGTTCAGTGAACATGTGGAGGATTTGTGAGAAATGATTTATAATGGATAGAAGGTAAACAGGTGGAGAGCACATCGCTTCCACCATCAGCTCAATAATCGCACTCTGCTCCACTCAAACCCTCGCACACCTGTGATTTTCCTGACTTTATATCTCCATCCCTCACTGCTGCAGTCCAGCCATCCCCAACTTCCAGTCTCGGGTTCGTATCCTCGGCCTTTGGCCCGTTTCACATTCAGATGTCCAGATTTTCCCATCCCTTACCTTCCCCCTCATTTGTCTTTTTCCACCCTACAACAGAGCAACCAAGGACCACTTCTGGCCATTTCCCTCAGCACCGCTCTGTGAGCAGGGCCTATTAGAGACCAAGAGGTTAATCTGTGTGTGAAGGCGGATGACGTGGGTATGGCTCTTAATGAACACTTTGCATCTGTTTTCACAAAAGAAGAGGCGATGCAGACTTTGCAATCAGGGAGGAGGAGTGTGAAATATTCGATGAAATAAACATAGTGAGAAAGGAAGTATTAAGGGGCTTAGCATCTTTGAAAATGGAGAAGTCCGCAGGCCCAGATGAAATGTATCCTAGGCTGTTAAGAGAAGCAAGAGAGGAAATAGCAGAGGCTCTGACTATCATTTTCCAATCCTCTCTGGCTACAGGTGTGGTGCCAGAGGACTGGAGGACTGCTAACGTTGTACCATTGTTTAAAAAGGGAGAAAGGGATAGACCGAGTAATTACAGGCCAGTCAGCCTAACCTCGGTGGTGGGAAAATTATTGGAAAAAATTCTGAGGGACATGATAAACCTTCATTTGGAAAGACACGGATTAATCAAGGACAGTCAGCATGGATTTGTTAAGGGAAGGTCATGTCTGACTAACTTGATTGAATTTTTCGAGGAGGTAACCAGGAGGGTCGATGAGGGCAGTGTGCACGATGTAGTGTATATGGATTGTAGCAAAGCTTTTGATAAGGTCCCACATGGCAGACTGGTCACAAATGTAAAAGCCCATGGGATCCAGGGCAAAGTGGCAAGTTGGATCCAAAATTGGCTCAGAGGCAGGAGGCAAAGGGTAATGGTCGATGGGTGTTTTTGTGACTGGAAGGATGTATCCAGTGGGGTTCCGCAGGGCTCAGTGCTGGGTCCCTTGCTTTTTGTGGTATATATCAATGATTTAGACTTGAATGTTGGGGGTATGATTAAGAAGTTTGCAGATGATACTAAAATCGGCTGTGTGGTTGTTGGTGAAGCAGAAAGCTGCAGACTGCAGGAAGATATCAATGTACTGGTCAGGTGGGCAGAACAATGGCAAATGGAATTTAATTCAGAGAAGTGTGAGGTAATGCATTTGGGGAGGGCTAACAAGGCAAGGGAATACACATTAAATGGAAGGACACTGGGAAGTGTAGAGGAGCAGAGGGACCTGGGAGTGCAGGTCCACAGATCCCTGAAGGTAGCAGGCCAGGTAGATAAGGTGGTTAAAAAGGCAAATGGAATACTTGTCTTTATTAGCCGAGGCATAGAATACAAGAGCAGGAAGGTTATGCTTGAACTATATAAAACACTAGTTAGCCACAGCTGGAGTACTGCGTGCAGTTCTGGTCACCGCATTATCGGAAAGATGTGATTGCACTAGAGAGGGTACAGAGGAGATTTACCAGGATGTTGCCTGGACTGGAGAATGTTTATCTATGAGGAAAGATTGGATAGGCTGGGGTTGGGTTAGGTAAGGGAACAGAGGAGGCTGAGGGGAGACCTTATTGAGGTGTATAAAATTATGAGGGGCCTGGATAGAGTAGATAGGAAGGACCTATTTCCCTTGGCAGAGGGGTCAACAACCAGGGGGCATAGATTGAAAGTAATTGGGGGGAGGTTTAGAGGGGATTTGAGGGGAAATTTCTTCACCCAGAGGGTGGTGGGGGTCTGGAACTCGCTGCCTGAAAGGGTGGTAGAGGCAGAAACCCTCACCACATTTAAAAAGTACTTGGATGTGCACCTGAAGTGCCGTAACCTACAGGGCTACGGACCCAGAGCTGGAAAGTGGGATGAGGCTGTAAGGCTCTTTGTCGGCCGGCACGGACACAACGGGCCGAATGGCCTCCTTCTGTGCTGTAAATTTCTCTGATTCTGTGTTTCTCTGGCCCTGAAACCTAGCCCACAGCCCCAGGATACACGGACGTTTGGTCACCGAGCGGCGTGAAATGGGACGGTGAGGTCTCCGGCGTCCGGCCGTGATCCTCGGCTCGGGTTTTGCCGCGGCGCCGAGCCGGGGGGAGCCTCGCCGACGGGAGCCTCACCGGGGGTGCAACACCTCTGGTCGCGACACCGTCCGAGTTTTGATTGGAACCCGACCCACCCGCCTGGAATCGCGCCTCGCAATGGTCGTCTGGGAAACCAGTGCGGTCCCGCCATGCCGGGGGGGTGGTGAGGACGGTAAAGTGCGGTAACGGTAAGCGCGAGTGTTGATTCTTTTAATCTTTTTAGCGAGTTGTGTTGTGGTGTCGTGGGCAATGTTTGTGTGTTTATTTTAAGGTTCTCCCCGCTCCCGCCCACCTCTCTCAGAGAGCTCACGGCCCGGCACGTTCGTTGGTGAGTTTCCCAACCTCACACCACGACACATATACATCACCCCCTTCGTGCAGCGCCCCGACCCGGGCCCAGATGCCCAAACTTCCTGATCAAAGCGCAGACTATTCCTGCTGTAACTTCCCCGCCCCTGGCCCCGCCCCCAGCCCCGCCCAGAAAACAGAAACGCCTAAAATCCAGCCCCAAGTATTTAATATCTTTGCCAAGCCATCATCCTCAGCTTTACACTCCTTCCTTTACCCCTGCATGGCCCTACCCTCTCTCTAACTAATCTTTTACTTTCTCTAGGCTTCTAAAAGCCTTTTATATTATCCGTTAGCATTTCTCATATTCCCTTAGGAACAGGAGGAGGCCATTCAGCCCCTCAAGCCTCTTCTGCCATTCGATGATCTGGATTTCAACTCCATCGCCCGGCCTTGGTTCTGTAACCTTCAACATAAGAACATAAGAAATAGGAGCAGGAGTGGGCCATACGGCCCCTCAAGCCTGCTCCACCATTTAATACGATCATGGCTGATCTGATCATGGACTCAGCTCCACTTCCCCACCCACTCCTCATAACCCCTTATCCTCTTAGCGGTTAAGAAACTGTCTATTTCTATCTTAAATTTATTCAATGTCCCAGCTTCCACAGCTCTCTGAGGCAGCGAATTCCACAGATTTACAACCCTCTGAGAGAAGAAATTCCTCCTCATCTCTGTTTTAAATGGGCGGCCCCTTATTCTAAGATTATGCCCTCTAGTTCTAGTCTCCCCCATCAGTGGAAACATCCTCTCTCCATCCACCTTGTCAAGCCCCCTCATAATCTTATACTTTTCGATAACATCACCTCTCATTCTTCTGAATTCCAATGAGTAGAGGACCCAACCTACTCAACCTTTCCTCATAAGTCAATCCCCTCATCCCAGGAATCAACCTAGTGAACCTTCTCTGAACTGCCTCCAAAGCAAGTATATCCTTTCGTAAATATGGAAACCAAAACTGCACGCAGTATTCCAGGTATGGCCTCACCAATACCCTGTGTAACTGTAGCAAGACTTCCCTGCTTTTATACTCCATCCCCTTTGCAATAAAGGCCAAGATTCCATTGGCCTTCCTGATCACTTGCTGTACCTGCATACTATCCTTTTGTGTTTCATGCACAAGTACCCCCAGGTCCCGCTGTACTGCAGCACTTTGCAATCTTTCTCCATTTAAATAATAACTTGCGCTTTGATTTTTTTCTGCCAAATTTTTGCCCACTCACTTAGCCTGTCTATGTCCTTTTGCAGATTTTTTGTGTCCTCCTCACACATTGTTTTTCCTCCCATCTTTGTATCGTCAGCAAACTTGGCTACGTTACACTCGGTCCCTTCTTCCAAGTCATTAATATAGATTGTAAATAGTTGGGGTCCCAGCACTGATCCCTGCGGCACCCCACTAGTTATTGATTGCCAACCCGAGAATGAACCATTTATACTGACTCTCCGTTTGTTAGCCAATCCTCTATCCATGCTAATATATTACCCCCAACCCTCAACATCCTTGCCTTCTAACCCCTGCTACACTCTCAATGTTCCTCCTGATAGAAAGATAAAAATTTACAGCGCTGAAGGAGGCCATTTCGGCCCATCGTGTGTGTGCCGGCCGTGAAAGAGCCACACGGCCCTCGGTCAGCAGCCCTGAAGGTTACATATAAACCTATGAACAATGAACAACGACGGACAGGTAAAGAGCACCCAGCCCAACCAGTCCGCCCCACACACTGTGATACCCCTTATACTGAAACATTCTACACTGCACCCCAACCGGAGTCATGTGATCTCCTGGGAGAGGCAAAAACCAGGTATTCTTTAATGTTGTTACCCCAAACTTTGTCAACTCTCTATTGATCCATGAGTATTGTCCAACAGGAGTCTTATTTATTTTGTACTCTACACAACTCATATTTGTAGATTTCACACCGCTGATCTGCCAACCCTTTTCTGTCGAGTTGATTGGAGTTAAATCCTCTTTTTTATCTCTCTGAACTTTGCCTTTCCATCCCCCCCCCCGACCCCCACCACCCCTCCCTGACCCCCCCACCCCCCCTCCCCGACCCGCCCCTCCAACGTCCAGTTCTTCAAAATGTTTAATGGGATGTTGGCCTTCATCTCAAAAGGGTTGGAATACTAATTGTGAGGCAGTGTTGCTTCAGTCTTGGTCAGACCCCGTCTGGAGTCACTGTGTTTTCTGTGCCCCGCCCCTCCAGACGGATATTCTGGCCTCGGGGGGAGCAGCGCAGATTCACCAGACTGATACTGGAGGGTTAAATTATGAGGACAGGTTGCATGGACTTGGCTCCCATGAGTTGAGGGAGGATATATTGGCCTCAGAGGAAGTGCAGTGTAGGTTTACCAGAATGATACCCGGACTCCAGGGATTAAGTTACGAGGAGAGATTAGACAGTTTAGGATTGTATTTCCTCGAATTTAGAAGGTTAAAGGCGATCTGATGGAAGTTTTCAGGATATTAAGGGGAACAGATAGGGTAGATAGAAAGACACAATTTCCACTGGTTGGGGTGTCCAGAACTAGGGGTCATCTAAACATTCGAGCCAGACCTTTCAGGAGTGAAGTTAGGAAACATTTCTACACACACAGGATGGGAGAAGTTTGGGACTCTCTTCCGCAAATGGCAATTAATACCAGGTCAATTGTTAATTTTAAATCGGAGATTGATAGCTTTCTGTTAACCAAAGGTATTAAGGGATATGGGCCAAAGGCAGGTATGTGGAGTTAGGTCACAGATTGGCCGTGACCTCATTGAACAGTGGAACAGGCTCGAGGGGCTGAATGGCCTCCTCCTGTTCCTATGTTCCTATAGCTAATGACCCCTGACCGAGGGTCATGGCAGGGTCGGAGAGGGGTCAGGGGGCCTGGCAGATATCCTTGTCTAATTATGTTTCCTTGGGAGAAGCAGAACGCAGGCTGGTGCATTAACCAATTGGCAGCGAGTTACACCATGCACTGAGGTGCAACCAAAGGGGACTCACTACCTAATCATCCCAAACATACATCACTGGAAACAAGAACGGACGAGACCAGGGAAATGATAACAACGGCATATTATGATTTACTGGTGAGTTATATTGTTATACAATTACAAATTCATGTTATAAAATGTTGATGGGACATGTCAGGCATTGACTGAACGAACGCTCATTCACTTCACCACAACCAGCAATGCAAGTTATAGCGACAGAGCCTGCTTAGAACTATCGCTCGTGGTTTTCAAAATGTACATTTACATAGAATCACAGGATCTCACAGCACAGGAGGAGGCAAGCCTGTGCCGGCTCTGTGACAGAGTGATCCAATCAGTCCTGCTCTTTCCCCACAGCCCGGCTAATTCCTCCCCTTCAAGTATTTATCCAATTCCCGGTTTGAAAGTTACTATTGAATCTGCTCCCACCGCCCTTTCAGGCAGCGCGTTCCCGATCACAACAACTCGCTGCGTAAAAACATTCTCCCCATCGCCCCCTCTGGTTCTATCGCCGATTATCGTCAATCTGTGTCCAACTGTTCAGTCAGTGGGAACAGTTTGTCCTTATTTACTCTCAAAACACTTTATAATGTTGAACACCTTGATCAAACCTTCTCTTGTTTAAAATCATGAAGGATTTATTAATAGAGGAATAGAGTACAAAATCAAGGAGGTTGCTAAATCTTTATAAAACACTGGTTCAATTCTGGGCCCTGCACTTTAGGAAGGATGTGAAGGCCTTGGAGAGGGGGCGGAGGGGATTTACGTTCCAGGGATGAGGGACTTCACATCACTGGAGAAGCTGGGGTTGTTCTCCTTGGAGCAGAGAAGATTAAGGGGAGATTTGATCGAGGTGTTCAAAATCATGAGGGTTTTTTTGACAGAGTAAATAAAAGAGAACTGTTCCCATTGGCGGAAGGGACGATAACCAGAGGGCAGAGATTTACGGTGATTGGCAGAAGAACCAGAGGCCATATGAGGAAAAACATTATTTACGCAGCGAGTGGTTACAATTTTGAACGCACTGCCTGATGGAATGAAGGATACAGATTCAATAGTCGCCTTCAAAGGGGAATCGGATAAATACTGGAAGGAGATAAAACAGCAGGGATATGGGGAAAGAGAGGGGGGGTGGGACTGACTGGATCGTTCTTCGATCGAGCGGCACAGACTCGATTGGCCGAATGGCCTCCTGTGCTGTACTGTTCTATGATTCTATAACCATCACCTTTCATCCCTGGTACCATTCTAATGAACCTACACCATTCTCCCTCCTCAGAATAATGTTCTTACCCAAGGTGTACGAGAGATAATGCACACGTTACGGACAGTCACAGAACAGCTCTCTCACTTTACACTTTCTGCATTCTTCTGTGGCGATCTTGCAGAGCCGATAAACCTCAAAAAAACGTTTTCTTTCAAAGAAGATCTTGATTAAAATCTTCTTTAAAAGTAAGCTCCAGTTTATTATTGTGATATCTTCACAGAGCACAGCACACACAGTTCCTAACATGGCAGGCAGCTCTCTCCGAAGTCTCTGGAAATGCCTGGTTCTGTTTATTATTAACCCTGCACTTGCAGTACACAATACATCCATACCCACAGTGTGGAGCTACAAACATTACAAGCTTACAGACATTACACTTCTCCCTCCTTAATGAAGAAGTCATCATAACAAACATCATACATAACTTTGTTATGTTTATACATAACACAGGATATAAACTTATTTTTTTCCATATTTACAAATTTAACTTTACCACTTGTTTTCTGTTTCGAAGAGGATACCTTCGCTCTCGAACAGAACCTTCCAAACACGGTGTTGAATCTAAACTCATTCAAGGCTCATCCCGAGGAACGTTTTCCTCTATGGAATTTCCTTGATTTTCAGTTGAACTCACTCTAACTTCAGGCTCTTTGTTTTCCTGATTCGGACTCAGACTTTCATTCTGATTCTCTCGTGGATTTGTTTCCAGTACATTGGATTTAGGATTTGCTACTGGTGTAGCTAAACTATCTGATGAGTCAGAAATAATTGAATCATTCCCACCTTCAACTCCTTCCATGTCTGTAGGTAAAATATGATCAATATGAACAAACCTAACCTGTCCATTATCAAACATCTTTACCAAATATGTGCGAGGACCACATATCTTCACCACTCTTCCTGGTAACCACTTTAACCATTTATGGTGATGGTTCTTCACTCTCACCTTCTGGTTTAATTTCACACTTCTCTCTTTTACTCTACCTTTATCATGATTCTCTTTCTGTCTTAATTGGCTTTAACAACGAGAATCTGGTTCATTTGAGAAACAACTCTGCTGGTGTTCTACCAGTAGTTGTATGAGGAGTATTACGATATGTAATCAGAAAATTAGCCAATTTGTGATCCAATGACAACTGTCGTTTCCTTGGATTTGGATCTAACATTTGTTTTATGAGGGCACGTTTTACAATTTGTACAATGCGCTCTGCTGCACCATTCGAAGCAGGATGGTGTGGTGGAACCTTGATATGTTTCACAACATTTTTGCTCGTGAATTGTGCAAATTCTTCTGAACAAATTGTGGTCCACTATCCGAAACAATTTCTCCAGGGAGGCCAAATGGAGAAAATAATTTTTGTAAAATCTCCAATGTTTTACTTGTTATTTTCCACATTGGAAATACCTCAACCCACTTCGAATGGCTATCAATCACAATGAACAATTGTTGTCCTTCTAACTCAGCAAAATCAATATGTAGCCTTTGCCACACCCTGGGAGGCCATTTCCATGGCTGTAATGGTACTGATGGTGGTTGCTTGCTTACCGATTGACACTGACTCACGATGTACTCTTTATCTTTATCAAGACCTGGTCACCATAAATAACTGCGTGCAAAACTCTTGGTCAAGCACATTCTCAGGTGCTGGTCATGGAGGTCTCCTAATAATTTGGACCTGAATTTATTTGGCATAACCACTCTTGCACCCCACATGATACAATCTTTATCGACTGATAATTCATTCCTACAAATGAAGAATGGACGTGTACCTTTGTCTGTTATCTGGTTTGGCCAAGCATTTGCAATATAATCATACACCTTTGACATCACTGGGTCACGTTTGGTTGCTCTACCAATCTCTTCAGCTGTGATTGGCAGTTCATCAATGTATGAAAAATAAAACACTTCTTCCCTATCGGGTGTAACTTGTGATGGGGAAGGCAATCTAGACATTGCATCAGCATTACTGTGATCAGCTGATCATCTGTATTCAATATCATATGTATATGCTGACAAAATCAAAGCCCATCTCTGCATTCGGGCTGCAGCTAATGTTGGAACTGGGGACTTTGGATGGAGGATTGCTGTTAGGGGCTTATGGTCCATAACGATGGTAAATTTACGACCATACAAGTATTTGTGGAACTTCTTGACCCCGAAAATTAATGCCAAAGCTTCCCTTTCGATTTGTGCATAATTACTCTGACTGACACTGAGAGTGCGTGAAGCAAAAGCAATTGGTCTCTCCTCCCCACTACGTGATACATGAGAGATTACTGCCCCACCTCCATACGGAGAGGCATCACATGCTACCTTAATCTCCTTAGATATATCATAGTGAACTAACATGGTGCTCTCTACCAATTTGCTTTTACACTCCTTGAATGCTGTATCACATTCTTTTGACCACTTCCAATGGACCTGTTTTTTCAAAAGTTCATTCAGTGCATGTAATACTGTAGCCAAATTTGGTAGGAACTTCCCATAATAGTTCAAAAGACCCAAGAATGAATGAAGTTCAGTGACATTCCTGGGAGTGGGTGCATTTCTGATCGCATCCAATTTTTCCATGGTTGGATGTAAACCATCTTTGTCTACTCTGTACCCTAAGTACTCCACTGAGTTTTTAATTAACTCACATTTACGAGCAGACACTTGTACTCTGTGCTTCTCTAGTCGTTTGAGGACTTCATTCAATATGTTATTATGAATTTGCCTATTTGGTGCTGAAATTAGTATGTCATCCAAATAACATACTACCCCTTCAATACCTTGCAAAATCTGGTTCATCACCCCTTGGAATATGGCAGGGGTGGAAGACACTCCAAACGGTAGCCTATTAAATTGATATAGGCCGAGATGAGTATTTATAGTCAAACATGACTTGGACTCCTCATCTAGTTCAAGCTGTAAGTAGGCATTCGTTAGATCCAGTTTTGAGAAGATCTGACCACCTGTCAGTGTTGTGAACAAATCTTCTATATTCGGCAATGTATTGGGGACATTACCCTCTAGAACCTGGTTTACGGTTACTTTATACTCACCACACAATCTTACCTTACCATCAGACTTAGGTACAACAACAAAGGGTGTAGCCCAATTACATCGATCTATCTTACAAATAATGTTCTCAGTCTCAAGTCTTTTGAGTTCTTGCTCAACTTTCTCCTTGAGTGCATATGGTACGGAACATGGCTTGTAGTAAACCGATCTAGTGTCCTTCTGTACCCTGACACTCACCTTGAAGCCTTGGATCGGACTGTCCGTTTCACAGAACATCTTCGGATACTGCTTGATAACCTCAGCCGTTGATGAAAATCTCGCTTCCACACAGAAAATCTTTCTCCAATCCAGCTTCAGTGCGCTCAACCAATTTCTTCCTAGTAAGGCAGGCTTGTCTCCTTTCACTACTACTAGAGGCAAGTTTAGAAATTGATCTTTATATTTCACCGGTACGGTGATACGACCTACCACAGGAATTTTCTCTCCCGAGTAGCCTCGCAGCTCTATATTGGATTTCTCCAGTTGGAAATCACGCAATTTGTCGAGATACAGTGACTCCGGTACTACACTCACGGATGCACCCGTGTCAATTCCCATTGGTATCTTGAATCCTGCAACATCTATGTGGATTTTGATGCTTCCCGAATCGCTGTCCGTTAACCTCGTGCTCCTGATGACGTGTAACTCTAACATCTCCTCGTCCTGTTGTTGTTCTTCCATGCTATGTAGTCTCTTGGGATTTCTACTCATAGCTTTGAACGCTGGACTCAAAGCTTTAAAAGCTGGTTTACCCTTCAGTCGGCATGCCTTCGCAAGATGCCCAGTCTTTCTGTAGAAGAAACACTCTGCCTTCACGTATGGACAACTTTGAGCAATGTGTTGTCCCAGGCACCTATCGCACGACTTCGACGCTCTGTTAGAATTTCCAGTTTCTGAGACTTTCGGCCCTGGCCGTCTTTTACTTTGAACCTGCAGGTGATTTACCTCGGTTGACTGACGACCGTAATCATTATTTAATTCTGGGGAATATTGTTGGGCCATGCCCATCGACCTCGCTGTCTGACAAGCAATCTCAAAAGTCAAGTCGTCCGTCATCAATAACTTCCTTCTGATCACATCATTTTTCACCCCACAAACAAAACGATCCCGTAATGCTCGGTTTTGAAAGTTTCCAAAATTACAGTGCATTTTTTAATGCTATGATGTACTCACTGATAGTTTCATCAGACTTTTGATTTTGAATCCCGAAATGATTGCTTTCAACAATTTCTAACGGTTTGGGGTTTATAGTGCTGCTCCAGCTTCGTTAAAATCTCTTTAAGCGTTGTTTCCTTTGGCTTGTCAGGCACAAGCAGATTTACAAGAGTGTCATATAATGCCGGACCTGCCACTGATAAGAAGATCACTTTCTTACGTTCCAACACAGCCCGGTTCTGGACTGCATTGTCTGGAACTTTGATTATGTTATTTGCAGTGAAATACATTTCTAGCCGATCCACGTACGCTTTAAAACATTCCCGGTTGTGTCTATATTCTCCCAAATATCCCAATAAACCTGTGGGTGCTGCCATTTTAATCTCTAGCTGTTCACACCGTGTGCTGTATTTTACCTTGGATTTTGTAGCTTTTTTCCAAAGACAGAAACTTCCAAAGTCTGTCGGCTGGCTGAATCCTTCACCAACAAAATTTCAGCTTTAAATCATCCAAAAAATCCCATCTCAATCGCCAAATGTGATATCTTCACAGAGCACAGCACACACAGCTTCCTAACATGGCAGGCAGCTCTCTCGGAAGTCTCCGGAATTGCCTGGTTCTGTTTAATGATTAACTCTGCACTTGCAGTACACAATACGTCCACATCCACAGTGTGGTGCTACAAACATTATAATCTTACAGACATTACAATTATGGATTCCAGACCATAATATTACATAGGCAACACTGAAAACCGATTCCCTGGTCATTATCACATTGCTTGTGTGAGCTTGGTGTGCACAGATTGGTGTGGCTTCTCCTACATTACAACAGTGGCTACATTTGAAATAAGTACTTCATTGGCTGTAAAGCACTTTGGGTGTTTTGAGATTGTGAAAGGCGCTATATAAATGCAAGATCTTGTAGGTATGTAATGTGGGAAATGCGGCAGCCAATTTCTGCACAGCAAGCTCCCACAAACAGCAGTGCGATAATTGACCATATAATCTGTTCTAGTGATGTTGGTTGAGGGACAAACATCTGACAAACGCTAAATCATTTGTCAGTCGTGGCACAGTGTAGGCACATGTGTGCACAGATTACTCACTGGAGAAACTATCATTTGATTCCAAACCTCAAGAATAAAGGCAGACTCTCGGGGTATTTACCCAAAGCCTGTAATGGCTACAAATAGTTTTACTGCACACAATAACTCCAGGTGTGTCACACTTGGAGAACCAAGGATTAACTCTTCAACTGTATTCCAATAGGCAACATTTACAGAAAGGATTTATACTTCTTCCTGTACCAGATAACCAGTACTGCCTCTCCGACAGTGCAGCACTCCCTCAGTACTGCCCCTCCGACAGTGCGGCACTCCCTCAGTACTGCCCCTCTGAGAGTGCAGCACTCCCTCAGTACTGCCCCTCCGACAGTGCGGCACTCCCACAGTACTGCCCCTCCGACAGTGCGGCACTCCCTTAGTACTGCCCCTCTGACAGTGCAGCACTCCCTCAGTACTGCCCCTCCGACAGTACGGCGCTCCCTCAGTACTGCCCCTCTGACAGTGCGGCGCTCCCTCAGTACTGCCCCTCCGACAGTGCGGCATTCCCTCAGTACTGCCCTCCGACAGTGCGGCACTCTCTCAGTACTGCCCTCCGACAGTGCAGCACTCCCTCAGTACTGCCCCTCCGACAGTGCAGCACTCCCTCAGTACTGCCCCTCCGACAGTGAGGCGCTCCCTCAGTACTCCCCCTCCGACAGTGCAGCGCTCCCTCAGTACTGCCCTTACGACAGTGCGGCACTCCCTCAGTACTGCCCCTACGACAGTGCAGCACTCCCTCAGTACTCCCCCTCCAATAGTGCAGCACTCCCTCAGTACTGCACCGGGAGTGTCAGCCTAGTCTCGGATGACACTTTTTGATGAATTACACTCCTGTGAAATGCCTGAGGGTATTTTCCTATGTGAACGGCGTTATCTAAACTCGAGATGTCATTGTTAATTTTGCACCATTTGGTTTTTGATGCCACATAATAAGCTGACTGCAGTACTTTGCTGAAAACGTTCAAGGAGACTGCGAGAAGCAGTACATCAGAATATTCTCTTCATACCTCCAGAGCTGGGCAGCGAATTGTTGCAGACTAATGGGATTGACAGTCTGCTTTGTGCCGACACGAGGAGAGAAAGCACGAGGCCAAGTCTGCCAGGAACATTGCTGGTAATTCTGCATTAATTGCTTCTCCCACTGACAGCCTCACTCAGGGTGAGCACCTCAACAGCTTGTCAGCAAATTAAAGGCTTCTACTGTTGCTGTGATGGACATTGCAAGGTTGAGATACCTTCTACTCGAAACATTCTACTCCATACATTCTACTCCATACATACGTTCTACTGAACCCGAGAGGAGGACGCCATTCGGCCCATCGTTCCTGTGCCGGCTCTGTGACAGAGCGATCCAATCAGTCCCACTCCACCCGCTCTTTCCCCACAGCCCGGCACATTTTTCCTTTTCAAGTATTTACTATTGAACGTTACTGTTGAATCTGCTCCCACCGCCCTTTCAGGCAGCGCGTTCCCGATCACAACAACTCTCCCGGGTTGTTTTGCCAATTACCTTAAGTTCATTTCCTCTGGTCCTGCCCCTGGAAACTGTTTCTCTCTATTTACTGTAAAACACTTGGTTATTTTGAACACCTATATTAAATCTCCCCTATCCTTCTCTGCCCTAAAGGAGAAAAGTGTTTCTCTTCTGGCTCCTCTGTAGTCCCACATCCCCACTCTCTCTCTCGCACTCTCTCTCTGACTCAAACACACACAGACTCTTCCTCTGCTTCAGATATTGATCCTCTTGCTCAAACACTCCCTGTGGCAAATCATTCGATACTCCACCAGCAGTCCTGCCTTCCTCTGCTTCATTCGGAATGCAAAGGTTAGAAGGAATTTCTTCTCCCAGAGGGCTGTGAATCTGTGGAATTCTCTGCCCAAGGAAGCAGTTGAGGCTAGCTCATTGAATGTATTCAAATCACAGATAGATAGATTTTTAACCAATAAGGGAATTAAGGGTTACGGGGAGCGGGCGGGTAAGTGGAGCTGAGTCCACGGCCAGATCAGCCATGATCTTGTTGAGTGGCGGAGCAGGCTCGAGGGGCTAGATGGCCTACTCCTGTTCCTAATTCTTATGTTCTTATGTTCTTAAGTAATTGAGAGTAAACTCACTCTCGGAGTTCAAAGCGTGACGGGTAACATTGCAAACCTGAATGGGCTATAAATGAGGTTGGCAGGGTAACGATGGAGACTGCCAGAGTGACACAAAGCCAAAGGGTAGAACACTGGCAGGAACTGTGCAGGGAACATGATGGGAGCTGGAGAATTGGACCGAACCAAATTATGTTAGGCTATCTCGCTCCTGCAATCATAGAATCATAGCAGGTTGCAGCACAGGAGGCCATTCGGCCCATCTTTAGTTAGACCTATCCAATTAGTCCCACTCCCCCCTGTCATATCTTCAGAGCCTGTAAGATGGCTGCAAGTTCTGGAATCACCACACAATCTTACCCCCACCTTTCCCCATATCCTTGTATTTGTTTCAATATCAAGTATTTACTCAATTCCCTTTTGAAAGTTATTATTGAATCTGCTCCCACCGCCCTTTCAGGCAGCGCATTCCCGATCACAACAACTCGCTGCGTAAAAACATTCTCCTCATCTCCCCCTCTGGTTCCATCGCCGATTATCGTCAATCTGTGTCCTCTGGTTCCCGGCCCTTCCACCAATGGGAACAGTTTCTCTCTCTCTACTCTGTCCGGACCCTTCATGATTTTGAGCCCCTCGATCAAATCTCCTCTCAACCTTCTCTGCTCCAAGGAGAACAAACCCAGCTTCTCTAGTCTATCCACATCACTGAAGTCCCTCATCCCTGGAACCATTCTCGTAAATCTCCCTCTGCTCCCTCTCTAAGGCCTTCACATCCTTCCTAAAGTATGGTGTCCAGAATTGGACACAATACTCCAGCTGGGGCCGAACCAGTGTTCATCATAACGTCCTGGCTTTTGTACTCTGTGCCTCTATTTATGAAGCCCAGAATCCCCGATGCTTTTTTAAACATCTTCTCAATCTTCCCTGCCACGTTTGACACTTTGTTTACGTATCTTGGACAGAAGGGTCCTGAATCCATTGAGCTAACTTAACACTGACTTTCGATCCCGGGAACGCCGAGCGACAATCTGAGGGGACGCAATTCCATCCGGACAAATTTCAATCATCTGCGAGAGGCGGAAGGCAGGAACATGGAGCGATTACTCTGGAAAGTCAGTTTTATTAATTGGACGGAATGCACTGAGAAGGGATGTCAGCAAATAAGCCTATTATGGGATAGAATAAAATGACACTTCGCGGGTTTAATTCCCTCAGTGCAATATTTTTAGCACTTATTAATGTTTGTAAATTCCTAGCTGCTCTATTTTGACAGAAGTCAACTTCTTCAAAGGGCTGTCTCCAGTCAAGTGGTTTCACGGCTAAACCCAAAACTGACGGAGTCTGTTCAGCTGTTTTTACCAACTCTGAGCCTCCCTCGCTCCCCTCTCACCCCCCCTCACTCCCAGCTCCGCCCTCACTCCCAGCCCCCCCCTCTCTCCCCACCCCCCTCACTCCCAGTCCCCCACATCGCTCCCAGCACCCCCCCTTGCTCCCAGCTCCCCCCTCACTCCCAGCCCCCCTCACTCCCAGCCCCCCCCTCGCTCCTCTCTCCCCCCCTTACCTCCCCCCCGCTCCCAGCATCCCCACCCCCCTCACTCCCAGCACCCCCTCACACCCCTCTGCCCCCTCTCACTCCGCGCTCCCCCCTCTCCCCCATCTCAGTCTGCTCTCCCCCCTCATTCCCTGTCCTCCCCATCACTAATATTCAGCAGTTTATCCCCATCTCCTGTCAGACTCATTCCCTGCAGTAAACCCACCAGTCGTTCTCTCAAGGCCCCTGCTCACCCAACCCCAAACCCAATCCCAACCCCAAACCCAATCCCAACCCCAAACCCAATCCCAACCCCAAGCACAACTCCAAACACAACCCCAAACCCAATCCCAACCCCAAACCCAATCCCAACCCCAAGCACAACCCCAAACCCAATCCCAACCCCAAGCACAACCCCAAACCCAATCCCAACCCCAAGCACAACCCCAAACCCAATCCCAACCCCAAGCACAACTCCAAACCCAATCCCAACCCCAAGCACAACTCCAAACCCAATCCCAACCCCAAGCACAACTCCAAACCCAATCCCAACCCCAAACACAACTCCAAACCCAATCCCAACCCCAAGCACAACTCCAAACCCAATCCCAACCCCAAGCACAACTCCAAACCCAATCCCAACCCCAAACACCAACCCCAAACCCAATCCCAACCCCAAGCACAGCCCCAAACACCAACCCCAAACCCAATCCCAACCCCAAACACAACCCCAAACACCAACCCCAAACCCAATCCCAACCCCAAGCACAACTCCAAACACAACCCCAACCCCAAGAACAACCCCAAACACAATTCCAAACCCAATCCCAACCCCAAGCACAACTCCAAACCCAATCCCAACTCCAAGCACAACCCCAAACACAGCCCTAAACACAGCCCCAAACCCAATCCCAACCCCAAGCACAATCCCAAACCCAATCCCAACCCCAAGCACAACCCCAAACCCAATCCCAACCCCAAGCACAACTCCAAACACAATCCCAAACCCAATCCCAACCCCAACTCCAAACACAACCCCAAACCCAATCCCAACCCCAAGCACAACTCCAAACACAACCCCAAACCCAATCCCAACCACAAGCACAACTCCAAACACAACCCCAAACCCAATCCCAACCCCAAGCACAACTCCAAACACAACCCCAAACCCAATCCCAACCCCAAGCACAACCCCAAACCCAATCCCAACCCCAAGCACAACTCCAAACCCAATCCCAACCCCAAGCACAACTCCAAACACAAACCCAACCACAAACCCAAACACAACCCCAAACCCAATCCCAACCCCAAGCACAACTCCAAACCCAATCCCAACCCCAAGCACAACTCCAAACCCAATCCCAACCCCAAGCACAACTCCAAACACAACCCCAAACCCAATCCCAACCCCAAACACAACTCCAAACACAATCCCAACCCCAAACACAACTCCAAACACAACCCCAACCACAACCACAAACCCAAACACAACCCCAAACACAACCCCAACACCAAACACAACCCCAAACCCAATCCCAACCCCAAGCAATACTCCAAACACAACCCCAAACCCAATCCCAACCCCAAACACAACTCCAAACACAACCCCAACCACAACCACAAACCCAAACACAACCCCAACCCCAAGCACAACCCTAAACCCAATCCCAACCCCAAGCACAACTCCAAACACAACCCCAACCAGAACCACAAACCCAAACACAACCCCAAACCCAATCCCAACCCCAAGCACAACTCCAAACACAACCCCAAACCCAATCCCAACCCCAAACACAACCCCAAACCCAAACACAACTCCAAACACCAACCCCAAACACAACCCCAACACCAAACACAACCCCAAACCCAACCCCAAACCCAACACCAACCCCAAACACAACCCCAACACCAAACACAACCCCAAACACCAACCCCAACCCCAAACACAACCCCAACCCCAAACACAACCACAAACCCAAACACAACCCCAAACCCAAACACAACCCCAAACCCAATCCCAAACACCAACCCCAAACACAACCCCAACCACAACCCCAAACACAAGCTCAATGACCACATCGTGACCCAAAGCTTGTTGGTATCGGCAGCATCTCCCTGTAGTCAGCCAATGTCTCCATCCTCCTACCTTGCTCCCACAAACAACTGCAGCCACAATAACTTGCATTTATCTCGTGCTTTTAACAAAATAAACATTGCCAAGGCGCTCTGCAAATAGTGGCAAGGAAATATGCAGAGAGCCGGAGAGTGAGCGTGATTGGGGCAGGGAGGGAACTAAAAGCTTGGTCGAACAGATGGGTTTGGAGAAGAGCGAGGTTTTGGGAGAGAATTCCAGAGAGTGAAGCCAAGGTAGTCGAAGCAATTGCGGGGGGGGGGGGGGGCTCTGCTTCTGACGAGAGGGTCTCCAGCCACAAGATTAACCGGACTTTCCTCTCCATAGTCGCTGATGCAGCTGCTGTGGACTTGAACCTTTGGCCAGGGATTTCCCCCCTGCCCATTGACTGCTGCCCCATCGCACCTTGTAACCCCCGACCACACTGTACAGCTATTGACCCGCTGAGGAACTGGAGCAGTCGAACTTGGTTACTCATTAGGGTTGAAAAAGAGCCAGATCAAAATACTTAGCAATTCATGATGTAACAGTGTGGGGGTTCGCAGGAGGGAGAGGGAGCCAATCTTCACTGTTCATTAAAATGAGGCCACTTCCAGCAGTTGAAATGTGCATTTCTCCACTGCCTCGGTCTGGTTTCCCCGAGGGTCACACTTTCCTCACTCTCCCCCTCAGAATACTGCGAAGGCAGCCCGCACTCTCACTCCCTGAGACACGTGGGATACATTGCCCGTCACAACGGTTAAAGTGTGCCAGCAGATCATTTATTACACCGACACTTGCAGTTCTCATTAATTAGCTCCGCACGCTGACGAACTCAAACACCGACTCACTGGCAAAGAAGAGAAGGGCACTGCGGGGGGCAAAGAGTCAGTTCACAGGATAAGCTCATTGATGGCAGAGATTAAAGGTTACTATTCCTGGTAATCCAATGGCCACCCACAGGGGAAACCAAACTACAGAGGAAGCCACCCGGGCAGAGTCCCTGTTTGATGTGTTTGGATGTACAGCCCCTCGAGCCTGCTCCACCATTCAATTAGATCTTCAGACTCAAACTCCATTTACCCCGCCTTGCTCCTTATCCCTCGATACCCTCACCCAACAAAAACCCATCAAGCTCAGCCCTGAAAATTCCAATTAATCCACAACCTTTATATTCGTTAAAATCTCATCAGCTCCTTCGAGCGTCAGTGAAGAATTATTGTTCCAGGGGTGTTGTGAACCACTACTTTTTGCACATTGTCAGAAGTTGTACATTTTAAATCCGCAATTTTCCACAATTTCATCAATTTTTAAAGAGAAAACTGTGCAAGGAGAAATGTGTAGCACTGTGGGAAAGAGCAGGAGCGAGTAGGCCTAAATGGATCGCTCTTTCAAACAGGCACTGGCACTGAACGATGGGCCAAATGGCGGTAATATAGTGCTTCCCCTAGTGGACTACTGTGGCACTGCAACCACTGCCACAGATAATAAAAGGATCATGTGGTTTAGCCACATGATGATGTATTGGAGCCATCTTGTAAAAAGTGTGTTTGTCAGTAAATGTCAGAAGACATTGTCAGTAAATGTCAGAAGACTACATCACAATGGCCTGCTTCTGTGCTGTAGGACTCATACATGTTTATGAAAGAAGAGAATGGTGGAAGAAGGCAGCAAAGATAAAACCCAGATCATTATTTTATTATATGTTCACCGCACTGTCTGTTAGATATCTCGCATTAAGAGTTACACAATTGGTGCGTTTCCACCTCTGAGGGTGTCTGGGTAATGGAGGCAGAGTCTTAGCCCCAGCCTGAAATCTCTCTCGTGTCCTCCGTCACGAAACGTTAACACATCCTTTTACTGTGAATGTGGAATGAAACTCCGAGTTATTTTCTGGAAGGGAACGCTGTTGGCTTTGCCCGTGGTTGCGTGAATATACAAATACGGTCAGGGGTCAGGTAATCTCGCGCAGTTGACCTGCCGGAGGAGAGTCGTTATACATTAATTACATCAGAAGATCCTGCAAATCCCCTGGGAGGACAGACGCACCAACGTTAACGTCCTCAATCAGGCCAACAGGCCAGCATCGAAACACTGACCACACTCGGCCAGCTCCGCTGGACGGGCCGCATTGTTCACATGCCCGACACGAGACTCCCAAAGCAAGCGCTCTACTCGGAACTCCTACACGGCAAGCGAGCCCCAGGTGGGCAGAGGAAACATTTCACGGACACCCTCAAAGCCTCCCTGATAAAGTGCAACATTCCCACCGACACCTGGGAGTCCCTGGCCAAAGACCGCCCCAAGTGGAGGAAGTGCATCCGGGAGGGCGCTGAGCACCTCGAGTCTCGTCGCCGAGAACATGCAGAAACCAAGCGCAGGCAGCGGAAGGAGCGTGTGGCAAACCAGTCCCACCCACCCTTTCCCTCAACCACTGTCTGTCCCACCTGTGACAGAGACTGTAGTTCCTGTATTGGACTGTTCAGTCACCTGAGAACTCACTTTTAGAGTGGAAGCAAGTCTTCCTCGTCTCCGAGGGACTGCCTGTGATATTGATGATGATTACATCAGAAGTTCTCCCAATGTCTGAAATCCTAGTTGTGTGCGAAGCTGCAGATACACAACAGTCACTATTCTTGAGGTAACTGTTGGACGATAATGACATCCGTCAAAAGTACTACCTGAAAGCTAACATTTACTAAAAATAGGCTCGCACTCCCGTCAGAAGAGCTGTTTTGATCTGGAGTGTCTAAAGCTTGCGTGACATAGAAGTACGAGTTGCAACTCCACATCCTCTTCTGTCAACTCTGTTACAGGTGACGGCAGTGAGATGGATGTCCATGGAGTGTAGGAGTGCCCATGTCACCATCCTCAAAGAGAGGCATAAAAAGTTCTGAAAAATGACTCCTAATAGATTTCAAACACTCTATTAGTTGGGTTTCAGAAAAAGTTTAAAGTATTGTGTACATCAAGCATTGCATTGTGATTTATCTTTTGTATCTGTAGAATTATAAATCGTAAATAAATTTCACTAATAGATTTAGCCTGAACAACATAATCTCTCAGAGGGGAAACAGGTGCTGGATGTGTAAGGACTTGAATCTCAGTGTTATTTCCTTTAAAACTGATGCTTTGCTGTAGATTTGAGAGTAAATACTGTTTTTGTGCATTCTGTTAGGTTAAGCGCGAGCTGCAATGAACTACATCTGTTGTCTAATGATATTTTGATGATACAAGCAAGAGCTCAGGAGTCTGACCATCAGTATCGATTAGAAAGGTCATCAAGGTTTTAATGTAAATATATATCGTGGTCCCGATGACATTGCTGATATATTGGAACCATCGATTTCACGCCGCAGGTTTGTGCCAATCTCTGAGCCAGGAATGTTCTGGGACAGGACTCGACTGAAAACTCATCACATGTATAAAGTGAAAGTTGGTTATAACAAGCACTTGTAGTGTCAGCCGGGGCTCAGTGGTAGCACTCTCACCTCTGTGTCAGAAGGTCGTGGGTTCAAGCACCACTCAGGGACTTGAGTAAATAAATCGAGGCTGACACTCCCAGTGCAGTGCTGGGGGAGTGCCGCACTGTCGGAGGTGCAGTGCTGGGGGAGTGCCGCACTGTCGGAGGGGCAGTACTGAGGGAGCGCTGCACTGTCGGAGGGGCAGTGCTGAGGGAGTGCCGAACTTTCGGAGGGGCAGTACTGAGGGAGTGCTGCACTGTCGGAGGGACAGTACTGAGGGGGTGCTGCACTGTCGGAGGGGCAGTACTGAGGGAGTGCTGCACTGTCGGAGGGGCAGTACTGAGGGAGCGCCGCACTGTCGGAGGGGCAGTGCTGAGGGAGTGCCGAACTTTCGGAGGGGCAGTACTGAGGGAGTGCTGCACTGTCGGAGGGACAGTACTGAGGGAGTGCTGCACTGTCGGAGGGACAGTGCTGGGGGAGTGCCGCACTGTCGGAGGGGCAGTACTGAGGGAGCGACGCACTGTCGGAGGGGCAGTACTGAGGGAGTGCCGCACTGTCGGAGGGGCAGTACTGAGGGAGCGCTGCACTGTCGGAGGGGCAGTGCTGAGGGAGTGCCGAACTTTCGGAGGGGCATACTGAGGGAGTGCTGCACTGTCGGAGGGACAGTACTGAGGGAGTGCCGAACTTTCGGAGGGGCATACTGAGGCAGCGCTGCACTGTCGGAGGGGCAGTCTTTCAGATGCGACGTTAAACCGAGGCCCCATCTGCTCTCTCAGGTGGATATAAAAGATCCCATGGCACTATTTCGAAGAAGAGCAGGGGAGTTATCCCTGATGTCATGGGGCCAATATTTATCCCTCAATCAACATAACAAAAACAGAATATCTGGTCATTATCACGTTGCTGTATGTGGGAGTTTGCTGTGTGCAATTTGGCTGCCGCGTTTCCTACATTACAACAGTGACCACACTTCCAAAAGGTACGCCATTGGCTGTAAAGCGCCTTGGGACTGGGACATCCGGTAGTTGTAAAGGTGCTATAGAAATGTAAGTCTTTCTTTCTTTTATTCAGCACCTTCCATGGCCACAGGACATCGCAAAGCGCTTCACAGACAACAAGTTACTTTTGAAATGTAGTCACTGTTGCAATTGGAATGTTTTATTACGTTAAAGGCATTATATAAATATAAGTAACTAGTGGGGTGCCGCAGGGATCAGTGCTGGGACACCAACTATTTACAATCTATATCAACGACTGGGAAGAAGGGACTGAGTGTAACGTAGCCAAGTTTGCTGTCGTTACAAAGATGGGAGGACACAAAAACCTACAAAAGGACATAGACAGGCTCAGTGAGTGGGCAAAAATTTGGCAGATGGAGTATAATGTTGGTAAGTGTGAAGTTATGCACTTTAGCAGAAAAAAAAAAATCAAGGAGCAAGTTATTATTTAAATGGAGAAAGATTGCAAAGTGCTGCAGTACAGCGGGACCTGGAGGTACTTGTGCATGAAACACAAAAGGATAGTATGCAGGTACAGCAAGTGATCAGGAAGGCCAATGGTATCTTGGTCTTTATTGCAAAGGCGATGGAATATAAAAGCAGGGAGGTCTTGCTACAGTTATATAGGGTATTGGTGAGGCCACACCTGGAGTACTGTGTGCATTTTTGTTTTCCATATTTTCGAAAAGATATACTTGCTTTGGAGGCAGTTCAGAGAGGGTTCACTAGGTTGATTCCGGGGATGAGGGGGTTGACTTATGAGGAAAGGTTGAGTAGGTTGGGCCTCTACTCGGTGGAGTTCAGAAGAATGAGAGGTGATCTTATCGAAACCTATAAGGTTATGAGGGGGCTTGACAAGGTGGATGCAGAGAGAATGTTTCCACTGATGGGGGAGACTAGAACTAGAGGGCATAATCTTAGAATAAGGGGCCGCCCATTTAAAACAGAGATGAGGAGGAATTTCTTCTCTCAGAGGGTTGTAAATCTATGGAATTCGCTGCCTTAGAGAGCTGTGGAGGCTGGGACATTGAATAAATTTAAGATAGAAATAGGCAGTTTCTTAAATGATAAGGGGATAAGGGGTTATGAGGAGCGGGCGGGGAAGTGGAGCTGAGTCCATGATCGGATCAGCCATGATCGTATTAAATGGCGGAGCAGGCCCGAGGGGCTGTATGGCCTACTCCTGCTCCTATTTCTTATGTTCTTATGTTAAGTTGTTGTTGTTGTAACGTAGGGAAAATGGCAGCCAATTTGCGCACAGCAAGCTCCCACAAACAGCAAAGAGATGATGACCAGGACACGCAGTTTGTTGGAGTGATTGTTTCTCACACCAGGATTGTTCCAGTTGTACTGCAGTTGATTGAGACCTCCTGCTGGTACTGGTTTTTAAAAGCATTCATGGGATGTGGGCATTTATTGCCCCTCCCTATAATTGCCCTTGAGAAGATGGTGGTGAGCCGCCTTATATAACTGAGTGGTTTACTGGGTCATTTCAGAGGGCAGTTGGGAGTCACATATCGGCCAGACCGGGTAAGGACGGCAGATTCCCTTCCCGAAAGGACATTAGTGAACCCGATGTGTTTTTACAACAATCCAGTAGTTTAATGGTCACCATTACTTTAAATTCCAGATTTTTTGCTTTAATTTCTTTCTATTTAATTAACTGAATTTAAATTCCCCAGCTGCCGTGGTGGGATTTGAACTTGTGTCCCCAGATCATTAGCCCAACCTCTGGATTACTGGTCCAGTGACATCACCACTGTGCTACCATTCCAGGGTGCTCAGGTTGGGAGCATATTCCAGCTCAGATATCACCAGCAGCGTCCGCTTCAACACACATAAACTGCACCAACTGTAAAGTGCCCAATAGCAGCGACTGGACTGGCTCGGGCCCTGCCTCTACTCCCACCCACCCACAGACACCTTCCTTTACACCTCCAAAACAATGCCCATTTCCTCCCCTAGCATTTATACAGTGCATGAAACGCAGTAAATCGGCCCAAAGTGCTTCCCAGGAGCGTTAGCAAACAATGCAATGAAACGCCCAATGTGTGTGGGCCACCTCGTTGCTAACCATTTTGTTTCAGCCCCTCGCCCCATCTCTTTCCCCACAGTGTGGCTAAGTTCACATCGAGCCAGGCTAGTGGATATTAGGTCAGGTGACCAAAGGCATGGTCAGAGAGGGAGGTTTTGAGGAGGAAGAGAGAGAGGTAGAGAGGTGGAGAGGTTTAGGGAGGGAGTTCTAGAGCTTGGGGCCCAGGCAACAGAAGGCACGGCCACCAATGTTGAGTGATTATAATCGGGGATGCTCAAGAGGGCAGAATTAGAGGAGCGCAGAGATCTCGGGGGGTTGTGGGGCTGGAGGAGATTACAGAGATAGGGAGGGGCGAGGGCCATGGAGGGATTTGTAAACAAGGATGAGGATTTTAAACTTGAGGCATTGCTGGACCGGGAGCATATGAAGTTAATTATGTGTTAAATGCAGGCTGCTATTTTTACCCAGTGAGCCCACACATCATGGCCATTACCTCACACTGACACTGACTCATTCACTGTGTATATTCAGAAATAATTAGAGTTTAACAGAATTACTTTTCTCCAGTTAAATATTTGACTGATTGGTGATAGGGGTACTTAGTCAGTCAGAATTGTCCATTTCCACAAGTATCTTAGAATCTTAGAATGGTTACAGCATAGAACATAAGAACATAAGAAATAGGAGCAGGAGTAGGCCATACAGCCCCTCGGGCCTGCTCTGCCATTTAATATCATGGCTGATTCGATCTTGGACTCAGCTCCACTTCCCTGCCCACTCCCTATAACCCCTTATCCCCTTATCAGTTAACAAAGTCAATCTCGGTCTTAAATTTATTCAATGTCCCAGCTTCCACAGCTCTCTGAGGCAGCGAATTCCACAGATTTACAACCCTCTGAGAGAAGAAATTCCTCCCCATCTCTGTTTTAAATGGGCGGCCCCTTATTCTAAGACCATGCCCCCTAGTTCTAGTCTCCCCTATCAGTGGAAACATCCTCTCTGCATCCACCTTGTCAAGCCCCCTCATAATTTTATATGTTTCGACAAGATCACCTCTCATTCTTCTGAATTCCAATGAGTAGAGGCCCAACCTACTCAACCTTTCCTCATAAGTCAACCACCTCATCCCAGGAATCAACCGAGTGAACCTTCTCTGAACTGCCTCCAAAGCAAGTATATATTTTCTCAAATATGGAAACCAAAACTGCACGCAGTATTCCAGGTGTGGCCTCACCAATACCCTGTATAACTGTAGTAAGACTTCCATCCCCTTTGCAATAAAGGCCAAGATACCATTGGCCTTCCTGATCACTTGCTGCATACTATCCTTTTGTGTTTCATGCACAAGTACCCCCAGGTCCCGCTGCACTGCAGCACTTTGCAATCTTTCTCCATTTAAATAATAACTTGCTCTTGGATTTTTTTCTGCCAAAGTGCATGACCTCACACCTTCCAACATTATACGCCATCTGCCAAATTTTTGCCCATTCACTTAGCCTGTCTATATCCTTTTGCAGATTTTTTGTGTCCTCCTAACACATTGCTTTTCCTCCCATCTTTGTATCGTCAGCAAACTTGGCTACGTTACACTCAGTCCCTTCTTCCAAGTCGTTAATATAGATTGTAAATAGTTGGGGCCCCAGTACTGATCCCTGCGGCACCCCACTAGTTATGATTGCCAACCCGAGAATGAACCATTTATCCCGACTCTCTGTTTTCTGTTAGTTAGTCAATCCTCTATCCATGCTAATATATTACCCCCAACCCCTTGAACTTTTATCTTGTGCAGTAACCTTTTATGTGGCACCTTGTCAAATGCCTTCTGGAAATCCAAATACACCACATCCACTGGTTCCCCTTTATCCACCCTGTTTGTTACATCCTCAAAGAATTCCAGCAAATTTGTCAAACATGACTTCCCCTTCATAAATCCATGCTGACTCTGCCTGACTGAATATTGCTTTACCAAATGTCCTGCTACTGCTTCTTTAATAATGGACTCCAACATTTTCCCAACCACGGATGTTAGATTAAGGGTCTATAGTTTCCTGCTTTTTGTCGGCCTCCTTTAAATAGGGGCATTACATTTGCAGTTTTCCAATCTGCTGGGACCTCCCCAGAATCCAGGGAATTTTGGTAAATTACAACCAATGCATCCACAATCCCTGCCGCTACTTCTCTTAAGACCCGAGGATGCAAGCCATCAGGTCCAGGGGATTTATACATTGGAAGGAGGCCATTCGGCCCATCGAGCCCGTGCCGGCTCTCTGCAAGAGCACCTCAGCCAGTCCCCCTCCCCCTCCCTTTCCCCGTAGCCCTGCAATTGTTTTCCTTCAGGAACTTATCCAACTCTAGTTTGAAAGCCACGATTGAGTCTGCCTCCACCACCCTCTCAGGCAGCGCATTCCAGATCCTAACCACTCGCTGTGTAAAAAAGTTTCCCCTCGTGTCGCCTTTGGTTCTTCTGCCAATCACCTTAAATCTGTGTCCTCTGGTTCTCGACCTTTCCACCAATGGGAACAGTTTCTCTCGATCGACTCTGTCCAGACCCCTCATGATTTTGAACACCTCGATCAAATCTCCTCTCCACCTTCTCTGCTCCAAGGAGAACAACCCCAGCTTCTCCAGTCTATCCATGTCACTGAAGTCCCTCATCCCTGGAACCATTCTCGTAAATCTCCCTCTGCACCCTCTCTAAGGCCTTCACATCCTTCCTAAAGTGCTGGGCCCAGAATTGGACACAATACTCCAGTTGAGGCCGAACCAGTGTTTTATACAGGTTCATCATAACTTCCTTGCTGTTGTACTCTGTGCCTCTATTTAAGAAGCCCAGGATCCCGTGTGCTTCTTTAACCGTTTTCTCAACCTGCCCTGCCACCTTCAACGATTTGTGCCCATATACCCCCCAGTCTCTCTGTTCATGCCCCCCCTTTAAATTATATCGCCTCTCCTCGTTCTTCCCACCAAAATGTATCAATTTGCACTTTCCTGCGTTAAATTTCATCTGCCACATGTTCCCCCATTCCACCGGCCTGTCTATTTCTTCCTTAAGTCTATCACTATCCTCCTTAATACAGAGAGATGTGTCTGTGAAACTCTACCACACAAGTAAATGCTCATTGAAGGTGGCTCAGTGGGCAGCTCTCTCATCTCTGCGTCAAAATGTTGTGGGTTCAAGCCCCACTCCAGAGACTAGAGTACAAAAATCCAGGCTGACACTCCCAGTGCAGTACTGAGGGAGTGCTGCACTGTCGGAGGGGCAGTACTGAGGGAGCCTCCGCTGCACTGTCGGAGGGCAGTACTGAGGGAGCGCCGTACTGAGGGAGCGCCGCACTGTCGGAGGGGCAGTACTGAGGGAGCGCCGCACTGTCGGAGGGGAAGTACTGAGGGAGCGCCGCACTGTCGGAGGGGCAGTACTGAGGAGCGCCGCACTGTCGGAGGGGCAGTACTGAGGAGCGCCGCACTGTCGGAGGGGCAGTACTGAGGGAGCGCCACACTGTCGGAGGGGCAGTACTGAGGGAGTGCTGCATTGTCGGAAGGGCAGTACTGAGAGTGCTGCACTGTTGGAGGAGCAGTACTGAGGGAGTGCTGCACTGTCGGAGGTGCTGTTTTTTGGATGAGACTTTAAACCGAGGCCCCGTCTGATCTCTCAGCTGAACATAAAAGATCCCATGGCACTATTTCGAAGACAAGCAGGGGAGGTCTCCCTGGTCTCCTGATCCTTCAATCAACACCCAAAAAAAGATTATCTGCTCATTATCACATTGCTGTGTGTGGGAGCTTGCTGTGCCCAAAGTTGTCTGCCGTGTTTCCCACATTGCAACAGTGACTACACTCCAAAAGTGCTTCATTGGCTGTAAAGCGCTGTGGGACGTCCTGGGGTCGGGAAAGGCGCTATATAAATGCAAGTTTTATTTGTTCCTGTCTATCACCTCGCGACAAAATTTCTCTTGTGAGTCATGACACTAATATTGATGTGAATTTGTTGGGAGGAGGCGGAGTGAAATTAGAATTACATTTCAGGGAAGGCCTCTTGTTTTACATTCAAACACGTATGTATAAAACAGTGTGAGTGAATGTGCCCAAAGATAAAGCGGAAATGTTTGCCCATTCTGTCTGGGTGTCGGACAGTGACAAGGTGCTGAGTGGGTTAACACGGAGCGCTTTGCAAACCTGTGCATTACCACAAGGAAATGTGAAATTCATTGATTTGCAAGCCACGTACAATTCTTTTTAAATTGCTTGTTGCGGCAATTAAGCGGCCCGTTGCATTAAGTAACAGTGACCTTTTGCACTTGGTAGTGCTCGGTGCTGCAGTGCTGGATCACATTGCATTATTTACACACATCTGCCGGAGGGGCACATCTGGGTGTGAAGCTCACATCTCAAGGCACGGCCCAGGATCACTGTGGTGGCAGCACAACATCGGCATCACACGGGGAGATGGGGATCCATTTTGCAATTTGTCTTGTGTTAAAAAAAGAAGCTCTGTTGCAGTTTTCCTCTCTGGAGGGATACGGATTGCAGCGTTTGTTTAACACTACTGGATAGAGGCTGCCGAGTACCCAGGGTACTTTGCATTATTGATCATGCTCAAAAAGGGTCAGGATTGGTGAATTAAGAAAGTGGGGGGGAAACAGAATAGTATTCATCTCAGTCAGCTTTGCATCTTGTATCGGAGATATTTCCAGGGGAGACTGTGAACTACTGAATCTCACAGGCACCAGGGACTGGCTTAGTGTGTTAGTGAGTGTGTGTCAGTGTCAGTGTGAGTCTGTGTGTGTCAGTGTGTGTCAGAGTGAGTGTGTGAGTGTATGTGTTTGTGTGTGTGTGTCAGTGAGTGTGTGTGTGTATGTGTCAGGGTGTCAGTGTGAGTCTGTGTGTGTCAGTGTGAGTGTGTCAGTGAGTGTGTGACAGTGTGAGTGTGTGTGTGTCAGTGAGTGTGTGTGTCTGTGTGTGTCAGTGTGAGTGTGTCAGTGAGTGTGTGAGTGTATGTGTTTGTGTGGGTGTGTGTGTGTCAGTGAGTGTGTGTTAGTGTGTGTGTGTGTCAGTGTGAGTCTGTGTGTGTCAGTGTGAGTGTGTCAGTGAGTGTGTGAGTGTGTCAGTGTGAGTGTGCGTGAGTGTGTGTGTGTCAGTGAGTGTGTGTGTGTCAGGGTGTCAGTGTGTGTGTCAGTGTGTGTGTGTGTCAGTGAGTGTGTCAGTGAGTGTGTGTGTGTGTGTCAGGGTGTCAGTGTGGGTCTGTGTGTGTCAGTGTGAGTGTGTCAGTGAGTGTGTCAGTGAGTGTGTGTGTGTGTCAGGGTGTCAGTGTGAGTCTGTGTGTGTCAGTGTGAGTGTGTCAGTGAGTGTGTGATAGTGAGTGTGTGTGTGTGTCTGTGAGTGTGTGTGTGTGTCTGTGAGTGTGTGTGTGTCAGTGAGTGTGTGTGGGTGTCAGTGTGAGTGTATGTGTGTCAGTGAGTGTGTGTGTGTCAGGGTGTCAGGGTGTGTGTCAGTGTGAGTGTGTCAGTGAGTGTGTCAGTGTGAGTGTGTGTGTGTGTGAGTGTATGTGTGTCAGTGAGTGAGTGTGTGAGTGTGAGTGTATGTGTGTCAGTGAGTGTGAGAGTGAGTGAATGTGTGAGTGTGAGTGTATGTGTGTCAGTGAGTGTGTGACAGTGTGAGTGTGTGTGTGTGTGTCAGGGTGTCAGTGTGAGTCTGTGTGTGTCAGTGTGAGTGTGTGTGTGTGTGTGTCAGTGAGTGTGAGTGTGTGTGTGTGCACACAGCAATGCAGAGGCAACACGGAGGTGCCTTTCTGCTGAATGTCGTGGGTTGGATTTAAACGCGACACCACATCAGCAAACAAAACAGGCAGGCGACAGAAAATGCTCCCGCGGCTCAGCGACCGAAAGGGAATCCGATTCTTTTGCTGAAAGCCTCTTTTTTTTTTTAAAGCACGTCAGTCCAACAGCAGCAGAAAGCAAAGATTAAGAGGCAGCCGCGGCGAGAGGAGCTGTGATATAATCTCCCCTTGCTGCATTGGAGCCGGGGCATGTGTGAGAGTGTGTGGGTGAGTGTGTGGTTGTGTATTGAGGGGGTGTTGGTGAGGTTGTCTGTGGGTGGGTGTGGGGTGTGTGTGTTTGTCACTGTGTCTGTCTGTGGGTGAGTGTGTGTGTGTGTGTGTGGCTGGGGGTGTGTGGGTGTGTGTGTGTGTGGGTGGGGGTGTGTGTTTGGGTGGGGGGGTGTGGGTGTGTGTGTGTGGGTGAGTGTGTGGGTGTGTGTGTGGCTGGGGGGGGGTGGTGTGTGGGTGTGTGTGTGTGTGGGGGGGGGGGGTGTGTGTGGCTGGGGGGGGGTGGTGTGTGGGTGTGTGTGTGTGTGTGGGGGGGGGGGTGTGTGTGTGGCTGGGGGGTGTGGGTGTGTGCCACACTGTGTGAGAGTGAGTGTGGGTGTGGGTGTCACTGTGTGACTGTGAGGGTGGGGGCGACACACGGACCAGCAGAAAGCCCCCCGCTCACACCGAGACCCCGAGAGAGCCCAGGCTGCGGCAGAGGGTCGCAGTGAGAGAGACAGCAGCCTACCTGGGGAAGCGGGGCTCCGGACGCGCTGAGCCGGATCGCCGGCTGGTGAGTCGGTGCCTTGTGTTCCGCGATAGTCTTCGGCCTGTCCGCACAGAGGCTGCCCTTGCCCCGGTGTCTGAGTGCTCGCCACCCCGGGGGGCTGTGTGTGGCACTGCCCGGCCCCCTCTCTGAGCTGCAGATTGCTGGTGTGTTTAAAGCTCAGGAATCTCCTGCACTCACTTCCCCAACACCCAGTGGGCTGATCCAAGCCTCTGTACAGCCAGCCTCTGTCTGTCTGTCTCCCACTGCCCAATCACACAGCACCAGCCCCACCGGAGGCTTTACCTGCTCGCAATCCTCAAATAGCCAGCCGCAGCTCGCAGCTACACCGCTTGCAAAATATAAATATCAAAATATAAAGGCAAGGGCCGAATCTCAGCTTCCTCACTCAGCAAGCGTAGCTCGGCCGACCAGCACAGCCCTGGGCAAACATCCACCCACTCACCCTCACCCATCCCATCCCCACCCACTCACCCTCACCCATCCCATCCCCACCCACTCACCCTCACCCATTCCATCCCCACCCACTCACCCTCACCCATCCCACCCCCACCCACCCTCACCCATTCCATCCCCACCACATCCCCACCCACACATTCCCCACCCATCCTCACCCATTCCATCCCCACCCACTCACCCTCACCCATTCCATCCCCACCCACTCACCCTCACCCATTCCATCCCCACCCACTCACCCTCACCCATTCCATCCCCACCACATCCCCACCCACACATTCCCCACCCATCCTCACCCATTCCATCCCCACTGCTAACCCCCACCCTGCAAGATGCTACATTTAACATCAACTGCCCTTCTTACAGAAGGCAGCTTTGGGCAGTGCCAGTCAAGCAAGGACATTCACCAGTGTAGCTTATTAATAGATCATATTCAGCAGACATAATTAGATTAGATTAACCCTTTCATGAAGGTTCAAACGACCTCTCAAAATAACCATCCTTTTGTTCCCCAAAGAGAAAACGGCAGATGCAGCAACTATAAAACCTTCAGAAAATATACAATATTACAACCCGAGGCTGAGAACATCAGAAATAGGAACAGGAGTCGGCCATTTGGCCTCTCGAGCCTGCTCCGCCATTTAATACGACCACGGCTGATCTGCTCATGGACTCAGCTCCACTTCCCTGCCCGCTCCCCATAACCCTTTACTCCCTTATCGCTCAAAAATCTGTCTATCTCCGCCTTAAATATATTCAATGACGCAGCCTCCGCAGCTCTCTGGAGCAGAGAATTCCACAGATTTACAACCCTCTGAGAGAAGAAATTCCTCCTCATCTCAGTTTTAAATGGGCGGCCCCTTATTCTGAGACTATGCCCCCTAGTTTTAGTTTCCCCTATGAGTGGAAACATCCTCTCTGCATCCACCTTGTCGAGCCCCCTCATTATCTTATATGTTTCGTTAAGATCACCTCTCATTCTTCTGAACTCCAATGAGTATAGGCCCAACCTACTCACCCTATCTTCATAAGTCAACCCCCTCATCTCAGGAATCAACCGAGGGAACATTCTCTGAACAGCCTCCAATGCAAGAATATCCTTCCTTAAATATGGAGACCAAAACTGTACACAGTACTCCAGGTGTGGCCTCACCAATACCCTGTACAGTTGTAGCAGGACTTCCCTGCTTTTATACTCCATCCCCCTTGCAATAAAGGCCAACATTGCATTGGCCTTCCTGATTATTTGCTGTACCTGTATATTCATTTTTTGTGTTTCATTCACAAGGACCCCCAGGTCCCTCTGTACTGCAGCACTTTGCAATTTTTCTCCATTTAAATTATAATTTGCTTTTCTATTTTTTCTGCCAAAGTGGATAACCTCACATTTTCCCACATTATACTCCATCTGCCAAATGTTTGCCCACTCACTTAGCCTGTCTATATCCTTTTGCAGATTTTTTGTGTCCTCCTCACAACTTGCTTTCCCACCAGCTTTGTATCATCAGCAAACTTGGCTACATTACATTCGGTCCCTTCATCCAAGTCATTAATATAGATTGTAAATAGTTGGGGTCCCAGCACCAATCCCTGTGGCATCCCACTAGTTACTGATTGCCAACCGGAAAATGACCCATTTATCCCGACTCTCTGTTTTCTGTTAGTTAGCCAATCCTCTATCCATGCTAATATATTACCCCCAACCCCGTGAACTTTTATCTTGTGCAGTAACCTTTTATGTGGCACCTTATCAAATGCCTTCTGGAAATCCAAATACACCACATCCCCTGGTTCCCCTTTATCCATCCTACTCATTACATCCTCAAAGAACTCCAGCAAATTTGTCAAACATGATTTCCCTTTCATAAAACTATGCTGACTCTACTTGATTGAATTTTGCTTTTCCAAATGTCCTGCTACTGCTTCCTTAATAATGGACTCCAGCATTTTCCCAACGACAGATGTTAGGCTAACTGGTCTATAGTTTCCTGCTTTTTGTCTGCCTCCTTTTTAAAATAGGGGTGTTACATTTGCGGTTTTCCAATCCGCTGGGACTGCCCCAGAATCCAGGGAATTTTGGTAGATTACAACCAATGCATCCACTATCTCTGCAGCCACTTCATTTAAGACCCTAGGATGTAAGCCATCAGGTCCAGGAGACTTGTCCGCCTTTAGTCCCATTATTTTACCAAGTACTACTTCATTAGTGATAGTGATTGTATTAAGTTCCTCCCTCCCTATAGCCCTTTGATTATCCACTATTGGGATATTTTTAGTGTCTTCTACCGTGAAGACCGATGCAAAATATTTGTTCAATGTCTCTGCCAACATTAACGGTACTGTTAAGGTTTCAGGAGCTGGTGTTTGAGGAGGCCGGATTTTATATTGTAATGAATGAGGGGTGCGGAACAAGCTGGTTATTGAGAGACAGGTGCAACTATATCGACCAGCGAGGAACCTTAAACAACATAAATTAAAGAAAGACTTGCATTTCTATAGCGCCTTTCACTATCTCAGGATGTGCCAAAGTGCTTTACAGCCAATGGAGTACTTTTGAAGTGTAGTCACTGTTGTAATGTGGGAAACACGGCAGGCAATTTATGCACAGCAAGCTCCCACAAACTGTAATATGATAATGACCAGATCATGTTTTTTTTTGTGATGTTGATTAAAGGATCAATATTGGCCCCACAACACCGGGGAGAACTCCCCTGCTCTTCTTCCAATAGTGCCCATGGGATGTTTTATGTCCACCTGAGAGAGCAGACAGGGTCTTGGTTTAATGTCTCATCTGAAAGACGGCACCTCCCACATGCAATGCTTCCTCAGTACTGCCGCTCTGACAATGCAACACTCCCTCAGTACTGTCCCTCCGACAATGCAACACTCCCTCAGTACTGTCCCTCCGACATTGCAGCGCTCCCTCAGTACTGCCCTCCCTCAGTGCAGCGCTCCCTCAGTACTGCCCCTCTGACAATGCAACACTCCCTCAGTACTGTCCCTCCGACAGTGCAGCGCGCCCTCAGTACAGTCCCTCCGACATTGCAGCACTCCCTCAGTACTGCTCCTCCAATAGTGCAGCACTCCCTCAGTACTGCTCCTCCAATAGTGCAGCACTCCCTCAGTACTGCCCCTCCGATGGTGCGGCGCTCCCTCAGTACTGCCCCTCCGACAGTACGGCGCTCCCTCAGTATTGCCCCTCCGACAGTGCAGCACTCCCTCAGTACTGCCCCTCCGACAGTGCAGCACTCCCTCAGGACTGCCCCTCCGACAGTACGGTGCTCCCTCAGGACTGCCCCTCCGACAGTGCAGCACTCCCTCAGTACTGCCCCTCCGACAGTGCGGCGCTCCCTCAGTACTGCACTGGGAGTGTCAGCCTGGATTTTGTGCTCAAGCCCCTGGAATGGGACTCGAACCCATGACCTTCTGACTCACAGGCGAGAGTGCTGTTATGATTAGGATTATGATTGGACAAGCTTTATTGTGCAGTTACCAAATTCCGCTCTGTGATCTTTTAATGGAGATGTTAAAGGAAACGGAATAATTCCTTCACTAAAATAGCGAGTGTTTAAGCGATGATAAAGCAGCGATGGTCACTCCCACCCGTAGAGCAAGGACTGCAACCAGCATCGGCATCGCAGGCTGCACTGATCAAACATACCCCTTACTACCAATGCATAGAGAGAACTTGCATTTACACAGCACCTCGCCCCATCCGCAGGCGTCCCAGACTATGTCACACATCAATTCATTGCTTTTGATCGGAAGTCATAGAATCTCACAGCACAGGAGGATCCCATTGGGCCCACCATGCCTGTGCCGGCTCTGTGACAGAGTGATCCAATCAGTCCCACTCTCCCCGCTCTTTCCCCACAGCCCGGCAAACTACCACTTTCCAAGTATTTATCCAATTCTCATTTGAAAGTTACTATTGAATCTGCTCCCACCGCCCTTTCAGGCAGCGCGTTCCCGATCACAACAACTCGCTGCGTAAAAACATTCTCCCCATCTCCCCCTCTGGTTCCATCGCCGATTATCGTCAATCTGTGTCCCCCTGGTTACCGACCCTCCTGTCCCGATCTCCTTATTTAATCTATCAAGACCCCTCATGATTTTGAACACCTCGATCAAATCTCCCGTTAACCTTCACTGCTCCAAGGAAAATAATCCCAGCTTCTCCAGTCTCTCCACGTCACTGAAGTCCCTCATCCCTGGTGCCATTGGCAGTAAATCTCCCTCTGCGCCCTCTCCAAGGCCTTGACATCCTTCCGAAAATGTGGGGCCCAGAATTGGACACAATACTCCAGCTGGGGCCTAACCAGTGTTTTCTCAAGGTTGTTGTTTTGCAGGAGCTCGTTTGTACAAAGCAAGCTCCCACAAACAGTATGTGAGCTGAATGTCCAGTTAGTCTTTTCTCTCCGGCAGAGCGAGTATTGGGGTTGGGGGTAATATATCAGCATGGATAGAGGATTGGCTAACTAACAGAAAACAGAGAGTCGGGATAAATGGGTCATTCTCTGGTTGGCAAGCAGTAACTAGTGGGGTGCCGCAGGGATCAGTGCTGGGACCCCAACTATTTACAATCTATATTAATGACTTGGATGAAGGGACTGAGTGTAACGTAGCCAAGTTTGCTGACAATACAAAGATGGGAGGAAAAGCAATATGTGAGGAGGACACAAAAACCTGCAAAAGGACATAGACAGGCTAAGTGAGTGGACAAAAATTTGGCAGATGGAGTATAATGTTGGAAAGTGTGAAGTTATACACTTTGGCAGAAAAAAATCAAAGAGCAAGTTATTATTTAAATAGAGAAAGACTGCAAAGTGCCGCAGTACAGCAAGACCTGGGGGTCCTGGTGCATGAAACACAAAAGGTTAGTATGCAGGTACAGCAAGTGATCAGGAAGGCCAATTGAATCTTGGCCTTTATTGCAAAGGGGACGGAGTATAAAAGCAGGGAAGTCTTGCTACAGCTATATAAGGTATTGGTGAGGCCACACCTGGAATACTGCATGGAGTTTTGGTTTCCATATTAACAAAAGGATATACTTGCTTTGGAGGCAGTTCAGAGAAGGTTTACTAGGTTGATTCCGGAGATGAGGGGGTTGACTTATGAGGAAAAGTTGAGTAGGTTGGGCCTCTACTCATTGGAATTCAGAAGAATGAGAGGTGATCTTATCGAAACATATAAGATTATGAGGGGGCTTGACAAGGTGGATGCAGAGAGGATGTTTCCACTGATAGGGGAGACTAGAACTAGAGGGCATAATCTTAGAATAAGGGGCCGCCCATTTAAAACTGAGATGAGGAGGAATTTCTTCTCTCAGAGGGTTGTAAATCTGTGGAATTCGCTGCCTCAGAGAGCTGTGGAAGCTGGGACATTGAATAAATTTAAGACAGAGATAGACAGTTTCTTAAACGATAAGGGAATAAGCGGTTATGGGGAGCGAGCGGGGAAGTGGACATAAGAATATAAGAACATAAGAATTAGGAACAGGAGTAGGCCATCTAGCCCCTCGAGCCTGCTCCGCCATTCAAAAGGATCATGGCTGATCTGGCCGTGGACTCAGCTCCACTTACCCGCCCTCTCCCCGTAACCCTTAATTCCCTTATTGGTTAAAAATCTATCTATCTGTGACTTGAATACATTCAATGAGCTAGCCTCAACTGCTTCCTTGGGCAGATAATTCCACAGATTCACAACCCTCTGAGAGAAGAAATTCCTTCTCAACTCGGTTTTAAATTGGCTCCCCCGTATTTTGAGGCTGTGCCCCCTAGTTCTAGTTACCAGTGGAAACAACCTCTCTGCCTCTATCTTGTCTATCCCTTTCATGATTTTAAATGTTTCTATAAGATCACCCCTCATCATTCTGAACTCCAACGAGTAAAGACCCAGTCTACTCAATCTATCATCATAAGGTAACCCCCCTCATCTCCGGAATCAGCCAAGTGAATCGTCTCTGTACCCACTCCAAAACCAGTATATCCTTCCTTAAGTAAGGTGACCAAAACTGCACGCAGTACTCCAGGTGCGGCCTTACCAATACGCTATACAGTTGCAGCAGGACCTCCCTGCTTTTGTACTCCATCCCTCTCGCAATGAAGGCCAACATTCCATTCGCCTTCCTGATTACCTGCTGCACCTGCAAACTAACTTTTTGGGATTCATGCACAAGGACCCCCAGGTCCCTCTGCACCACAGCATGTTGTAATTTCTCCCCATTCAAATAATATTCCCTTTTACTGTTTTTTTTTCCCAAGGTGGATGACCTCACACTTTCCGACATTGTATTCCATCTGCCAAACCTTAGCCCATTCGCTTAATCTATCCAAATCTCTTTGCAGCCTCTCTGTGTCCTCTACACAACCCGCTTTCCCACTAATCTTTGTGTCATCTGCAAATTTTGTTACACTACACTCTGTCCCCTCTGCCAGGTCATCTATGTATATTGTAAACAGTTGTGGTCCCAGCACCGATCCCTGTGGCACACCACTAACCACCGATTTCCAACCCGAAAAGGACCCATTTATCCCGACTCTCTGCTTTCTGTTCGCCAGCCAATTCTCTATCCATGCTAATACATTTCCTCTGACTCCGCGTACCTCTATCTTCTTCAGTAACCTTTTGTGTGGCACCTTATCGAATGCCTTTTGGAAATCTAAATACACCACATCCATCGGTACACCTCTATCCACCATGCTCGTTATATCCTCAAAGAATTCCAGTAAATTAGTTAAACATGATTTCCCCTTCATGAATCCATGCTGTGTCTGCTTGATTGCACTATTCCTATCTAGATGTCCCGCTATTTCTTCCTTAATGATAGTTTCAAGCATTTTCCCCACTACAGATGTTAAACTAACCGGCCTATAGTTACGTGTCTTTTGTCTGCCCCCTTTTTTAAACAGAGGCGTTACATTAGCTGCTTTCCAATCTGCTGGTACCTCCCCAGAGTGCAGAGCATTTTGGTAGATTATAACGAATGCATTTGCTATAACTTCCGCCATCTCTTTTAATACCCTAGGATGCATTTCATCAGGACCAGGGGACTTGTCTACCTTGAGTCCCATTAGCCTGTCCAGTACTACCCCACTAGTGATAGTGATTGTCTCAAGGTCCTCCCTTCCCACATTCCTGTGACCAGCAATTTTTGGCATGGTTTTTGTGTCTTCCACTGTGAAGACCGAAGCAAAATAATTGTTTAAGGTCTCAGCCATTTCCACATTTCCCATTATTAAATCCCCCTTCTCATCTTCTAAGGGGCCAACATTTACTTTAGTCACTCTTTTCCATTTTACATATCTGTAAAAGCTTTTACTATCTGTTTTTATGTTTTGCGCAAGTTTACCTTCGTAATCTATCTTTCCTTTCTTTATTGCTTTTTTAGTCATTCTTTGCTGTTTAAAATTTTCCCAATCCTCTAGTTTCCCACTAACCTTGGCCACCTTATACGCATACAAGTGGAGCTGAGTCCATGATCGGATCAGCCATGATCTTATTAAATGGTGGAGCAGGCTCGAGAGGCTGTATGGCCTATTGCTGCTCCTATTTATTTTTATGTTCTTATGTATTGATGGGTGAGACAGCGAGAGAACTCTTTCTTCAAGGATTGCTGTCCGATCTTTATCATCCACCCGAGTGGACAAAGCGACCTTCGGTTTACTGTCCAATGCCCTCCGACAATGGTGCTCCCCTCAGTATAGCAAAGTGCAGGCGGTATAGTGCGCTGACACAGCCCCAGAACCCAGTGGTCAATCATACACGCGTACTGGAGCTTAATGTCCAACACAAGAGACCCTCGGCAGTTGTGTCTTTAAGTGCAGCGATGAACTAAAGAGTAACATCGATTACTTTCCAGCCGACACATTCTCACTCTCGGCTCCAACCACCGAACTATCTGCCTGCTTTTTATCCTTCCAGCCTGCAAGCTGTTCCTCATCGACTTTAATTGGCTTTAAAGGTTTTTTACGACTCACCTGCCGTGCCTTGGTCATTTCGAAATGTTATACAATTCCTTAAAGCTGTATCCCTATCGCGAATACTCAGCTCTCAAAAGCCTCACAATATGGCTCACATATCATTCCTTGCTCACTGTTACAGTGTGGACTACGTCCTGGACTGGGACCTGACCCCACAACCTTTGGAATCAGAGGCGAGAGTGCCACAAACTGAGCCCAGGCTGATCAAATATTAGGACAATAGATGCCAATTTATCAGTAGCCAACACAGTCTGCATGAAATATATCTATAATATATTCAAATCATACACTTCCTCAAAACCTTACTTCCTGTTATGATTTGTCACACTGCTGTCAGGTTTTTCCCACTATTTATTCCCGTGTCCACATTTATAATGGGATGATCAATGTAAACATGTCACGCTGTAATTATACTCTCCCACCAGTGGTGGCACTGTAGCTCTTCAGTTGCACATTTCACAGCTCCTTAACCTATAATGCAGCGATATCTTACCGTCAACCAACTCCACCTCTCTGCTTCCCAAACTGTGATTATTGCTATTTGCTTAAGCAACGCCCCAATTTCAAAATTCTCATCCTTGTTTTCAAATCCTTCCATGGCCCTCACCCCTCCCTATCTCTGTAATCTCCTTCAGCCCCACAACCCGAGAGATGTCTGCACTCCTCTAATTCTGCCCTCCTGAGCATCCCTGATTATAATCGCTCCACCATTGGTGGCCGTGCCTTCAGCTGCCTGGGCCCCAAGCTCTGGACTCCCTCCTTAAACCTCTCCGCCTCTCTTTCCCCCTTCAAGACGCTCCTTAAAACCTATCTCTTTGACCAAGATTTTGGTCATCTGCTCTACTTTCTACTTATGTGGCTTGGTGTCAAATTTTTTTATCTCATAATACTCCTGTGAAGCGCCTTGGGACTTTTCACTACCGCAAAGGCGCTACATAAATGCAAGTTGTTGTTGTAAAATAATAATATGAAATTAAAAGATATAAAATGTATAACTGTAATATGAAGTTTGAATTATTTCTGTTTGCAATGATCCAATTATCCTCTCCAGTATCTCATGTAGATCCAGTATATGAGTAGTGTGAGCCATGCCGTGTGAGGAGGGTAGCGAGCTCGGGAGGAACAGGGGACGTTGGGTCTCCGGTTCCCAAAGCTCTCCCCCACTGGGGGTTTTCCTCGCCTGGTGTCTGGGTCTGTTGTAGACTCACTGATAGAGATTGATCGGTGTGATTGGTCAACAACTCCAGTATCGGTGGATCCTGCGACTCCCAGGATGGGAGAAGGTGAACTCGATGGACCCTGGTCTTTTATCGTCTAGCTCTCCCTAATGCACTCTCTGAAGCTGCTTTATCGGAAGACTGCACGCGGTTTTAACTGCGTGTTTGTGAGGCCACAGGTGATTGACTAGCAGTAATATACGAGTCTTGTGGCAAACCCAAGCACGTGGAGTTGGGATAATTACTCTGATAAGTGACTTAATGCAGTGTTGCTCTGCTTTAATTATGGGCGAGATAAATGGGCGTCTCCAATGCAATCTGTGACTTGTCTCTGCCACCCTGTAATGTACGTACTGTGAGGATGCTCACAGGTTGGTGCAGCTATTGAGTTGGGAGTGGCTTAGCCAGTCATGTGATGTTCGCAAAACTCAATAAAACCCCAGCCAGTTGGATTCGGGGGATCCACGATGGGGCAGGTGGTTGTGAGCCTGGTGAATGAACCGTTGGGCTGGATTTTCGCAGACTCTGCGACCAGGTTTTTGCCACGATTTGACCCCCCCACAGCCATTAGCAATGTGTGAGGAGGACACAATAAACTTGCAAAAGGACATAGACAGGCTAAGTGAGTGGGAAAAATTTGGCAGATGGAGTATAATGTGGGAAAGTGTGAGGTTATGCACTTTGGCAGAAAAAATCAAAGAGCAAGATATTATTTAAATGGAGAAAGATTGCAAAGTGCCGCAGTACAGCGGGACCTGGGGGTACTTGTGCATGAAACACAAAAGGATAGTATGCAGGTATAGCAAGTGATCAGGAAGGCCAATGGTATCTTGGCCTTTATTGCAAAGGGGATGGAGCATAAAAGCAGGGAAGTCTTGCTACAGCTATACAGGGTATTGATGAGGCCACACCTGGAGTACTGTGTACAGTTTTGATTTCCATATTTAAGAAAGGATATACTTGCTTTGGAGGCAGTTCAGAGAAGATTCCATTGGCCTTCCTGATCACTTGCTGTACCTGCATACTATCCTTTTGTGTTTCATGCACAAGTACCCCCAGGTCCCGCTGCACTGCGGCACTTTGCAATCTTTCTCCATTTAAATAATAACTTGCTCTTTGATTTTTTCTGCCAAACTGCATAACTCATACTTTCCAACATTATACTCCATCTGCCAAATTTTTCCCACTCACTTAGCCTGTCTATGTCCTTTTGCAAGTTTATTGTGTCCTCCTCACACATTGCTTTTCCTCCCATCTTTGTATCATCAGAAAACTTGGCTACGTTACACTCAATCCCTTCTTCCAAGTTGTTAATACAGATTGTAAATAGTTGGGGTCCCAGCACTGATCCCTGCGGCACCCCACTAGTTACTGATTGCCAACCCGAGAATGAACCAATTATCCCGACTCTCTGTTTTCTGTTAGTTAGCCAATCCTCTATCTATGCTAATATATTACCCCCAACCCCATGAACCTTTATCTTGTGCAGTAACCTTTTATGTGGCACCTTGTCAAATGCTTTCTGGAAGTCCAAATATACCACATCCACTTGTTCCCCTTTATCCACCCTGTTCCTTACATCCTCAAAGAATTCCAGCAAATTTGTCAAACATGACTCCCCCTTCATAAATTTGCTAATTAACCAACCAGTTCTCCATAGTAATGTGTGGCTATGAATTCTTAAGCAAAGAACCCATGAAGCAAACACATTACACACTTCATAAGAAGAGCTGTGATAAGATAAAAATCGACAGATTGTCCACCTGGTCAGTGAGAATGTAATGAGGCGTGAAAGGGGAGTTTGGGTACAATCTCGTTCACAGAGCCTGGTAACAATGTGTAATTCTCTGCCACAAATTGTCCACAAAACAGTGTCCAGAAATACTTCAAAAAGGTAAATAGATGGATTTTGGAAGAAAGAGGATTGTTAAAGAGCATGGTGGCATGCAGGTGAGTGGGATTAGACTGGGTGGGATATTAAAGGGGGGAGTGAGGGGGAGAGTGGGATTGGACTGGGTGGGATATTAAAGGGGGGGAGTGAGGGGGAGAGTGGGATTAGACTGGGTGGGATATTAAAGGGTGCGGGGAGTGAGGGGGAGAGTGGGATTAGACTGGGTGGGATATTAAAGGGTATGGGGAGTGAGGGGGAGAGTGGGATTAGACTGGGTGGGATATTAAAGGGTGCGGGGAGTGAGGTGAGAGTGGGATTAGACTGGGTGGGATATTAAAGGGTATGGGGAGTGAGGGGGAGAGTGGGATTAGACTGGGTGGGATATTAAAGGGTATGGGGAGTGAGGGGGAGAGTGGGATTAGACTGGGTGGGATATTAAAGGGGGGAATGAGGGGGAGAGTGGGATTAGACTGGGTGGGATATTAAAGGGTGTGGGGTGTGAGGGGGAGAGTGGGATTAGACTGGGTGGGATATTAAAGGGTATGGGGAGTGAGGGCAAGAGTGGGATTAGACTGGGTGGGATATTAAAGGGGGGAGTGAGGGGGAGAGTGGGATTAGACTGGGTGGGATATTAAAGGGGGGAGTGAGGGGGAGAGTGGGATTAGACTGGGTGGGATATTAAAGGGGGGAGTGAGGGGGAGAGTGGGATTAGACTGGGTGGGATATTAAAGGGTATGGGGAGTGAGGGGGAGAGTGGGATTAGACTGGGTGGGATATTAAAGGCCGTGGGGTGTGAGGGGGAGAGTGGGATTAGACTGGGTGGGATATTAAAGGGGGGAGTGGGGGGGAGAGTGGGATTAGACTGGGTGGGATATTAAAGGGTACGGGGAGTGAGGAGAGAGTGGGATTGGACTGGTTGGGATATTAAAGGGTACGGAGAGTGAGGGGAGAGTGGGATTGGACTGGGTGGGATATTAAAGGGTGCGGGGAGTTCTTGTGATCGGGAATGCGCTGCCTGAAAGGGCGGTGGACAGAGTTTCAATTGTAACTTTCAAAAGAAAATTGGATAAATAGTTGAAAAGGAGAAATGTGCCGGGCTGTGGGGAAAGAGTGGGGGAGTGGGACTGATCGAATCGCTCTGTCACAGAGCCGGCACAGGAACGATGGGCCGAATGGCCTCCTCCTGTGCTGTGAGGTTCTATGATTCTTTACCAAGAATTATGCTGAAGCAATGAGATATTACCAAGTTATCCCTTTACATGTTAAAGGAAGACTGTGATTTTTTTTGTAAATGCTCATTTATTTGAAGGTGAGCTATTAATAGCTCAGATCTCCCGACATTCCAAGGATTTATGTTCACTGATGATCTGAAGTGAGGGATTCAAAGCTTCAGCCCTGTGCAGTGCCTGGGAACAAGGGGACACTGCATTGGGTACCCAACTCTGGCATGATAGCAGCCGCTCGGTTCCACTTAACCGCATCAATATGTATATACGTCTTACATTATGTATTCTGACTTGGGAAACTTCTGATCATTACGTCGTTATATTAGTAATTCTAAATCCAAGCTCGTCAAAACTGCACGTACATTTTCATTGAATAACAGCCTTGATGAGGCAGCAATTTTTCACTGTCATTTTCTGCTAATATTGTAATTCCATCACTATCTTCATCAATCTGCCAATTAAAAATCTATCTACATAATTAAAATGCCTGGAGTTGAGTGAGTTACTTCTTTCAACAACATCAGAAATTGTCACATTCCCAAGTGTCATGCCTCAAATTGTCACATCACCAAACGTCACGCCTCAAATTGTCACATCACCAAACGTCACACCTCAAATTGTCACATCACAAAGTGTCACGCCTCAAATTGTCACAGCTGAAACGCACCTGTCGGGTACTAAAACTGTGATGGGCTCAAATAGCTGCTTACCTGTTCAGTAACCAATCAAATATCCAATTGATTAAATATCAGCAAATCAGAAGTAGAAAAACAAGTAACCAATGAGAATGAGTAGCCAGCAGAAGACTCACCAATCAAATCTCCATGTTATTTTGCAAAGTTAACATTCAAAAACACACAAAGACCACAAAACCAGCCAAACAAATCGCTCAAACACTTCCAGTGGGCGTGACTTATCCTCAGCGCGTCCATTACAGAAAGGTTTTCAAAATAAATAACAAGGAACAGGTGGAACTGAAATAAATCACAAAATAACTTTGATCTCACCAACAAGGGGGGTAAATTCTAAACTAATCTGCGGAAAGAATATTTCAGTGAGCAAGTGAAGCAGTCACTGTTGATTTGTTCAAATACCTGTACAAATTAGATAGATGTCGTTCAGAGAATAACACTGTGGGGTCCAGAATCTCAGCAATGTGAGCCATGACCTTTGGTGGGGGGGGGGGGGGGGCGAGAGTAGCGAGCTCGGGGGGAACACGGGACTTTGGGCCTCTGGTTCCCAAAGCTCTTCCCCACTGGGGGTTTTCCTCGCCTGGTGTCTGGGTCTGTTGTCGACTCACTGATAGAGATTGATCACTGTGATTGGTCAACAACTCCAGTATCGGTGGATCCTGCGACTCCCAGGATGGGAGAAGGAGAAATGGGTGTACCCTGGTCTATTTATGTCTAGCTATCCCTATGTTCCTATAAAATTGCCCTCTCCTGATGGAAATCCATCCAGTAAGCCTTGGTGAGGTGCCGTGGGCTTCAGTTCCATCCGCTTCCTGCAGCATTTACATTTCCCCTGGTCCCTCTATTTCCTGGGTTTTATGATATCCAAGGTCTTTGACCCTCAGTGCCTCTCTGTCCAATTCACAGCATCCCCTGCCCAAGAGCAACCCACCAGGAGACCTAACTGCGCTAGCTTAACAGTTCTGCGAGAAGCACATCGCACTTTAAATGTGTCTGTTGTGTAAAAGATGTTTTTCTACGAGGTTCAAATTGCCCTGGAACCAAATGAATCATCATATCATCATAGGCAGTCCCTCGGAATCGAGGAAGACTTGCTTCCACTCTAAAAGTGAGTTCTCAGGTGACTGAACAGTCCAATACGGGAATTACAGTCTCTGTCACAGGTGGGACAGACAGTGGTTGAGGGAAAGGGTGGGTGGGGAGTCTGGTTTGCCGCACGCTCCTTCCGCTGCCTGCGCTTGGTTTCTGCATGCTCTCGGCGACGAGACTCGAGGTGCTCAGTGCCCTCCTGAATGCACTTCCTCCATTTAGGGTGGTATTTGGCCAGGGACTCCCAGGTGTCGGTGGGGATGTTACACTTTATCAGGGAGGCTTTGAGGGTGTCCTTGAAACGTTTCCTCTGCCCACCTGGGGCTCGCTTGCCATGTAGGAGTTCCGAGTAGAGCGCTTGCTTTGGGAGTCTTGTGTCAGGCATGCGGACAATGTGGCCCGCCCAACGGAGCTGGTCGAGTGTGGTCAGTGCTTCGATGCTGGGGATGTTGGCCTGATCGAGAACACTGACGTTGGTGCGTCTGTCCTCCCAGGGGATTTGCAGGATCTTGCGGAGACAGCGTTGGTGGTATTTCTCCAGCGATTTGAGGTGTCTACTGTATATAATCCACGTCTCTGAGCCATACAGGAGGGCGGGTATTACTACATTTACATAAACATTTACTTACTCTCCACTTATCTCCCATCAACTCTCACACAAACGTCTCTGATATTATCTCTGGTCTATGCTCTGTTTCTTGCCTGTAACTGCAGTGAGCTTGTAGCACTGTTGATTGGTTCATGTCAACCACATGACACCACAGACCAATCAGATCCCCAGAAAAATCATACACGGCAGCCATGTTGGATATTCATCAAAAGAGAAAGAGAATCAGGAGTTCACCAACTAAATTAGCTAAATAGAGTCGCAAAGGCGTCCGACTTTATTAAATTATCTATTGAAACATGTGGTTGATAAAATTAACAGGATGATAACCTAGCTAGAATACTAACCAGTGTTCGGCAAATCAAGTTAGAACACATCTGTGGAGAGAAGTGACAAGTGGGAGGAGGGCAAGGAATGAGCTCACAGGGGGAGAAGGGAAGTTTAGGAGTGGAGGAAATGAACTGGCAGACAGCAAGGACTCCAAGGCGGAGGGACAAGAAGCCAATTGCTACAGATCCATCCGCTGTGCTGCGGGAGATGAATCTTCGAAGTCGATGAAACGGCAGCCACTGCAGAGCTGCTGTTCTGAACAACCTGAGGAAACGATGTGAGGGTGTAGTGTGTGCACCTGTGAGTGGCTTAGCCAGTCACGTGATGTTCACAAGCCTCAATAAAACCCCAGCCAGTTGGGTTCGGGGGATCCACGATGGGGCAGGTGGTTGTGAGCCTGGTGGATGAATCGGTAATGTGTCGTGCGATTGTTAAACCTTTGCTAATAAATCAACTAGTTCTTAATAGTTGCTGTGAATTCCTAAGTAAAGAACCCATGAAGCAAATACATTACAGAGGGGTTCACTGTTACACCTGTCGGTACAGGCGATGTGTGAGCAATGAGCATACCACCCGATTATACCCACTTCATCAGGTCCACCCAATTTTTGCCGTTGACCAGTTCGATCCAGCCCAGCTCTCTCGACAGTCCTGAACTTTAACAATTCCCCCAAAACTCAAAACTATTGGCTTGAAGTCTTTGCCGTTCCAGGAGTTGGAGATATACCAGATCAGCAAAACCTCATTTACATTTCCTTTCCCTGCTCCATCAAGGTGATTAAGGGCCGTATTTTACTTGGGTGGAAGATTATTTAAGGTTTAAATCCTTCCATCAAAATACAATAAGGGGCTAATCTCGCCGATGTGAAATGTGGAGAGCACAAATTAAGCACGTTAGACATACTCGACTAAATGCCCTCAATTTAGATTTGTAGAATCCGTAATACATTAAACTTATTAGCAGATATCAAATGGCGCAAAATATTCATCATTTTAATTGGACTCTGCATCATAAACTGTAACTTGTCTCTCTAATCTCTCCTGTCTTCCCCTATCACCGACCTTCCCTTTTGTTCTTACCTCCCCCTCCCCCTTTCAGTGCGGGTTAAGAATCCGTTCTCTCCGAACACTCTCCAGTTGTGACCAAGGGTCATCGACCCGAAACGTTAACTCTGCTTCCTCTCCACAGACGCTGCCTGACCCGCTGAGATTTCCAGCATTTTCTGTTGTTATTCCGGATTCCAGCATCCGCGGGATTTTGCTTTTGTGATAAACTGTAATTGCGCTGGTTACAGTACGCTGTACGAGAAAATCCGGAGTATGACCAGGCCATTCAGCCCACTGCAGTCAGAGTCCATGTTTCATTCTTCTATCCTGCCCCCTCCCCCTCCCTCCACCTCCTCTCCCCATGCCCCCTCCCTCATCCCCACTCCCTCTCCCCCTGCCCTCTCCCTCCACACCTCCTCTCCCCCCGCCCCTCCCTTCACGTCCCTCTCCTCCCGCCCCCTCCCCCCACCCCCTCTCCCCCCTCACCCTCCTCCCGCTCCCTCCCTCCGCCCCCTCCCTCCACACCTCCTCTCTCCCCCCCCGTCCCCTCCCTCCACACCCCCTCTTCCCTGCCCCATCCCTCCATCCCCCTCTCCCCTCCACCCCTCGCTCCCCTTCACCACTTCCCTCTCCCCCCTCTCCTCCCCCCTCCCTCACACCACCTGCGAAACTCTTGCTTCAGGAATGCTAATTTCCTTCTCTAACCTCCCCCAGAAACAGTGCGTTTGTCTTGGTAATATCTCTCCAGCCCTCGTTTTTGGTCGTACCTGTTAGAATCCAAGCACCAAATCTCCAGGACGACGTGACAGGAGGTCCTAGTGACCGATGTTCCGCTCAGCTGTCTTCAGCTACTTCCATCAATGATCTTCCCTCCATCACAAGGAGTGGGGCTGGTGTTTGCACAGTGTCTGACTCCACTCACAACGTCTCCAATACTGCAACAGCTCATACCCGCTCACAGCGACAGCTAAATGTGCATCACACAGGCACCAGGTGATGATCCATCAGCAACAAGACAAGGCCCATTGGCCAAAGGCCCAACCCTCACCATTGGCCAAAGGCCCAACCCTCACCATTGGCCAAAGGCCCAACCCTCACCATTGGCCAAAGGCCCAACCCTCACCATTGGCCAAAGGCCCAACCCTCACCATTGGCCAAAGGCCCAACCCTCACCATTGGCCAAAGGCCCAACCCTCACCATTGGCCAAAGGCCCAACCCTCACCATTAGCCAAAGGCCTAACCCTCACCATTGGCCAAAGGCCCAACCCTCACCATTGGCCAAAGGCCCAACCCTCACCATTGGCCAAAGGCCCAACCCTCACCATTGGACAAAGGCCCAACCCTCACCATTGGCCAAAGGCCCAACCCTCACATTGGCCAAAGGCCCAACCCTCACCATTGGCCAAAGGCCCAACCCTCACCATTAGCCAAAGGCCTAACCCTCACCATTGGACAAAGGCCCAACCCTCACCATTGGCACCACCATCACTGAGACCCCGTCACAAAAATCCGGGGCTTCACCGCTGACCAAAACCGGACTGGCCACTTCAATAACGTGTCCACAAGAGCAGGACAGAGGCTCATTGCTCTGCAACAATTGGATCACCTCTTGACCCCTCAAAGCCTTTCCACCATCGAGAAGACTCGAGTCAAGAGTGTGATGGAATGCTCACCACTCAACTCGATGGAACAAAACAGCAACAACACTCAAGCTGTTTAACACCGCCCAAAGCAGAGCAGTGCATCTGATGGGTGGCCAGCCACAACTCGATTTGTGCAAAATTAGTAAATGAATGAGTGACCACTAAACTCAACACTCACCCCATCCACCACCTTCAACACTCACTCCCTCCACCACCGGCGCCCCCTGGCTGCAGTGTGTACCATCTACAAGATGCACTGCAGCAACTCGCCAAGGCTTCTTCGGCAGCACCTCCCAAACCCACAACCTCTACCACCTAGAAGGACAAGGGGTGGGGGGCCGGGGTGGGGGGTGGGGTGGGGCAGGCTGGGGCTGGGGGGCCGGTAGAGTTTAACGGTGTGCATGTGATGTCAGGGATAGGTTGCCTGCTCGGAGGCCGCCTGATTGGCAGGCTGGCGTCCAGTCCATCAGGGAACGCTGGACAGGAGGCTGCAACCCCGAAGGGGGGGGGCGATCCCCGACCTTGGGGGGCTTTATATGAGGGGGGGATGATTGGGGGGGGGGGGAAGGTGGTACGGGGGAGGGGGAGGGAATGGTAATGGGGGAGGGGGGGCATGGTATGGGGGGTGGGCAGCGGGGGAGGGGGGCCTCCTGCCCCGCGGGGTTTGCTCCCCTCGCTGCCCCGAGGTTTGGGATCTTCCCCTGCTGGCCACAGTTACATCCCCAGAGCAGGAACAATCCGAGTCTTCCGGCATCATTATCATATTTAAAGTGACAATCTGTCTCCTGGGAGCGGGTTGTCTGCACCCCCCCCACCCATTCCCCCACATCCCCCATTCCACCACCCCCCCCCCCCCCACCACCCACATTCCCCCATTTCCCCCCCCACCACCCCCATTCCCCCACATCCCCCTACCCCCCACCCCCCCCCCCACCACCCACATTCCCCCATTCCCCCCATCTGCCCCCCCCCCACCTCAGTTAAAACCGGAGATGAGCAGATTGGGATCGGGATGCAGATTTTTAACACTTTAACCTCCCACCCGAACCCTGACCCCGACCCATTTGCTCTTTGGGGTTAAAATTCCCTTCCCTCATGACTTTCTCACCCGATTGGAAAAATCCGTGGAACCTCGCTGGGCACAACGCTCGCACTGGAAAGGATGAAACGCAGGCCTTTCCCAGAACCCTGAAATAATGCATCACAGGAGGCCATTCGGCCCATCCAGTCTGTGCCCGCTCTTTCAGACCGATCCAGACAGCCCCACTCCCCCGCTCTCTCCCCAGATCCCTCCTTAAAGTATTTATCCAGTGCCCTGCAGAGAGCCACGATGAACCTGGACCCACCGCCCCATCATGCAGTGCGTTCTAAATCCTAAACACTTGCTGTGTAAAAAGGTTGCTCTCCTGTTGTCTCTATCAATAACCTGAAGTCTGTGCACTCTAGTTATCAATCCCCCGCCACTGGGAACAACTTGGCTTTATTTATTTAGAGTTAACATACGGCTAGAATTGCTTACCATTGACTTGCAGCATTGGGAATCAATGCAATGGCCTGCTTAGGGTTACAGCGAATCAATTTATTATGACTAGTAAATCTCCCAATACCACAACCCGAGGATTAAATATCAAACAAGTTTGCCTAATCTACGCCCACGCCACTGAATGATTTCCAATGTTCTCCGAACTCAGTCGTGAGGCTCAAATTGTATTTGCAAAACTGTCAGCGTGGCGAAGGCACGGCTCCCGTGATTGGCAGCCGCTGAATCGTACAGTTCGGCTGTAGGCTCGGACATTCAACGCAAGGTCAAACTGGTCCCACAGCTTGTGACTGACATTTCAGCTCAAATGTAAAGAAAGACAGACTTGCATTTATATAGCGCCTTTCACGACTAATGAAGTACTTTTGGAGTGTAGTCACTGTTGGAATGTACGAATCACAGCAGCCAATTTGCGCACAGCAAGCTCCCACAAACAGCAATGTGATAATGACCAGATCATCTGTTCCAGTGATGTTGGTCAAAGGATAAATATTGCTCAGGACACCGGGGAGAACTCCCCTGCTCTTCTTCAAAATAGAGCCTTGGGATCTTTTACACCCATCTGAGAGAGCTGACAGGGCCTCGGTTTAAGGTCTCATCCAAAAGATGGCACCTCCAACACTGCAGCGCTCTCTCAGTACTGCCCCTCCGACAGTGCAGCGCTCCCTCAGTACTGCCCCTCCGACAGTGCCGTGCTCCCTCAGTACTGCCTCTCCGACAGTGCAGCGCTCCCTCAGTACTGCCTCTCCAACAGTGCAGCGCTCCCTCAGTACTGCCCCTCCGACAGTGCAGCGCTCCCTCAGTACTGCCCCTCCGACAGTGCAGCGCTCCCTCAGTACTGCCCCTCCGACAGTGCAGTGCTCCCTCAGTACTGACCCTCCGACAGTGCAGTGCTCCCTCAGTACTGACCCTCCGACAGTGCGGTGCTCCCTCAGCACTGCCCCTCCGACAGTGCAGCACTCCCTCAGTTCTGCTCCTCCGACAGTGCGGTGCTCCCTCAGCACTGCCCCTCCGACAGTGCAGCACTCCCTCAGTTCTGCCCCTCCGACAGTGCAGCGCTCTCTCAGTACTGCCCCTCCGACAGTGCGGTGCTCCCTCAGTACTGCCCCTCCGACAGTGCGGTGCTCCCTCAGTACTGCTCCTCCGACAGTGCGGTGCTCCCTCAGCACTGCCCCTCCGACAGTGCAGCACTCCCTCAGTTCTGCCCCTCCGACAGTGCAGCACTCCCTCAGTTCTGCCCCTCCGACAGTGCAGCGCTCTCTCAGTACTGCCCCTCCGACAGTGCGGTGCTCCCTCAGTACTGCCCCTCCGACAGTGCGGTGCTCCCTCAGTACTGCCCCTCCGACAGTGCGGTGCTCCCTCAGTACTGCCCCTCCGACAGTGCAGCGCTCTCTCAGTACTGCCCCTCCGACAGTGCGGTGCTCCCTCAGTACTGCCCCTCCGACAGTGCGGTGCTCCCTCAGTACTGCCCCTCCGACAGTGCGGTGCTCCCTCAGTACTGCCCCTCCGACAGTGCGGCGCTCCCTCAGTACTGCCCCTCCGACAGTGAGACACTCCCTAAGTCATCATCATCATCATAGGCAGTCCCTTGGAATCGAGGAAGACTTGCTCCCACTCTAAAAGTGAGTTCTCAGGTGACTGAACAGTCCAATATGGGAATTACAGTCTCTGTCACAGGTGGGACAGACAGCGGTTGAGGGAAAGGGTGGGTGGGGAGTCTGGTTTGCTGCACGCTCCTTCCGCTGCCTGCGCTTGGTTTCTGCATGCTCTCGGCGACGAGACTCGAGGTGCTCAGCACCCTCCCGGATGCACTTCCTCCACTTAGGGCGGTCTTTGGCCAGTGAGGCAGTCTTTCCATCAAGAGTGGTGGACAAGGGACTGAGTGAGGGAGGGAGTGAGGGAGGGAGTGAGGGAGTGAGGGAGTGAGGGAGTGAGGGAGGTAGTGAGGGAGTGATGGAGGTAGTGAGGGAGGGAGTGAGGGAGCGAGGAAGGCATTGATGGAGGGAGGGAGTGATGGAGGGAGGGAGTGATGGAGTGAGCGAGTGAGGAAGGGAGGGAGTGAAGGAGGGAGGGAGTGAGGAAGGGAGTGAGAGAAGAAGGGATGGAGTGAGGGAGGGATGGAGTGAGGGAGGGATGGAGTGAGGGAGGGAGGGAGGGATGGAGTGAGGGATGGAGTGAGTGAGTGAGAAAGGAAGTGAAGGAGTGAGGGAGGAAGGGAGGGAGGAGTGAGGGAGGAGTGAGAGAGGGAGGAGTGAGGAGGGGAGGAGTGAGGAAGGGAGGAGTGAGGGAGGGACTGAGGGAGGGAGGGAGGGAGTGATGTAGTGAAGCAGAGAGTGAGTGAGGGAGGGACCGAGGAAGGGAGTGAGAGAGTGAGGGCGGGAGGGAGTGAGAGAGTGAGGGTGGGAGGGAGTGAGAGTGTGAGGGTGGGAGGGTGGGAGGGAGTGAGAGTGTGAGAGAGTGAGGGTGGGAGGGAGTGAAAGAGTGAGGGTGGGAGGGACAGAGAGAGTGAGGGGTGGCTTGAGTGAGTGAGGGTGTGAGGGTGTGAGGGATGGCTTGAGTGAGTGAGGTGTGAGGGATGGAGGGAGGGAGGAGTGAGGGATGGAGAAAGGTAGGGAGAAAGGTAGGGAGAAAGGGAGGGAGTGGGTGAGGGAGGAGTGAGGGATGGTGTGGGGGAGGGAAGGAGGGAGTGAGGGAGGGAAGGAGGGAGGGAGGGAGAGAGGGAGTGATGGAGGGAGGGAGTGATGGAGGGAGCGAGTGAGGAAGATAGGGAGTGAAGGAGGGAGGGAGTGATGGAGGATGGAGTGAGGGATGGAGGGAGGAAGTGAGGGAGGGAGGGAGTGAGAGAGGAAGGGAGTGAGGGATTGAGGGAGGGAGAAAGGGAGTGAGGGAGGTAGAAAGGGAGTGAGGGAGGGAGAAAGGGAGGAAGAAAGGGAGTGAGAGAGGGAACAAGTGAGGAAGGGAAGGAGGGAGGAGTGAGGGTGTGAGGGCGTGAGGGATGGCTTGAGTGAGTGAGGTGTGAGGGATGGAGGGAGGGAGGAGTGAGGGAGGGAGAAAGGTAGGGAGTAGGTGAGGGAGGAGTGAGGGATGGTGTGGGGGAGGGAAGGAGGGAGTGAGGGAGTGAGGGAGGGAGTGAGGGAGTGAGGGAGGGAGGGAGTGATGGAGGGAGGGAGTGATGGAGGGAGCGAGTGAGGAAGGTATGGAGTGAAGGAGGGAGGAAGTGAAGGAGGGAGGGAGTGATGGAGGACGGAGTGAGGGAGGGAGGGAGTGAGGGAGGGAGTGAGTGAGTGAGGAAGGGAGTGAGGGATTGAGGGAGAGAGAAAGGGAGTGAAGGACCGAGGGAGAGAGTGAGAGAGTGAGGGTGGCAGAGTGAGAGAGAATGAGGGTGGGAGAGTGAGAGAGAATGAGGGTGGGAGAGAGTGAGAGAGTGAGGGTGGGAGGGACAGAGGGAGGTAGGGAGGGAGGAGTGAGGGATGGCTTGAGTGAGTGAGGGTGGGAGGGATGGAGGGAGGGAGGGAGGGAGGGATGGAGAGAGGGAGGGAGAGAGGGAGGGAGGAGTGAGGGATGGAGCAAGATAGTGAGAAAGGAAGGGAGTGGGTGAGGGAGGGAGGGTGCGAGGGAGGGAGTGAGGGAGGATGTAAGGGAGGATGTAAGGGAGGGTGTGAGGGAGGATGTAAGGGAGGGTGTGAGGGAGGGTGTGAGGGAGGGTGTGAGGAAGGGTGTGAGGAAGGGTGTGAGGGAGGGTGTGAGGGAGGGAGGAGGGAGGGGCGTGTGAGTGAGGAGGGACGGGGGAGTGAGGGAGGGAGCGAGGAAGGGAGGGAGGGAGCGAGGAAGGGAGGGACCGAGAGAGGGAGGGTGTGAGGGAGGAGGAAGGGAAGAATGAGGGAGGGAGGGAGGGTGTGAGGGAGGGACTGAGGGAGTGAGTGAGGGAGGGAGTGAGTGTGAGGGACCGAGGGAGAGAGGGAGGAACCGAGGGTGGGAGGAACTGAGGGAGGGAGGAACCGAAGGAGGGAGGGACCGAAGGAGGGAGGGTGTGAGGGCAGGAGGGAGGGTGGGAAGGAGGGAGGTTGTGAGGGAGAGGAGGAGGGAGGGAGGGAAGGAGGGAGGGCGTGAGGGAGGGAGGGAGGAATGAGGGAGGGAGGGAGGGAGGAATGAGGGAGGGAAGGTGGAATGAGGGAGGGAGGGAGGGAGGAATGAGGGAGGGAGGGAGGGAGGGAGGAATGAGGGAGGGAGGGAGGGAGGAATGAGGGAGGGAGGGAGGGAGGAAGGGAATGAGGGACGGAGTGAGGGAATGAGGAAGAGAGGGAGGGAGGGAATGAGGGAGAGTAGGAGGGAGGGAATGAGGGTGGGAGGGAGGGAGGGAATGAGGGAGGGAGGGAGAGAGGGAGGGAGGGAATGAGGGAGAGAGGGAGGGAGAGAGGGAGGGAGGGAATGAGGGAGAGAGGGAGGGTGGGAATGAGGGCGAGAGGGAGGGAGGGAATGAGGGAGAGAGGGAGGGAGGAGTGAGGAGGGAGGAAGGACCGAGGGAGGGAGGGAGGAGTGAGGGAGGGAGGGAGGAGTGAGGGAGGGAGGGAGGGCCGGCATCAGCGCACATTTAATGCAAACCTATTTGCAGCAATCCACTCCCGCCAGCTGTCTATACCGTTCAGCTGATCGAATAGTGTTGCTGCAATAATGGAGGGAGATGAACACATTCCGATATCCTAATCCTTCCCCACACCTGTCCAATCGGGTAACAAGTTATATCAACAACAACAACAACAACTTGTATTTATATAGCGCCTTCAACGTAGTAAAACATTCCATGGTGCTTCACAGGAGCAATTATCAAACAGGTCAGTTTTAAGGAGCGTCTTAAAGGAGGGGAGAGAGGCGGGGAGGGGAGAGAGGCGGGGAGGGTTTGGGAGAGAGGCGGGGAGGGTTGGGGAGAGAGGCGGGGAGGGGAGAGAGGCGGTGAGGGGAGAGAGGCGGGGAGGGTTGGGGAGAGAGGCAGGGAGGGTTAGGCAGCTGAAGGCACGGCCACCGATGGTGGAGCGATTATAATCAGGGATGCTCAAGAGGGCAGAATTAGAGGAGCGCAGACATCTCGGAGGGGTTGTGGGGCTGGAGGGGATTACAGAGATAGGGAGGGGCGAGGGGCATGGAGGGATTTGAAAATAAGGATGATAATTTTAAAATCGAGGCGTTGCTTAACCGGGAGCCAATGTAGGTCAGTGAGCACAGGGGGTGATGGATGAGCGGGACTCGGTGCGAGTTAGGACACGGGTCAGCGAGCACAGGGGGTGATGGGTGAGTGGGACTCGGTGCGAGTTAGGACACGGGGCAGTGAGCACAGGGGGTATGGGTGAGTGGGACTCGGTGCGAGTTAGGACACGGGCTGCGAGTTTTGGATCACCTCTAGTTTATGTCGGGTAGAATGTGGGAGGCCAGCCAGGAGTGCGTTGGAATAGTCAAGTCTGGAGGTAACAAAGGCACGGATGAGGGCTTCAGCAGCGGATGAACTGAGGCAGGGGCGGAGACGGGTGATGTTACGGAGGTGGAAATAGGTGGTCTTGGTGATAGAGCAGATAACCAGGAGCACTCAGTAAATTGTCGGGCTGGATAGAGAATTTCTGCCACACCTTTCGCAGTGGGAGCACAGCGATGGACTAAAGACAATGTTTCACTTTAAGCCGACTGGTATGATTTGGAAGCGTCTCGCTCACCTGTTCTGGTGACCACACTGACAAGCGGGAACTTCTGCTCGAAATGAAGGACAATTGTCTCTGCAGCCACAACAGTTCTTTCTGTGATTGTCGCAGCAAGTGTTCGAGGTCGGCAGGTCGGTGAGTGACAGATCCACCCTGCACCACAGGAGAGTTACTCAGTGAGATCATCCCCTGGCCACACATAACCCCCGCCACACGACGGCCCCAACCTCTCTCCACCTGTTCATCAAACACCACCACGTAAACTCCCATTCACTCCCGACACTAACAGGAATTAGCAGAGGTATCCAGCACTGTGTGACCCTCGGGTCAGTGTCCGGAGACCCCTCCCGTCAGTGTCCGGAGACCCCTCCCGTCAGTGTCTGGAGACCCCTCCCGTCAGTGTCCTGAGACCCCTCAGGTCAGTGTCCAGAGACCCCTGTCAGTGTCCGGAGACCCGTCCCGTCAGTGTCCTGAGACCCTTCCCGTCAGTGTCCGGAGACCCCTCCCATCAGTGTCCGGAGACCCCTCAGGTCAGTGTCCAGAGACCGCTGTCAGTGTCCGGAGACCCCTCCCGTCAGTGTCCGGAGACCCCTCCCGTCAGTGTCCAGTGACCCCTCGGGTCAGTGTCCTGAGACCCCTCCCGTCAGTGTCCAGTGACCCTCCCGTCAGTGTCCTGAGACCCCTCGGGTCAGTGTCCTGAGACCCCTCCCATCAGTGTCCAGTGACCCTCCCGTCAGTGTCCTGAGACCCCTCGGGTCAGTGTCCTGAGACCCCTCCCGTCAGTGTCCAGTGACCCTCCCGTCAGTGTCCTGAGACCCCTCGGGTCAGTGTCCTGAGACCCCTCCCGTCAGTGTCCAGTGACCTCTCGGGTCAGTGCCCAGAGACCCCTCCCGTCAGTGTCCAGTGACTCCTCCCATCAGTGTCCGGAGACCCCTCGGGTCAGTGTCCGGAGACCCCTCCCATCAGTGTCCGGAGACCCCTCCCGTCAGTGTCTGGAGACCCCTCCCGTCAGTGTCCAGTGACCCCTCACGTCAGTGTCCGGAGACCCCTCCCGTCAGTGTCCGGAGACCCCTCCCGTCAGTGTCTGGAGACCCCTCCCGTCAGTGTCCGGAGACCTCTCGGGTCAGTGTCCAGAGACCCCTCCCGTCAGTGTCCGGAGACCCCTCCCGTCAGTGTCCGGAGACCCCTCAGGTCAGTGTCCGGAGACCCCTCCCGTCAGTGTCCGGAGACCCCTCCCGTCAGTGTCCGGAGACCCCTCCCGTCAGTGTCCAGTGACCCCTCGGGTCAGTGTCCGGAGACCCCTCCCGTCAGTGTCCGGAGACTCCTCCCGTCAGTGTCCAGTGACCCGTCGGGTCAGTGTCTGGAGACCCCTCCCGTCAGTGTCCGGAGACCCCTCCTGTCAGTGTCAAGACACCCCTCCAGTCAATGTCCGGAGACCCCTCCCGTTAGTGTCTGGAGACCCCTCCTGTCAGTGCCCAGTGACCCCTCCCGTCAGTGTCCGGAGACCCCTCCCGTCAGTGTCCGGAGACCCCTCCCGTCAGTGTCCGGAGACCCCGCCCATCAGTGTCCAGAGACCCCTCCCGTCAGTGTCCGGAGACCCCTCCCATCAGTGTCCGGAGACCCTTCCCGTCAGTGTCCGGAGACCCCTCGAGTCAGTGTCCGGAGACCCCTCCCGTCAGTGTCAGGAGACCCTTCGGGTCAGTGTCCGGAGACCCCTACAGTCAGTGTCCGGAGACCCCTCCCGTCAGTGTCTGGAGACCCCTCCCGTCAGTGTCTGGAGACCCCTCCTGTCAGTGCCCAGAGACCCCTCCCGTCAGTGTCCGGAGACCCCTCCCGTCAGTGTCCGGAGACCTCTCGGGTCAGTGTCCAGAGACCCCTCCCGTCAGTGTCCGGAGACCCCTCCCGTCAGTGTCTGGAGACCCCTCCCGTCAGTGTCTGGAGACCCCTCCCGTCAGTGTCCGGAGACCCCTCCCGTCAGTGTCCGGAGACCCCTCAGGTCAGTGTCCAGAGACCCCTACCGTCAGTGTCCGGAGACCTCTCGGGTCAGTGTCCAGAGACCCCTCCCGTCAGTGTCCGGAGACCCCTCCCGTCAGTGTCCGGAGACCCCTCAGGTCAGTGTCCGGAGACCCCTCCCGTCAGTGTCCGGAGACCCCTCCCGTCAGTGTCCGGAGACCCCTCCCGTCAGTGTCCAGTGACCCCTCGGGTCAGTGTCCGGAGACCCCTCCCGTCAGTGTCCGGAGACTCCTCCCGTCAGTGTCCAGTGACCCGTCGGGTCAGTGTCTGGAGACCCCTCCCGTCAGTGTCCGGAGACCCCTCCTGTCAGTGTCAAGAGACCCCTCCAGTCAATGTCCGGAGACCCCTCCCGTTAGTGTCTGGAGACCCCTCCTGTCAGTGCCCAGTGACCCCTCCCGTCAGTGTCCGGAGACCCCTCCCGTCAGTGTCCGGAGACCCCTCCCGTCAGTGTCTGGAGACCCCGCCCATCAGTGTCCAGAGACCCCTCCCGTCAGTGTCCGGAGACCCCTCCCATCAGTGTCCGGAGACCCCTCCCGTCAGTGTCCGGAGACACCTCGAGTCAGTGTCCGGAGTCCCCTCCCGTCAGTGTCAGGAGACCCTTCGGGTCAGTGTCCGGAGACCCCTACAGTCAGTGTCCGGAGACCCCTCCCGTCAGTGTCTGGAGACCCCTCCCGTCAGTGTCTGGAGACCCCTCCTGTCAGTGCCCAGAGACCCCTCCCGTCAGTGTCCGGAGACCCCTCCCGTCAGTGTCCGGAGACCTCTCGGGTCAGTGTCCAGAGACCCCTCCCGTCAGTGTCCGGAGACCCCTCCCGTCAGTGTCTGGAGACCCCTCCCGTCAGTGTCTGGAGACCCCTCCCGTCAGTGTCCGGAGACCCCTCCCGTTAGTGTCCGGAGACCCCTCAGGTCAGTGTCCAGAGACCCCTACCGTCAGTGTCCGGAGACCCCTATCGTCAGTGTCCGGAGACCCCTCCCGTCAGTGTCCAGTGACCCCTCGGGTCAGTGTCCGGAGACCCCTCCCGTCAGTGTCCGGAGACCCGTCCCGTCAGAGTCCGGAGACCCCTCCCGTCAGTGTCCGGAGACCCCTCCCGTCAGTGTCCGGAGACCCCTCCCGTCAGTGTCCGGAGACCCCTCCCGTCAGTGTCCAGAGACACCTCCCGTCAGTGTCCGGAGACCCCTCCTGTCAGTGGCCAGAATCCCCTCCCATCAGTGTCTGGAGACCCCTCCCGTCAGTGTCCGGAGAACCCTCCCGTCAGTGCCCAGAGACCCCTCCCATCAGTGTCCGGAGACCCCTCCCGTCAGTGTCCGGAGACCCCTCCCGTCAGTGTCCGGAGACCCCTCGAGTCAGTGTCCGGAGACCCCTCCCGTCAGTGTCTGGAGACCCCTTGGGTCAGTGTCCGGAGACCCCTCCCGTCAGTGTCCGGAGACCCCTCCTGTCAGTGGCCAGAATCCCCTCCCATCAGTGTCTGGAGACCCCTCCCGTCAGTGTCTGGAGACCCCTCCCGTCAGTGTCCGGAGAACCCTCCCGTCAGTGTCCGGAGACCCCTCCCGTCAGTGTCTGGAGACCCCTTGGATCAGTGTCCGGAGACCTCTCGGGTCAGTGTCCAGAGATCCCTCCCGTCAGTGTCTGGAGATCCCTCCCGTCAGTGTCTGGAGACCGCTCCCGTCAGTGTCTGGAGACCCCTCCCGTCAGTGTCCGGAGACCCCTCCCGTCAGTGTCTGGAGACCCCTCCCGTCAGTGTCCGGAGACCTCTCGGGTCAGTGTCCAGAGACCCCTCCCGTCAGTGTCCGGAGACCCCTCCCGTCAGTGTCCGGAGACCCCTCCCGTCAGTGTCCAGTGACCCCTCGGGTCAGTGTCCGGAGACTCCTCCCATCAGTGTCCGGAGACCCCTCCCGTCAGTGTCCGGAGACCCCTCCCGTCAGTGTCCGGAGACCCCTCCTGTCAGTGCCCAGAGACCCCTCCCGTCAGTGTCCGGAGACCCCTCCTGTCAGTGCCCAGAGACCCCTCCTGTCAGTGCCCAGAGACCCCTCCCGTCAGTGTCCGGAGACCCCTCCTGTCAGTGCCCAGAGACCCCTCCCATCAGTGTCTGGAGACCCCTCCCGTCAGTGTCTGGAGACCCCTCCCGTCAGTGTCCGGAGACCCCTCCCGTCAGTGTCTGGAGACCCCTCCCGTCAGTGTCCGGAGACTCCTCGGGTCAGTGTCCGGAGACCCCTCCCGTCAGTGTCCGGAGACCCCTCGGGTCAGTGTCCGGTGACCCCTCCCGTCAGTGTCCGGAGACCCCTCCCGTCAGTGTCTGGAGACCCCTTGGGTCAGTGTCCGGAGACCTCTCGGGTCAGTGTCCAGAGATCCCTCCCGTCAGTGTCCAGTGACCCCTCCCGTCAGTGTCTGGAGACCCCTCCCGTCAGTGTCCGGAGACCCCTCCCGTCAGTGTCTGGAGACCCCTCCCGTCAGTGTCTGGAGACCCCTCCCGTCAGTGTCTGGAGACCCCTCCCGTCAGTGTCCGGAGACCTCTCGGGTCAGTGTCCGGAGACCCCTCCCGTCAGTGTCCGGAGACCCCTTCCGTCAGTGTCCGGAGACCCCTCAGGTCAGTGTCCAGAGACCCCTACCGTCAGTGTCCAGAGACCCCTCCCGTCAGTGTCCGGAGACCCCTGCCGTCAGTGTCCAGTGACCCCTCAGGTCAGTGTCTGGAGACCCCTCCCGTCAGTGTCCGGAGACCTCTCCCGTCAGTGCCCAGAGACCCCTCCCATCAGTGTCCGGAGACTCCTCCCGTCAGTGTTTGGAGACCCCTCCCGTCAGTGTCCGGAGACCCCTCCTGTCAGTGCCCAGAGACCCCTCTCATCAGTGTCCGGAAACCCCTCCCGTCAGTGTCCGGAGACTCCTCCTGTCAGTGCCCTGAGACCACTCACTGACGTGCCAATGCCAGTAATATACCTGTACGCATTCACCGTGAACATTTTCCATGATAAATTTCTAGCTCCACATTTAGAATGGGAACTGCCCATGTAAACATGTCACGCTCTAGTTACATTCCCGCTTGGTGCAGGCGCTGCAGCATCATCGCTGGCAGGACGGTGTAACTACAACGTGACATGTTTACACAGGCAGTACCATTCTAAATGCAGACTTAATATAGAAATAAGGCACAAGGCGTAATGCTAACGTGGGTCCCAGGTCCAAATTATACCCCCGCTAACCCCCCTCCCCGGTAAACCCTCGCTAATGCCCCACTGCTAAACCCCTGCTACCCCCTCCCCCTCTAACCCCCCCCACTAACCCCTCCCTCTCTAATCTCTCACCGCTAACCCCTCCTCCTCTAACCACTCCCTGCTAAACCCTCCCCCTCTAACCCCCCCGTTAACCCCACCCCCTCGAACCCTCCAGTTAATCCCTCCCCCTCTAACCCCTCCCCCACTAACCCCTCCCCCACTAACCCATCCCCCACTAACCCCTCCTCTTCTAACCCCCCAGCTAAACCCTCCCCTGCTAACCCATGCCCCATTAACCCACCCCCCTCTAAATCCCTCCCCCTCTAATCCCTCCCCCTCTAACCCCACCCCCACTAACCCCTCCCCCTCTAACCCCACCCCCACTAACCCCCCTCTAACCCCACCCCCTCTAAACCCTTCCCCCTCTAACCCCCTCCCCCTCCCCCACAGATTACAAGTCTGGCGCAAAGCCGGGGGAGTTGCCTGGCGACATATTACAAAAAGAAAGAACTTGCATTTCTATAGCGCCTGTCACCACCGCGGACTCACAGCCGATGCAGGAAGTGCGTTACCTTGAGGCAGCCCAGACGGTTTTTCAGTTGGCGACACTCCTGGTGCAGCAGCTTGAACTCGATGCCCCTCAGGGTGCCGGGTGGCTGGTGGGGGGTCCGGGGCGGGGCGGGGGGCCCAGTGATGGTGTGGAGACGGTGGCGGGCAGTGAGCGTGCTGCTGCCGGGCAGTGAAGCACCGTCACTCTGCGGGAGAGAGAAACCCAGGCACAGGTTACACACCAGCTGCTTGGCCAGTTTGGTGGGTGGGTTTTAACCCCTTCCCTCCCGCTGGGGCGGAGCGCTGCGAGGGAGGGGTCACAATGGGTCCCGGGCCCCTCTGCCTGCCATCGGCACCGTTTCCTCTTTCCTCCCGGCATACGGAATGCTTGCCTTTATTAGCCAAGGCATAGAATACAAGAGCAGGGAGGTTATGCTTGAACTGTATAAAACACTGGTTAGGCCACAGCCTGGAGTACTGCGTGCAGGTCTGGTCACCACATTACAGGAAAGATGTGATTGCACTGGAGAGGGTACAGAGGAGATTTACAGGATGCTGCCAGGACTGGAGAATTTTAGCGATGAGGAAAGATTGGATAGGCTGGGGTTGTTTTCTTTGGAACAGAGGAGGCTGAGGGGAGACTTAGAGGTGTATAACATTATGAGGGGCCTGGATAGAGGGGATAGGAAGGACCTGTTTCCCTTAGCAGGGGTCAACAACCAGGGGGCATAGATTTAAAGTAATTGGGGGGGGAGGTTTAGAGGGGATTTGAGGGGAACTTTCTTCATCCAGAGGGTGGTGGGGGTCTGGAACTCACGGCCTGAAAGGGTGGTAGAGGCAGAAACCCTCGCCACATTTAAAAAGCACCTGGATGTGCACCTGAAGTGCCGTAACCTACAGGGCTACGGACCGAGAGCTGGAAAGTGGGATTAGGCTGGATAGCTCTTGGTCGGCCGGCGCGGACACGATGGGCCGAATGGCCTCCTTCTGTGCTGTAACTTTCTTGGATTTTCCCACTCAGAAACTAAAAGAACTGCCCAGGTGAAGATTATTTGTTCCGCGGTCACGGCACGGTTATCTGACAGGAACAAGAGGATCGATTGTGCGTTTGGGAGCAGTTGGGCCGGACGCCCAGACACAGTCTGTCCCAGCCGGGCACTAACTCCCCAAATTCCTCTCAATAAGAATCTGGACCAGGCGCGTCCATTATTAACAACCCGCTGTTGGAATCACGGCAACTTTTGCATGGGGCGATCTCTTTAGCGGTTCATTGGTTGCCGAGAGAGTTTCCAGCAGCAAGAACGATTGAGACCAAGCACTGGAAACTATCAGTCTGTGCTGCCCTCTGCTGACCATCCCATGCTATTGCTGCACTGGCAACAACTCCCCCAAAACAGCCTTGCATTTATATAGCGCCTTCCACATCTTCAGGACGACCAATGAAGTACTTTTGGAGTGCAGTCACTGTTGTAATGTTGCAGCCAATCTGTGCACAGCAAGCTCCCACACACAGCAATGTGACAATGACCAGATCATCTGTTTTTTAGTGATAAATATTGGCCCCAGGACACCGGGGGTAACTCCACTGCTCTCCTTCGGAATAGTGCCGTGGGGTTTTTTACGCCCACCTGGGTTTAAGAGGGATCCTGCCCCGAAAGCCTGAATGGCCCCTTGTTTCCTGCTTCACAGGGAAAGGTGTGGGCGATCGGCTGTGCTCCCTCTCCCCCAGGAATTGCATTATCTCAGCGAGTTAACCTCGGAACGCAGAAGCCTTATAGCCTGAATCAGCTGTGCCTTTGCTTTCTGGGTAAAACTGGGTTAGACGTGGATTAACTTTTCAGAAGTTTTAATTATTTCCAGTGAAACACCATAGAGTGTTGGGACGATGAGATCTGTGTCTGCACTGCTGGTATCAAAGCAGACTCCCCACCTTACGTCAGCCGGGGCTCAGGGGGCAGCACACTCACCTCGGAGCCAGAAGGTCCTGGGTTCAAGTTCCACTCCAGAGACTTGGGCACAAAAGTCTAGGCTGACACTCCCGGTGCAGTGCTGAGGGAGTGCTGCACTGTCGGAGGGACAGTACTGAGGGAGTGCTGCACTGTCGGAGGGGCAGTACTGAGGGAGCACTACACTGTCGGAGGGGCAGTACTGAGGGAGTGCTGCACTGTCGGTGGGGCAGTACTGAGGGAGCGCTGCACTGTCGGAGGGGCAGTACTGAGAGAGCGCCGCACTGTCGGAGGGGCAGTACTGAGGGAGCACTACACTGTCGGAGGGGCAGTACTGAGGGAGTGCTGCACTGTCGGTGGGGCAGTACTGAGGGAGCGCTGCACTGTCGGAGGGGCAGTACTGAGGGAGTGCTGCACTGTCAGAGGGACAGTACTGAGGGAGTGCTGCACTGTCGGAGGGGCAGTACTGAGGGAGCGCCGCACTGTCGGAGGGGCAGTACTGAGAGAGCGCCGCACTGTCGGAGGGGCAGTACTGATGGAGTGCTGCACTGTCGGAGGGGCAGTACTGAGGGAGTGCTGCACTGTCGGAAGGGCAGTACTGAGGGAGTGCTGCACTGTCGGAGGGGCAGTACTGAGAGAGCGCCGCACTGTCGGAGGGGCAGTACTGAGGGAGTGCTGCACTGTCAGAGGGGCAGTACTGAGGGAGTGCTGCACTGTCGGAGGGGCAGTACTGAGGGAGTGCTGCACTGTCGGAGGGGCAGTACTGAGGGAGTGCCGCACCGTTGGAGGGGCAGTACTGAGGGAGTGCTGCACTGTCAGAGGGGCAGTACTGAGGGAGCACTACACTGTCGGAGGGGCAGTACTGAGGGAGCGCTGCACTGTTGGAGGTGCCGTCTTTCGGATGAGACGTTAAACCGGAGAGACTGGATCAACTGAGCCTTTATACATTGGAGTTTAGAAGGATGAGAGGGGATCTTATAGAAACATACAAGATTCTGACGGGACTGGACAGGTTAGATGCGGGTAGATTGTTCCCAATATTGGGGAAGTCCAGAACCAGGGCACACAGTCTTAGGATAAGGGGTAAGCCATTTAGGATTGAGATGAGGAGAAACTTCTTCACTCAGAGAGTTGTTAACCTGTGGAATTCCCTGCCGCAGAGAGTTGTTGATGCCAGTTCATTGGATATATTCAAGAGGGAGTTAGATATGGCCCTTACGGCTAAAGGGATCAAGGGGTATGGAGAGAAAGCAGGAAAGGGGTACTGAGGGAATGATCAGCCATGATCTTATTGAATGGTGGTGCAGGCTCGAAGGGCCGAATGGCCTACTCCTGCACCTATTTCCTATGTTTCTATATAAATACAGGTTACTGTTGCTGTTAGCCCCTTGCCCTATGGAGAGCTGGATGAAGATGTGCCGACCGTTAGTTTGTACCTTGTCCCCGATCCCATTGCTCAGCACCAGGGTGGATTCCCGAACGATGCTGGTATCCCATCGTGGGGGCTTCATGTTGCAGGGTGCGTCACTGTCACTGGATTGGTGCTAAAAAATAAAATATATTCGTTATTGTAATGTCTGTAAGCTTGTAATGTTTGTAGCTCCACACTGTGGATGTGGACGTATTGTGTACTGCAAGTGCAGAGTTAATAATTAAACAGAACCAGGCAATTTCAGAGGCTTCCGAGAGAGCTGCCTGCCATGTTAGGAAGCTGTGTGTGCTGCGCTCTGTGAAGATATCACATTTGGCGATTGAGATGGGATTTTTTGGATGATTTAAAGCTTAATTTTTGTTGGTGAAGGATTCAGCCAGCCGACAGAGAGACTTTGGAAGTTTCTGTCTTTGGAAAAAAGCTACAAAATCCGAGGTAAAATACAGCACACGGTGTGAACAGCTAGAGATTAAAATGGCAGGTGTAATCGGACATTTGGGGGAATATAGACATGAGCGGGAACATTTTAAAGCTTTTGTGGATCGGCTAGAAATGTATTTCACTGTAAATAACATAATTGAAGTTCCAGACAATGCAGTCCAGAACTGGGCTGTGTTGGAATGTAAAAAAGCGATCTTCTTATCGGAGGCAGGTCCGGCATTATATGACACTCTTGTAAATCTGCTTGTGCCTGACAAGCCAAAGGACACAATGCTTAAAGAGATTTTAATGAAGCTGGAGCAGCACTATAACCCCAAACCGTTAGAAATTGCTGAAAGCTATCGTTTTGGGATTCAGATTCAAAAGACTGATGAAAGTATCAGTGATTACATCGTAGCATTAAAAAAGCTATCGATGCACTGTAATTTTGGAAACTTTCAAAACCGAGCATTACGGGATCGTTTTGTTTGTGGGGTGAAAAATGATGTGATCAGAAGGAAGTTATTGACGACGGATGACTTGACTTTTGAGATTGCTTGTCAGACAGCGAGGTCGATGGGCATGACCGAACAATATTCCCGAGAATTAAATAATGATTACGGTCGTCAGTCAACCGAGGTAAATCACCCGCAGGTTCAAAGTAAAAGACGGCCAGGGCCGAAAGTCTCAGAAACTGGAAATTCTAACAGAGCATCGAAGTCGTGCTATAGGTGCCTGGGACAACACATTGCTCAAAGTTGTCTATACGTGAAGGCAGAGTGTTTCTTCTACAGAAAGACTGGGCATCTTGCGAAGACATGCCGACTGAAGGGTAAACCAGCTTTTAAAGCTATATGAGTCCAGCATTCAAAGCTATGAGTAGAAATCCCCAGAGACTACATAGCATGGAAGAACAACAACAGGACGAGGAGATGTTAGAGTTACACGTCATCAGGAGCACGAGGTTAACGGACAGCGATTCGGGAAGCATCAAAATCCACATAGATGTTGCAGGATTCAAGATACCAATGGGAATTGACACGGGTGCATCCGTGAGTGTAGTACCGGAGTCACTGTACCGCGACAAATTGCGTGATTTCCAACTGGAGAAATCCAAGATAGAGCTGCGAGGCTACTTGGGAGAGAAAATTCCTGTGGTAGGTCGTATCACCGTACCAGTGAAATATAAAGATCAATTTCAGAACTTGCCTCTAATAGTAGTGAAAGGAGACAAGCCTGCCTTACGAGGAAGAAATTGGTTGAGCTCACTGAAGCTGGATTGGAGTAAGATTTTCTGTGTGGAAGTGAGATTTACATCAACGGCTGAGGTTATCAAGAAGTATCTGAAGGTGTTCTGTGAATCGGGCAGTCCGATCCAAGGCTTCAAGGCGAGTGTCAGGGTACAGAAGGACACTAGATCGGTTTACTACAAGCCATGTTCCGTACCATATGCACGCAAGGAGAAAGTTGAGCAAGAACTCAAAAGACTAGAGACTGAGAACATTATTTGCAAGACAGATCGATATAATTGGGCTACACCCATTGTTGTTGTACCTAAGTCCGATGGTAAAGTAAGATTGTGTGGTGATTATAAAGTAACCGTAAACCAGGTTCTAGAGGGTAATGTCCCCAATACATTGCCGAATATAGAAGATTTGTTCACAACACTGACAGGTGGTCAGATCTTCTCAAAACTGGATCTAACGAATGCCTACTTACAGCTTGAACTAGATGAGGAGTCCAAGTCATGTTTGACTATAAATACTCATCTCGGCCTATATCAATTTAATAGGCTACTGTTTGGAGTGTTTTCCGCCCCTGCCATATTCCAAAGGGTGATGAACCAGATTTTGCAAGGAATTGAAGGGGTAGTATGTTATTTGGATGACATACTAATTTCAGCACCAAATAGGCAAATTCATAATAACGTATTGAATGAAGTCCAGGAAGAGTGGTGAAGATATGTGGTCCTCGCACATATTTGGTAAAGATGTTTGATAATGGACAGGTTAGGTTTGTTCATATTGATCATATTTTACCTACAGACATGGAAGGAGTTGAAGGTGGGAATGACTCAATTATTTCTGACTCATCAGATAGTTTTGATACACCAGTAGCAAATCCTAAATCCAATGAACTGGAAACAAATCCAGGAGAGAATCAGAATGAAATTCTGAGTCCGAGTCAGGAAAACAAAGAGCTTGAAGTTAGAGTGAGTTCAAATAAAAATCAAGGAAATTCCGTGGAGAAAACGTTCCTCAGGATGAGTCTCGAATGAGTTTAGATTCGACACTGTGTTTGGAAGGTTCTGTTCGAGAGCGAAGGTATCCTCTTCGAAAAAGAAAACAAGTGGTAAAGTTAAATTTGTAAATATGGAAAAATAAAATAAGTTTATATCCTGTATAAACATGAAAGTTATGTATGATGGCTTCTTCATTAAGGAGGGAGAAGTGTAATGTCTGTAAGCTTGTAATGTTTGTAGCTCCACACTGTGGATGTGGACGTATTGTGTACTGCAAGTGCAGGGTTAATAATAAACAGAACTAGGCAGATTTCCGGAGGCTTCCGAGAGAGCTGCCTGCCATGTTAGGAACTGTGTGTGCTGTGCTCTGTGAATATATCACAGTTATGGTCAGTGAAATGATGTATCAAACAGGGTGGATAAAGGGGAACCAGTGGATGTGGTGTATTTGGATTTCCAGAAGGCATTTGACAAGATGTCACATAAAAGGTTACTGCACAAGGTAAAAGTTCACGGGGTTGGGGGTAATATATTAGCATGGATAGAAGATTGGCTAATTAACAGAGAAGGTTCACTAGGTTGATTCCAGAGGTGAGGGGGTTGACTTATGAAGATAGGTTGAGTGGGTTGGGCCTCTACTCATTGGAGTTCAGAAGAATGAGAGGTGATCTTATTGAAACTTATAAGATAATGAGGGGGCTCGACAAGATGGATGCAGAGAGGATATTTTCACTCATAGGGGAAACTAAAACTAGGGAACATAGTCTCAGAATAAGGGGCCGCCCATTTAAAATGGAGATGAGGAGGAATTTCTTCTCTCAGAGGGTTGTACATCTGTGGAATTCTCTGCCCCAGAGAGCTGTGGAGGCTGGGTCATTGAATATATTTAAGGCGGAGATAGACAGATCTTTGAGCGATAAGGGAGTGAAGGGTTATGGGGAGCGGGCAGGGAAGTGGAGTTGAGTCCATGATCAGATCAGCCACGATCTTATTGAATGGCGGAGCAGGCTCGAGGGGCCGAATGGCCGACTCCTGCTCCTATTTCTTATGTTTCTTAAAACAGAGAGTCGGGATAAATGGGTCATTTTCTGGTTGGCAAACAGTAACTAGTGGGGTGTTGCAGGGATCAGTGCTGGGTCCTCAACTATTTACAATCTATATTAACGACTTGGATGAAGGGACTGAGTGTAATGTAGCCAAGTTTGCTGATGATACAAAGATGGATGGGAAAGCAAATTGTGAGGAGGACACAAAAAATCTGCAAAGGGATATAGACAAACTAAGTGAGTGGGCAAACATTGGCAGATGGAGTATAACGTGGGAAAATGTGAGGTTATCCACTTTTGGGCAGGAAAAATATAAAAGCAAATTATTATTTAAACGGAGGAAAATTACAAAGTGCTGCAGTACAACAGGACTTGTGAATGAAACACAAAAGGTGAGTATGCAGATACAGCAAGTGATCAGGAAGGCCAATGGAATTTTGGCCTTTATTGCAAGGGGGATGGAGTATAAAAGTAGGGAAGGTTGTGACTGACCAACCTGAGTGAATTTTTCGAGGAGGTAACCAGGAGGGTCAATGAGGGCAGTGTGCACGATGTAGTGTATATGGATTTTAGCAAAGCTTTTGATAAGGTCCCACATGGCAGACTGGTCACAAATATAAAAGCCCATGGGATCCAGGGCAAAGTGGCAAGTTGGACCCAAAATTGGCTCAGAGGCAGGAGGAAAAGGGTAATGGTTGATGGGTGTTTCTGTGACTGGAAGGATGTTTCCAGTGGGGTTCCGCAGGGCTCAGTGCTGGGTCTCTTGCTTTTTGTGGGATATATCAATGACTTGGACTTGAATGTAGGGGGTATGATTAAGAAGTTTGCAGATGATACTAAAATCGGCCGTGTGGTTGATAAAGAAGAAGAAAGCTGCAGACTGCAGGAAGATATCAATGTACTGGTCAGGTGGGCAGAACAATGGCAAATGGAATTCAATCCGGAGAAGTGTGAGGTAATGCATTTGGGGAGGGCTAACACGGAAAGGGAATACACATTAAATGGTAGGACACTGAGAAGTGTAGAGGAGCAGAGGGACCTGGGAGTGCAGATCCACAGATCCCTGAAGGTAGAAGGACAGATAGATAAGGTGGTTAAGAAGGCATACAGAATGCTTGCCTTTATTAGCCGAGGCATAGAATACAAGAGTGGGGGCGGGGGTTATGCCTGAACTGTATAAACATAGAATTCTTCTCAGCTATTGTAATTCCAAGACTTCCTTCCAATTATCTGGTTATCAGTGAGAGTGACCATGTCGGATTGTCGTAAAACCCCCCTCTCGTTCATTGGGGTCCTTCAGGGAAGGAAACCTGCCACCCTTACCCGGTGTGGCCTATATGTTTTTTTAAAATTCATTCATGGGATGTGGGCATCGCTGGCAAGGCCGGCATTTATTGCCCATCCCTAATTGCCCCTTGAGAAGGTGGTGGTGAGCCGCCTTCTTGAACCGCTGCAGTCCGTGTGGTGAAGGTGCTCCCACAGTGCAGACTTTGTCGTAGTGGTTTGGTACAACCGTGTGTCTCGCTGGGCCAGTTCAGAGGACAATTAAGAGTCAACCACATTGCTGGGGGTCTGGAGTCACATATAGTCCAAGACCGGGGAAGGGCGGCAGATTTCCTTCCCTGAAGGGACATCACTGAACCAGATGGGTTTTTACGACAATCCGGTGGTTTCATGGTCACCATTCACTGACACGAGCTTTTTATTTCCGATTTATTTAATGAATTGAATTTAAATTCCCCAGCTGCCAAGGTGGGAATTGAACTCATGTCTCTGGATCATTAGTCCCGGCCTCTGGATTATTGGTCCAGTGACATGACCACTGTGCTACCGTTCCCTCATTTGTGACTCCAGTCCCACCCCAATGTGGTTAATTTTAACTGCGCTTTGAACTGGCCCAGAAATCCCCAGTTGTATCGAAACCGCTGCCAACGGTTCAAGACGGCTCACCCCCAGCTTGTCGGGGCAATTAGGGATGGGCACTAAATGTTGGCCTTGCCCGTATCCCGTTAATGAAACAATCAATTGCACAAGTTATGTCGACATAATGGCCTGGATTTTGCGGTGGGTAATTTTGGTGAAACTCTCAGCGATCGCCGGCCGCCATTACCCGTCTGAAACCTACCGCGACGTCAGGATTTAGCGCGCCGCAGATAAGCGCGGAAACCCAGAGGTTGCAGCCCGTCATTCCCAGCTCCGCCACACGGTGTGCTGTGGAGCTGCTCAGAGCCAGGATTCAGTGAAATCACATCCCAAAAATATCGCCTTTCATGATGGAATATCACCGTTAAATACTCCATAAGCTTTATGCATTGTTGGAATAGTTGTAACTGGGGTTTTAACAGTGCTGAACAATCGTTCTGGCCTGAAAAATTAATTTTATATTTGTGGAATGTGAATTTTTTCAATATGATTAGAACTACAAGTTATATATATATAATTCTTTTTAAGTTTCTGATATTTCATCTTCTACTTTACTCACATATGAATATCCCAATTGTTATTTCACTCTCAGTAAAAATGTTCAAAAGAATCGGTGCATTTTACTTCCTGGTTTGCTGTCTATGAGAATTCTTCAATGTGATTGGTTGCTTAGCCAGCTTGATGACATCACTGTTGCTGGATGCTCAGGATTCACAGCCAGTTCACATAGTGATTATTTGATCCTGAAGCACGTTCCATTTCAGCCGTGGCTCAGTGGCCTCTGAGTCGGAAGGTCGTGGGTTCAACTCCCACTCCAGGGACTGAGCACAAAATCTAGGCTGACACTCCCAGTGCTGAGGAAGTGCCGCACTGTCAGAGGTGCCGTCTTTCAGATAAGATGTTAAACTGAGGCCCCATCTGCTCTCTCAGGTGGATGTAAAAGATCCCATGGCCAATATTTCGAAGAAGAGCAGGGGAGTTCTCCCCGGTGTCCTGGGACCAATATTTATCCCTCAACATCACTAAAACAGATTATCCAGTCATTATCACATTGCTGTGTGTGGGAGCTTGCTGTGCGCAAATTGGCTGCCGTGTTTCCCACATTACAACAATGACTACACTCCAAAAAGTACTTCATTGGCTGTAAAGTGCTTTGTGATATCCTGAGGTGGAGAAAGCCATTTTTTTTCCTTTCAATGTGAATGTGCACCTTCTCTCACCTCAGGACATCTCATCTGTTGATGATGTTGATTGAGGGATAAATATTGGCCCCAAGACACTGGGGAGAACTCCACTGCTCTTCTTCGAAATAGTGCCGTGGGATCTTTTACATCCGCCTGAGAGAGCAGACGGGGCCTCGGTTTAATGTCTCATTTGAAAGATAGCACCTCCGACAGTGCAGCACTCCCTCAGTACTGCCCCTCCGACAGTGCAGCACTCCCTCAGTACTGCCCCTCCGACAGTGCGACGCTCCCTCAGTACTGCCCCTCCGACAGTGCGACGCTCCCTCAGTACTGCCCCTCGACAGTGCGACTCTCCCTCAGTACTGCCCCTCCGACAGTGCGACGCTCCCTCAGTACTGCCCCTCGACAGTGCGACTCTCCCTCAGTACTGCCCCTCAGACAGTGCGGCACTCCCTCAGTACTGCCCCTCCGACAGTGCGACGTTCCCTCAGCACTGCCCCTCCGACAGTACGTCGCTCCCTCAGTACTGCCCCTCCGACAGTGCGGCACTCTCTCAGTACTGCCCCTCCGACAGTGCGGCACTCCCTCAGTACTGCCTCTCCGACAGTGCGACGCTCCCTCAGTACTGCCCCTCCGACAGTGTGACGCTCCCTCAGCACTGCCCCTCCGACAGTGCGGCACTCTCTCAGCACTGCCCCTCCGACAGTGCGGCACTCCCTCAGTACTGCCCCTCCAACAGTGCGACGCTCCCTCAGTACTGCCCCTCCGACAGTGCGACGTTCCCTCAGCACTGCCCCTCCGACAGTGCGGCGCTCCCTCAGTACTGCCCCTCCGACAGTGCGACGCTCCCTCAGTACTGCCCCTCCGACAGTGCGACGTTCCCTCAGCACTGCCCCTCCGACAGTGCGGCGCTCCCTCAGTACTGCCCCTCCGACAGTGCGGCGCTCCCTCAGCATTGCACTGGGAGTGCCAGCCTGGATTTTTGTGCTCAAGTCTCTGGAGTGGGACTCGAACCCATGACCTTCTGACTCAGAGGCAACTGCCCACTGAGCCACGGCTGACACTGCCTGGGGAATTTGAAGTGCACGGCCTTACTGGCAACTGCTGCAGTTGTGAGCTGCGGAGTTCCAGCAGACACCGTCAGCGGTGTGAGAGATTGGTTGTAAAATGCAGGGCCAAAGTTCGTGCCTGGAGCTGTGATTGAAGCACAGGTTCGACAGCTGGTTGGAGGAAAAGGGAATTGGGGGATGTGGGGTCAGTACGGGATCATGGGATTAGGATCCTGTTCGTGTGGTGGGTAAACGCCAGTACAGACTGGTCGGGCCAAGTGGCCTGTTTCTAGGCTGCAGTCAGCATGTGATTTCCCTGCACTGATCTCACTCAGAGTGAATAGTGAGTCTGTGATAACTCCAAACCCTCTGGTGACTTGATACAGCCCATCTATCCCCAGAAAAAACAGTGAGATTTCTCACTCGCCAGCGTGGTGAGATTTCCCTTAAGTTGCAAGATATGTTTTGAGCACAGAGCGTCTCTCCTTTGCAGTTGTAAAGTTGATGATGTTTCTCTCTCAGGCAGTCCCTCGGAGTCGAGGGTGATTTACACGGCTGTTTTTCCGTGAGTGCCATGTTGGAACTGGGTGTTGTTGACGTTGTATCTGCGATTGGTGTGGCCTGTCGTGTTTATCATTGCAGTGAGCATCATCAGGGGGAGGCCAGAGTCCACAGGGACAAACACGACCCACTGCTGGTGCCCTTCCAGCTGGTTAAACACCAACAACACCACACGTACACAGGCTCGAATCTACCTTCAAACTGGTGCACGATTAGTGGGACATTACTGGAAAAATAAACATTTCCACAGCGCCTTTCTTGGCCACCGGATGTCCCAAAGCGCTTTACAGCCAATGAAGTACTTTTGCTGTGTAGTCACAGTCATTGTAAACACAACAGCAAATTTGCGCACAGCAAGCTCCCACAAGCAGTATTATGATCAATGACTTTTTGAAGACCTGGCCCTCAAATCTGGCACCAAGCTCATGGTCTACAGGGCTGTAGTGATACCCGCCCTCCTGTATGGCTCAGAGATATGGACCATATACAGCAGGCACCTCAAATACCACCAGCGCTGCCTCCGCAAGGTCCTACAAATCCCCTGGGAGGACATATGCACCAACGTTAGCGTTCTCGATCAGGTCAACATCCCCAGCATCGATGCACTGACCACACTCGACCAGCTCCGCTGGACGGGCCACATTGTCCACATGCCCAACACAAGACTCCCAAAGCAAGCGCTCTACTCGGAACTCCTACATGGCAAGCGAGCCCCAGGTGGGCAGAAGAAACGTTTCAAGGACACCCTCAAAGCCTCCCTGATAAAGTGCAACATCCCCACCGACACCTGGGAGTCCCCGGCCAAAGACCGCCCTAAGTGGAGGAAGTGCATCCGGGAGGGCGCTGAGCACCTCGAGTCTCGTCGCCGAGAGCATGCAGAAACCAAGCGCAGGCAGCGGAAGGAGCGTGCGGCAAACCAGTCCCACCCTCCCTTTCCCTCAACCACTGTCTGTCCCACCTGTGACAGAGACTGTAATTCCTGTATTGGACTGTTCAGTCACCTGAGAACTCACTTTGAGTGGAAGCAAGTCTTCCTCGATTCCGAGGGACTGTCTATGATGATGATGATGATGATGGATAATTTGCTTTTTGTGATGTTGGTCAAGGGATACATATTGGCCCCAGGACACCGGGGATAACTCCCCTGCTCTTCTTCCAAATAGTGCCATGGGATCTTTTACATCCACCTGAGAGAGCAGATGGAGCCTCGGTTTAATGTCTCATCCGTAAGGTGGCACCTCCGACAGTGCGGCACTCCCTCAGTACTGTCCCTCTGCCTTGCAGCGCTCCTTCAGCACTGCCCCTCCGACAGTGCATCATTCCCTCAGTACTGTCTCTCCGACAGTGCGGCACTCCCTCAGTACTGTCCCTCTGCCTTGCAGCGCTCCTTCAGCACTGCCCCTCCGACAGTGCATCATTCCCTCAGTACTGTCTCTCCGACAGTGCGGCACTCCCTCAGTACTGCCCCTCCGACAGTGCGGCACTCCCTCAGTACTGCCCCTCCGACAGTGCGGCGCTCCCTCAGGACTGCCCCTCAGACAGTGCGGCGCTTCCTCAGTAATGTAAATGTTGGTCCCTTAGAAGATGAGAAGGGGGATTTAATAATGGAAAATGTGGAAATGGCTGAGACCTTAAACAATTATTTTGCTTCGGTCTTCACAATGGAAGATACAAAAACCATGCCAAAAATTGCTGGTCACAGGAATGTGGGAAGGGAGGACCTTGAGACAATCACTATCACTAGGGGGGTAGTGCTGGACAGGCTAATGGGACTCAAGGTAGACAAGTCCCCTGGTCTGGATGAAATGCATCCCAGGGTATTAAAAGAGGTGTCGGAAGTTATAGCAGATGCATTCGTTATAATCTACCAAAATTCTCTGGACTCTGGGGAAGTACCAGCGGATTGGAAAGCAGCTAATGTAATGCCTCTGTTTAAAAAAGGGAGCAGACAAAAGGCAGGTAACTATAGGCCGGTTAGTTTAACATCTGTAGTGGGGCAAATGCTTGAAACTATCATTAAGGAAGAAATAGCGTGACATCTAGATAGGAATAGTGCAATCAAGCAGACGCAACATGGATTCATGAAAGGGAAATTATCATGTATTCAACCAGCATTGTAACCCATGTATAATCTGACCTAAGTTGTACACTGAGAACAATAACCACCAGGTGGTGAACTTGTGGGAGAAACTCCTAACCTGGACCTTCAGATATAAAAGGGGAAGCTCCACCCACTTCCTGCACTTGAGTGCTATGAAATAAAGGACAGGTCACAGACTGACCTTCTCTCAAGCATGGGCCTCGTGTGCATTTATACTGTATAGTAAGGACGTATCAATGGCGACAAGAAACTGGGATTTAAACCACGCGAGCATGGCCACTAGCAATAACAGGGGCAGTCAGGGACGATCGACTGGCAAGGGACCTTTTGTTTCCAACAACAGCTCATGTTGGAGGCGTGGAGGCACACACTCAGCCGGAGTTTGCAGAGATGAGAAAAATACCTGCAGAAATTGCAGAAATGGACACTGGGGGAAATCGCTGGAAGCTGAAGTTCAGCGAGTTCATGTGGAGCACATATACAGTTCATACACCAGGACGCCACCGATAATGATGAAAGTGCTCCTCAATGGCATCCCAGTATCAATGGAGCTTGACACAGGTGCCAGCCAGTCCCTGATGGGTATCAAACAGTTCGAAAAGTTGTGGGCATCCAAGGCCAGGAGGCCAAAATTATTGCCGATTGATGCACAGCTACGGACTTACACAAATGAGATAACTCCGGTGCTAAGCAGCGCCACTGTAGTCGTGACCCACAAAGATTCGGAGAACAGGTTGCCACTCTGGATTGTCCCAGGGGACGGTCCCGCACTACTGGGGAGGAGTTGGCTTGCTGTCATGAACTGGAAATGGGGCGATGTCAATGCAATTTCCTCTGTGGAGCGAGTATCATGCTCACAGGTCCTGGACAAATTTGACTCATTATTTCAACCCGGCATTGGCACTTTCATGGGGGCCAAGGTAGTGATTCACATAAACCCGGACGCCAGGCCAGTACACCACAAGGCCAGAGCGGTGCCGTACCTGATGCGGAAAAAGATAGAAGGCGAATTGGACCGCCTGCTGAAGGAAGGCATCATCTCGCCAGTCGAATTCAGTGACTGGGCGAGCCCGATTGTGCCGGTGCTCAAGGCGGATGGGTCGGTCAGGATATGTGGCGATTACAAGGCCACCATCAATCGGGTGTCACTCCAAGACCAGTACCCGCTACCGAGAGCGGAGGACCTCTTTGTGACACTATCCGGTGGCAAACTTTTTTCAAAATTGGACCTGACCTCAGCTTACATGACCCAGGAGCTGGCGAGTGAGTTGAAGAAGCTGACCACCATTACGACCTACAAGGGGTTGTTTGAGTACAACAGATGTCTGTTCAGGATTCGCTCGGCCGCCGCGATCTTCCAACGAAATATGGAAAGCCTCCTCAAGTCGATTCCAGGGTTTTTCAGGACGACATCCTCATTACGGGTTACGATACTGAAGAACACCTCCACAACCTGGAGGAGGTGCTACGCAGACTGGACCGGGTAGGTCTGCGACTGAAAAAGGCAAATTGCGTCTTCCTAGCTCCAGAGGTAGAATTCCTGAGGATGAGGGTCGCAAAAGATGGGATCAGCCCTACTGCGTCCAAGATGGAAGCGATCCAGAGAGCACCCAGACCCCGTAACACGACGGAGCTGCGTTCGTTCCTGGGGCTCCTGAACTATTTTGGGAACTTTCTTCCCAAATTGAACACGCTGCTAGAGCCGCTACACGTGCTCCTACGCAAAGGTCGTGAATGGGTCTGGGGGGACAGCCAGGAAAGGGCTTTTATTAGAGCACACAAATTGTTATGTTCCAACAATCTGTTAACGCTATATGACTCAAGTAAGAAACTTTTGTTAACGTGCGATGCGTCGTCCTATGGGGTCGGGTGTGTGTTGCAGCATGTCAATGCCAAGGGTCAGTTACAGCCGGTAGCTTATGCTTCCAGAAGTCTGTCCCAGGCAGAAAGGGGTAACGGGATGATAGAAAAAGAGGCACTTGCATGTGTATATGCGGTAAAGAAAATGCACCAGTACCTGTTTGGCAGGAAATTTGAGCTGGAGACAGATCACAAACCCCTAACGACCCTTTTGGCCGACAACAAGGCCATAAATGCAAACGCATCGGCCCGCATACAGAGGTGGGCACTCACGTTAGCTGCCTATGACTATACAATTCGGCACAGACCAGGCACCAAAAACTGCGCCGATGCACTCAGCAGGCTCCCACTAGCCACCACTGAAGGGGCTACCGAGCATGGTGCTGAGATGGTCATGGCTGTTGAAGCTTTCGGAAGCAAAGGCTCACCCGTGACAGCCCGTCAGATTAAAGTCTGGACAAATAGAGACCCGCTATTGTCTCTAGTCAAGAAATGTGTCCTGAATGGGGACTGGGCAGCCACATACAGGGCATGCCCTGAGGAATTTAAACCATTTCACAGGCGCAAGGATGAACTCTCGATTCAGGCCGATTGCCTACTGTGGGGAATCCGCGTAGTCATGCCCCAGATAGGCAGAGAGGTGTTCATCAGAGAACTCCACAATGGGCACCCGGGCATTGTCACAATGAAGGCAATTGCCAGGTCACACGTTGGTGGCCAGGGATAGACGCAGATCTGGAACTTTGTGTTCGCAGGTGCAACACGTGTGCCCAGCTGGGAAATGCGCCAAGGGAAGACCCCCTTAGCCCCTGGCCATGGCCCGCCAAGCCTTGGTCACGCATCCATGTGGACTACGTAGGTCCTTTCATGGGGAAAATGTTTTTGGTTGTAGTAGATGCCTACTCCAAATGGATCGAGTGTGACATTTTAAATTCAAGCACATCCTCTGCCACGGTAGAAAGTCTACGGGCAATGTTCGCCGCCCACGGTCTACCGGACATCTTGGTCAGCGACAATGGCCCGTGCTTCACAAGCACTGAATTCCAGACTTCATGGCAGGCAATGGAATTAACCATGTTAGAACAGCACCGTTCAAGCAGGCCTCAAACGGCCAGGCAGAACGAGCAGTGCAGATAATCAAACAGGGGATGCTCAGAATCCAAGGGGGTTCCCGACAATGCCGCTTATCACATCTCCTGTTGGCCTACAGATCCCGACCACACTCGCTCACAGGGGTTCCACCTGCAGAGCTGCTAATGAAAAGGACGCTCAAAACCCGATTATCCCTTATACACCCCACCATGAAAGAAATTGTCGAGAGCAGGCGCCAGTCACAATATCACTACCATGACAGGAATGCGAGGGCGCGATGTATTGATGTAAATGACCCTGTTTTTGTCCTCAACTACGCTGCAGGGCCCAAATGGCTCGCAGGCACTGTGGTTGCCAAAGAGGGAAATAGGATTCTGGTAGTTAAACTTACCAATGGACAAATCTGCCACAAACATGTGGATTTAACAAAAAGGAGGTTCAGCAACCCCATAGAAGAAGCAGAAGAAGAACACGATGTAGAGTTCACTCCTCCACAGGTGACCGAACACTGGAACCAAAGGGAGGAGAGCCCAGTCACTGTGGGCAGTCCGGAAAGGCCTGAGGCACCGCAAACAGCAGACACTCAGGCCAGCGCCCAACAACCGGAGCCCCAACTCAGGCGCTCTACAAGGGAGCGTAAACCACCAGAGAGACTCAACCTGTGATCCCAATAAGACTTTGGGGGGGAGGTGATGTCATGTATTCAACCAGCATTGTAACCCATGTATAAACTGACCTAAGTTGTACACTGTGAGAACAATGACCACTAGGTGGGAGACACTCCTAACCTGGACCTTCAGATATAAAAGAGGAAGCTCCACCCACTTCCATCACTTGAGTGCTAAGGAATAAAGGACAGGTCACAGACTGACCTTCTCTCAAGTATGGGCCTCGTGTGCATTTATACTGTGTAGTAAGGATGTATCAGAAATCATGTTTAACTAATTTACTGGAATTCTTTGAGGATATAACGAGTATGGTGGATAGAGGTGTACCGATGGATGTGGTGTATTTAGATTTCCAAAAGGCATTCGATAAGGTGCCACACAAAAGGTTACTGCAGAAGATAAAGGTACGCGGAGTCAGAGGAAATGTATTAGCATGGATAGAGAATTGGCTGGCTAACAGAAAGCAGATAGTCGGGATAAATGGGTCCTTTTTGGGTTGGAAATCGGTGGTTAGTGGTGTGCCACAGGGATCGGTGCTGGGACTACAACTGTTTACAATATACATAGATGACCTGGAAGAGGGGACAGAGTGTAGTGCAACAAAATTTGCAGATGACACAAAGATTAGTGGAAAAGCGGATTGTGTAGAGGACAGAGAGAGGCTGCAAAGAGATTTGGATAGATTAAGCGAATGGGCTAAGGTTTGGCAGATGGAATACAATGTCGGAAAATGTGAGGTCATCCACCTTGGAAAAAAAAACAGTAAAAGGGAATATTATTTGAATGGGGAGAAATTACAACATGCTGAGTTGCAGAGGGACCTGGGGGTCCTTGTGCATGAATCCCAAAAAGTTAGTTTGTAGATGCAGCAGGTAATCGGGAAGGCGAATGGAATGTTGGCCTTCATTGCGAGAGGGATGGAGTACAAAAGCAGGGAGGTCCTGCTGCAACTGTATCGGGAATTGGTGAGGCCGCACCTGGAGTACTGCATGCAGTTTTGGTCACCTTACTTAAGGAAGGATATACTAGCTTTGGCGGGGGTACAGAGACGATTCACTAGGCTGATTCCGGAGATGAGGGGGTTACCTTATGATGATAGATTGAGTAGATTGGGTCTTTACTCGGAGTTCAGAAGGATGAGGGGTGATCTTATAGAAACATTTAAAATAATGAAAGGGATAGACAAGATAGAGGCAGAGAGGTTGTTTCCACTGGTCGGGGAGACTAGAACTAGGGGGCACAGCCTCAAAATACGGGGGAGCCAATTTAAAACCGAGTTGAGAAGGAATTTCTTCTCCCAGAGGGTTGTGAATCTGTGGAATTCTCTGCCCAAGGAAGCAGTTGAGGCTAGCTCATTGAATGTATTCAAATCACAGATAGATAGATTTTTAACCAATAAGGGAATTAAGGGTTACGGGGAGAGGGCGGGTAAGTGGAGTTGAGTCCACGGCCAGATCAGCCATGATCGTGTTGAGTGGCGGAGCAGGCTCGAGGGGCTAGATGGCCTACTCCTGTTCCTAATTCTTATGTTCTTATGTTCTAGTACTGCCCCTCCGACAGTGCGATGCTCCCTCAGTACTGCCCCTCCGAGAGTGCGGGGCTCCCTCAGTACTGCCCCTCCGACAGTGCGGGGCTCCCTCAGTACTACCCCTCCGACAGTGCGGGGCTCCCTCAGTACTGCCCCTCCGAGAGTGCGGGGCTCCCTCAGTACTGCCGTTCCGACAGTGCGACGCTCCCTCAGTACTGTCCCTCCGACAGTGCATCACTCCCTCAATACTGCCCCTCCGACAATGCGGCGCTCCCTCAGTACTGTCCCTCTGACAGTGCGGCGCTCCCTCAGTACTGCCCCTCTGACAGTGCGGCGCTCCCTCAGTACTGCCCCTCCGACAGTGCGGCGCTCCCTCAGTACTGCCCCTCCGACAGTGCGGCGCTCCCTCAGTACTGCCCCTCCGACAGTGCGGCGCTCCCTCAGTACTGCCCCTCCGACAGTGCGGCGCTCCCTCAGTACTGCCCCTCCGACAGTGCGGCGCTCCCTCAGTACTGCCCCTCCGACAGTGCGGCGCTCCCTCAGTACTGCCCCTCCGACAGTGCGGCACTCCCTCAGTACTACCCCTCCGACAGGAAGTGCCGCACTCAGTGCTTTCAAAAGGGAATTGGATAAATACTTGAAAAGAAGAAATCTGCCGCGGTGTGGGGGAAGGGTAGGGGGGCGGGGGGGAACTGATGGGATCATTCTACCAAAGAGCACGATGGGCCGAATGGCCTCCTTCTATGCTGTATCTTTCTATGATTCTCAGAACTGACTTTGATACTCTCGAGTTTCCTTTCAACGTGACCTTTTGCTCATGACCTTACGAACCCCTCTGTGACCTCTTTGTTGACCTTTGCCTCTACCCACCGTTTTTCTGGATATAAAGTTTCTTTCTCCTTCCACAGTGTTTTAAGAATGTTTCCTCCTGTACTCCGCGGAGATTATTACTCACCCAACCCACCTCTGCCTTTATTGCTCTGAATATTGCTCCCGTGGTTCGGAATATTGTGAGGTTTCGGCTTGTGTTACAAGCCCCGATAGTTGACATCTAACGAGTCGATGATCAGTCTTCCCCATTGACGTCACATCTCTGGCTCGGTTTGACCATTAAACCCAGCACCTTCTCCCCACTGAGACCACCCCAAAATCGCTGAGACCACCATCGCCCGCTGTTACCCTTCCACATCCCTCCCCCTCACAGGCTGGGCTGCCCAATTTCAGACCCCACCCAGCAGATGGACAGTCGAAGTCCTCTGGATGTGTCATGTATCCTGTCATGTATGTAACCACAATGTAACACCACTATATTACTGTATACACTCAACCGAGATGCACAACTTGACCACAAGGGGGGAACTTGCGGGAGACACTCCTTACCTGATCACACAGGTATAAAAAGGGAGGTTCCACGCAGGGTCATCGTCTTTGGAGTCCTTTGAATAAAGAGTTAAGGTCACAGAGTGACCTTGTCCCCAGAATGTGCCTCGTGTGGTTTCATACTGTAGAGTAAGGACTTTACATTGGCGACGAGAAACGGGAATTCACGACTCACGAGAATGGCCACCGGTAGCACAGAGGAACGGTACTGTGTTGGGGAAGACTGGGACGATTTTGTCGAGAGGCTGCAGCAAAGCTTCGTTACGAAAGACTGGCCGGGGGATGCAGCGGCCGACAAGCGAAGGGCTCATCTTTTGACCAGCTGCGGACCAAAGACTTGCGCGCTCATGAAGGACTTACTAGCACCCGAAAAGCCGGCGGACAAAACCTTTGAAGAACTTAGCAAACTGATCAGGGAGCACCTCAAACCGGCGAGTAGCATACACATGGCCCGACACAGATTCTACACCCACCGACGTCGTGAAGGACAGAGCATACCGGACTTCGTAGCGGACCTCCGACGTTTGGCCAGCCTCTAAGTTCACAGACGCCTGCAGGGGGGGAGATGCTAAGGGACTTCTTTATCGAGGGCATCGGTCATGTGGGAATTTTCCGCAAATTAATTGAGACCAAGGATAATGACCTTGGAAGCGGCGACGTTGATAGCTCAAACTTTCATGGTGGGGGAGGAAGAGACAAAAATAATATACCTGCGCAATTCTGCCTCTAACGCGGCGATGGATCAGGGAGTCAATATCATCAATGCGACTCAGAACCCCGCAGGCAGGCAGGGGCAGTCCGACACTCCCCAGGCAGCAATAGACCCCAGAGTAGGACTTCAACAGAGACAATGGCAGGCTGAACGGACATTCACACCATCACAGTGGGCAATGCGGCCTGGGATGGGGCCATTGACACCACCAATAGGGTACTTAAGAGCAGTCAAAGGGACAGTCAACACGGAATGCCTGGCCATAGTCTCTTTGTTCCCAACAATGGAAACTTTAACTCATGCTGGAGGTGTGGGGGAAAACACTCAGCTAGATCTTGCAGATTTCAACAGTTTGTCTGCAGGAACTGCAATCTCAGTGGCCATTTAGCTCGAATGTGCAGGAAGCCTGCAACCAGATTAATATATGAGGCAGATGGATCAGAAGAGGGTTCTGTGAGGCAGGATGACTTTTGGGGCAAATCGATGGACGCCGAGGTTCAGCGGGTCCATGTGGCGAATATTCACAGCTCATACATCAAAACGCCACCAATGACGATGAGGGTTTTATTAAACGGTATCCCAGTACACATGGAGCTGGACACTGGGGCCAGCCAGTCACTCATGGGCGTTCAGCAATTTGAGAAGCTATGGCCACTTAAAGCCAGTAGACACAAATTAGCACGTATTGAGACACAATTACGGACTTACACTAAAGAAATCATTTCAGTGCGAGGCAGTGCAATGATGGCTGTCACACACAATGGGTTAGTGAATCGGCTGCTGCTCTGGATTGTCCCGGGCAATGGTCCCGCACTGTTGGGGAGGAGCTGGTTAGCCGAGATGAACTGGAAATGGGGGGATGTTCACGCAATGTCATCTGTGGAGCGAAGTTCTTGCTCACAAGTCCTACAACAATTCGATTCACTATTCCAACCTGGCGTCGGGACTTTCAAAGGCACTAAAGTAGTGATACACATCACCCCGGACGCCAGGCCAGTGCACCACAAAGCCAGAGCGGTGCCGTATGTGATGCGGGAAAAGATCGAGAGCGAATTGGACCGGCTGTTGAGAGAGGGCATCATCTCGCCAGTTGAATTCAGCGACTGGGCGAGCCCCATTGTTCCCGTTCTAAAAGCGGATGGCTCTGTCAGGATCTGTGGCGACTACAAGGCCACCATCAATCGGGTGTCCCTACAAGATCAATACCCGCCCCCGAGAGCGGAGGACCTCTTCGCCACGCTGGCAGGTGGCAAGCTGTTCACTAAGTTGGACCTCACTTCAGCCTATATGACCCAGGAACTGGCCGACGAATCTAAACAACTGACCACCATCACCACGCACAAGGGACTGTTGGTTTATAACAGGTGCCCATTTGGCATTCGATCAGCGGCCCCGATTTTTCAACAAAACATGGAAAGCCTGCTTAAATCCATCCGGGAACGATCGTATTCCAGGGCAACATACTCATCACGATCGAGACACTGAGGAACACCTCCACAACCTGGAGGAGGTGCTACGCTGACTGGACCGGGTAGGCCTGCGACTCAAGAAGTCTAAATGTGTGTTCTTAGCTCCTGAGGTTGAGTTTCTGGGCAGGAGGGTTGCTGCAGATGGGATTGGGCCCACCGAATCCAAAACAGAGGCGATTCGACGAGCACCCAGGCCCTGCAACACATCGGAGTTGCGTTCATTCCTGGGACTGTTGAACTATTTCGGGAACTTTCTGCCGAACTTAAGCACGTTGTTGGAGCCGCTACACGTGCTCCCGCGTAAGGGTTGTGATTGGTTTTGGGGGGACTGTCAGGAACGGGCTTTTGATCGGGCGCGAAACCTACTTTGTTCAAGCAAGTTGTTGACCCTGTACGACCCCTGTAAAAAATTGGTTCTGATGTGATGCATCGTCCTATGGGGTTGGGTGCGTGTTGCAGCAGGGTAATGCTGAGGGTCAACTACAACCTGTGGCTTATGCCTCCAGGTCGCGCTCTCAAGCAGAACGGGGATATGGGATGGTCGCGAAGGAAGCGCTTGCATGTGTCTATGGTGTAAAAAAAAATGCATCAGTACCTCTTTGGTAGGAAGTTTGAATTAGAGACGGACCACAAGCCACTCACAGTAAGGCTGTCAATGCTAACGCATCAGCTCGCATACAGTGATGGGCTCTCATGCTGGCTGCTTATGACTACTCCATCCGGCACCGGCCTGACACTGAAAACTGCGCTGACACGCTCAGCAGGCTCCCACTGGCCACCACCGAGGGGGCAGCGGAGCAAAACGCCGAGATGGTCATGGCTGTCGATGCCTTTGACAGCGCAGGCGCCCCCCATCACAGCCCACCAGATCAAAATCTGGACAAACAGAGATCCCATCCTATCCCTGATTAAGAAATGTGTCCTGACTGGGGATTGGGCGCCCGCACACGGAGCATGCCCTGAGGAGATCAGACCGTTCCACAGACGGATGGATGAGTTCTCCATCCAAGCTGACTGCCTACTATGGGGCAGCCGGGTAGTTATGCCCCAGAAGGGCAGGGTGGCATTCATCAGGGAACTCCACAGCGAGCACCCAGGCATTGTGATGATGAAGGCCATTGCCCGGTCACATGTTTGGTGGCCTGGAATTGATTCAGCCCTGAACGGTGTACGCCATGTGCACAGCTGGGTATTGCCCCCAGGGAGGCCCCGCTCAGCCCGTGGCCCTGGCCCACCAGGCCATGGTCATGCATTCATGTTGACTACGCGGGCCCGTTCATGGGAAAGATGTTCCTTATTGTAGTAGATGCATACTCAAAATGGATCGAGTGCATCATTCTGAATTCATGCACGCCATCCACCACCGTGGAAAGCCTACGTGCGATCTTTGCAACCCATGGCTTGCCGGACATCCTGGTTAGTGATAATGGCCCATGTTTCACAAGCTATGAATTCCGGGAGTTTATGTCGGGCAATGGCATCAACCACGTCAGGACTGCGCCGTTCAAGCCGGCCTCCAATGGCCAGGCGGAATGTGCGGTTCCAAATTATTAAGCAAGGTATGCTCAGGATTCAAGGACCCTCCCTACAATGCCGCCTATCGCGTCTCCTGCTGGCCTATAGATCCCGACCACACTCGCTCACGGGGGTCCCGCCCGCAGAGCTACTAATGAAACGGACACTCAAAACTTGGTTGTCCCTCATTCACCCAGTCCTGACCGACATAGTTGAGGGCAAGCGCAAGTCACAAAACGAGTACCATGACCGTAATTCGATGGGGAGAAATAAATGATCCTGTATTCGTCCTCAATCACACCATGGGGCCCAAATGGCTTGAGGGCACTGTAATTGACAGAGAGGGGAACAGGGTCATTGTGGTAAAACTCAACAATGGTCAGATATACCGTAAGCATCTGGATCAAGTAAACAAAAAGGTTCAGCATCGACATGGAGGAATCTGAAGAAGACCATGAGATGGAGCTCACAACACCGCCAGTGAATGAGCAACAAGAGCAATCAGAAGAATGCACAGTCCCTGCGGTCAGCCCGGACAGGCCGGAATCACCACAGGTGACAGACACTCACATCAGTGTTCAACAACCAGAGCCCCAACTGCGGCGCTCCACGAGGGAGCGTAGACCACCTGAAAGACTAAATCTATGATCCCAATAAGACTTTGGGGGGGGGGGGGGGGAGGTGATGTCATGTATGTAACCACAATGTTACACCACTGTATTACTGTATACACTCAACCTAGATACACACCTTGACCACAAGGGGTGAACTTGTGGGAGACACTCCTTACCTGATCACACAGGTATAAAAAGGGAGGTCCCATGCAGGGTCATCGTCTTTGGATTCTTGTGAAAAAACACAGAGTGACCTTGTCCCCAGAATGTGCCTCGTGTGGTTTCATGTTGTAGAGTAAGAACTTTACATATCCTACATGGCTACTGTTTGTACTATCACAAGGTGTGCCACCAGAGGGCACAGCAGTGGGAGACTTGTAGGTTACCTGTCCAGGTGTGCCAGGCCTAGTATAAAAGGCAGGCCGCCAGGTGTGATCCCCACTCGGGAGTTATCAATAAAGGACTAGGGTCACTCCAGTTCAAGTGCAACACATTGCCTCGTGGAGTCATTATCAGAGTATTCCAAGGTCATAACAGGATGAATCTCCCGCATTGCTTTGCGACGAGGCTCGTTATTCCCTTCAGCTCGTTGCCCTGGAGACCTGCAGCAGATGCCAGTTGTCAATGTGGGGCCTTTCCTGAGCTGCAGCTATTCTCCAGATCCGTCGCAATTACCTTCCATTCTCCATTTCGATTAAAGCTGGATTTTATTTTACAATTAGAGCTGCTCCACCCCTCCGTGACCTTGCCAATCAATTTGTGACCTTGCCAACCCCTCCATGACCTTGTCAACCGATCTGTGACCTTGCCAACTCCTCCGCGACCTTGCCAACCAATCTGTGACCTTGCCAACCAATCTGTGACCTTGTCATCCCGTCCGCGACCTTGCCAACTGATCTGTGACCTTGCCAACCTCTCCATGACCTTGACAACCCCTCCGCGACCTTGTTAACCGATCTGTGACCTTGCCAACCTCTCCATGACCTTGCCACCCCTCTGAATTGCTTCCAACATTTGAATGGTTTCTGAACAGGAAACCATATTTGTGTGATGCTAATGTTATGATGAGGTGTGCGATCCCTCTGCCGTCTCCCTCGGCGGGCTCGCCAACTCTGTTTGGGCGTAGTCATCACATGACCTCCCGCTCCGCCCCTGCCATTGGTCCATCCTCCAGGCGCACTGACTTCCCTCGGCCAATAGGGAAGGGAACAGACTCTTCGTTACCCAATTGGATTAATCTCGACTGTTGGTGAAACAGACTTTTTTCTTCCATCTCCAATAATAATTATAACTAATGAGTATTCCAAGAATATGAAGAATTGTTTTATTCGGCCGGTGAATTTTCTCCCGGGGTTTTTTTGCTCACAGCCATGTCCCGGGGATTTATCTTCAATTCCTGGAGCCTCCAGGCCAGTCCTGGGGGGGTTGCTAACCCCTGGCGACTGGTTTAAGTCCGTGACGATCGAACAACCTCAGCCGATGAGCCCTGAGACGGAGGAGGATTGAGGCAGGGTGAGCAGCTCACATCAATAACTGAAAGCCTTAGGCAAATCAGGGCAAACAAAAGGAGCAGAGGTTTAACCGACAGTGAAGAGCGTTGGGGAATGGAGCCATCGCCTTGGCCAACACCAACAACTCAAACTTAACGAGGAATACAGGAGCAGCTTTCAAAGGGAGTGTAATGTATTTGCTTCATGGGTTCTTTGCTCAAGAATTCACAGCAACACATTGCTATTAAGAACCAGTTGGTTTATTAACAAAGGTTTAACAATTACACGACACATTACCGGTTCATCCACCAGGCTCACAACCACCTGCCCCATCGTGGATCCCCCGAACCCAACTGGCTGGGGTTTTATTGAGTCTTGTGAACATCACGTGACTGGCTAAGCCACTCCCAACACAACAGCTTGACAACTATTTTAAATTAAACGATAAAGTTGAGTGCCCCCTTATTAAAGGGAGACTAGAACCCACAAATTAACAATAAAACTTTAAACTTAGCAGAACAAATTAAAATTATGTTGCCGGGGGTGATGATGCACTCCAGTCCCTCTGGCGCCCGCCTCTCGTGGAAGGCCGCGAGCGTACCAGTGGACACCGCGTGCTCCACCTCCAGGGACACCCTGGCTCGAACATAACTGCGGAAAAGAGGCAGGCAGTCGGGCTGAATGACCCCCTCGACCACCCAGTGCAACTCCACTTCCCCGCCCAATCCCCATATCACGTGGTTCCCCGAGAGTCCAAACATCTAGCGATCTCTGTCTTAAATATACTCAGAGACTGAGTCTCCACAGCCCTCTGGGGCAGAGAATTCCAAAGATTCACCACCCTCTGAGTGAAGATATTCCTCCTCATCTCAGTCCTAAATGGCCGACCCCTTATCCTGAGACTGTGACCCCTGGTTCTAGACTCCCCAGCCCGGGGGGAAACATCCTCCCTGCATCTACCCTGTCAGTCCCTGTAAGAATTTTATATGTTTCAGATCACCTCTCATTCTTCTAAACTCAAAGGGAATATAGGCCGAGTCTACTCTGTCTCTCCTCATAGGACAATCCCCCCATCCCAGGAATCAGTCTGGTGAACCTCCCTCTGTGGCAAGTACATCCTTCCTTGGGTAAGGAGACTGACCTGCACACAGTTATACAGCACAGAAACAGGCCACACGGCCCAACTAGTCCGTGCCGGTGTTTATAATCCTCCTACCCCTACTTCACAAGTTGCAGAAAATAAACTTGAGGATGTCAGCCGTGGCTCAGTGGATAGCAATCGCATAGAAGATCATGGGATCAAATCCCACTCTAAAGACTTAATCACAAAAATCTAGGCAGAGGGAGTGCCGCACTGTCGGAGGAGCAGTACTGAGGGAGTGCCGCACTGTCGGAGGGGCAGTACTGAGGGAGCGCCGCACTGTTGGAGGGGCAGTACTGAGGGAGTGCCGCACTATCGGAGGGGCAGTAATGAGGGAGCGCCGCACTGGCGGAGGGGCAATACTGAGGGAGCGCCGCACTGTCGGAGGGGCAGTGCTGAGGGAGCGCTGCACTGTCGGAGGGGCAATACTGAGGGAGCGCCGCACTGTCGGAGGGGCAGTGCTGAGGGAGCGCTGCACTGTCGGAGGGGCAGTGCTGAGGGAGTGCCGCACTGTCGGAGGGGCAGTGCTGAGGGAGTGCCGCACTGTCGGAGGGGCAGTACTGAGGGAGTGCCGCACTGTCGGAGGGGCAGTACTGAGGGAACGCCGCACTGTCGGAGGTGCTGTCTTTCCGATGAGACATTAAACCGAGGCCCTGTCTGCTCTCGGGTTGATATAAAAGATCCCATGGGACTATTTCGAAGAAGAGCAGGGTACTTATCCCGGGTGTCTTGGGACCAATAATTATCCCTCACCCACATCACTAAGAAACAGATTATCTGGGTCATTATCACATTTCTGTGTGTGGGAGCTTGCTGTGCGCAAATCGGCTGCCGCGTTTCCTACATTACAACAGTGACCACACTCCAAAAGTGCTTCTTTGGCTGTAAAGTGCCTTGGGACATCCTGAGATTGTGAAAGGCACTATATAAATGCAAGTTATTTTCTGTTTGATACAGCAGTGGCCCACGATGGGGTGCGTTTCTCGGTAGGGTGTTGAACTGTTAAGCCAAGTGATTATTGGGATTGGAATTTCTCGGCCTAATGTGAACACGTGTCTCCAGTCTTTCAACTGGCAGACAGCAAAACTGCTGCTCATTAGTTACGGGTAAGGTCACTCTCTGTGCAATACAGCTTGATGTATGCAGCATTATATGGAGTTGGATAAAAACCCGAAGGAAATGATGGGCAGGGCTGCGGGGAAGGGTCAGGGGAGTAGGACTGGCTGAGGTGCTCCTGCAGAGAGCCGGCACGGGCTCGATGGGCCGAATGGCCTCCCTCTGCGCTGTAACCGTTCTGTGGTTCTTCTCACTGGAATATACTTCTTGTACTCATTAGGAACAGGAGGAGGCCACTCTGCCCCTCGAGCCCAGTCCACCATTCAATGAGATCATGGCACAACCCCATTTACCCCCCTTTGCTCCGTCTCCCTCAATCCCCTTACCCAGCAATCTATTGATCTCAGCCTTGAAAGCTGCAAGTGACAGTGAGCACCACAGCGGGTGAAAGTCGGGGCGATGGAGTTAGGTCACAGATCAGGCAGGATCTCACTGAATGGTGGAGCAGGCTCGAGGGGCTGAATGACCTCCTCCTGTTCCTCCATGGACAAGGCTCCTATTCCACGGTTGTTAATTGGACATTCAGGATGTACACGAGCGATAAGCATTGAAACTGTGAGTGGATGGAATGCACTCCCACTGTGACACCAGCAGCCATGCGTTACTCGAGTATGGAGTCTGCACAGTGACAACGCAACTTAGCAAGTCTCCGAGAAAAATCACAGGAACTTCAATTTCAGCTGAGAAGCAGAGATTAACCCAAACCTTCTGGCAATAAATCCCAGCGCCAGGCAACAGAGTGGGAGAGAAAGAATGGAAATTTATAGCATACATGCAGCTATGCAACTGAAATATTGCCCATATTTCTGCATCAGTATGTCACAGCCCACGCCCCCTGAACCTGAGTCACAGGGTCGTGGGTTCAAGTCCCACCCCAGGGACTTCAGCACAAAATCCAGGCTGACTCTCCCAGTGCAGTGCTGAGGGAGTGCCACACTGTCGGAGGGGCAGTACTGAGGGAGTCCCGCACTGTCGGAGGGGCAGTACTGAGGGAGTCCCGCACTGTCGGAGGGGCAGTACTGAGGGAGTCCCGCACTGTCGGAGGGGCAGTGCTGAGGGAGCCCCGCACTGTCGGAGGGGCAGTACTGAGGGAGCCCCGCACTGTCAGATGGGCAGTGCTGAGGGAGCACCGCACTGTCGGAGGGGCAGTGCCGAGGGAGTGCCGCACTGTCGGAGGGGCAGTACTGAGGGAGCGCCGCACTGTTGGAGGGGCAGTACTGAGGGAGCATCGCACTGTCGGAGGGGCAGTACTAAGGGAGTGCCGCACTGTCGGAGGGGCAGAACTGAGGGAGCGCCGCACTGTCGGAGGGGCAATACTGAGGGAGTGCCGCACTGTCGGAGGGGCAATACTGAGGGAGCGCTGCACTGTCGGAGGGACAGTACTGAGGGAGCGCCGCACTGTCGGAGGGGCAATACTGAGGGAGCGCTGCACTGTCAGAGGGGCAGTACTGAGGGAGCGCCGCACTGTCGAAGGGGCAGTACTGAGGGAGTGCCACACTGTCGGAGGGGCAGTACTGAGGGAGTGCTGCACTGTCGGAGGGGCAGTACTGAGGGAGCGCCGCACTGTCGGAGGAGCAGTACTGAGGGAGTGCCGCACTGTCGGAGGGGCAGTACTGAGGGAGTGCTGCACTGTTGGAGGGGCAGTACTGAGGGAGTGCTGCACTGTCGGAGGGGCAGTACTGAGGGAGCGCTGCATTACTAAAACAGATTATCTGGTCATTATCACATTGCTGTGTGCGAGAAAATTGGCTGCCATGTTTCCAACATTACAACAGTGACTACACTCCAAAAGTACTTCATTGGCTGTAAAGCGCTTTGGGACGTCGTGAAGTTGTGAAAGGTGCTATATGAATTCAAGTCTGTCTTTCTTTATAATTGGTGCATAAAAGACGCTGATAGTCTGTAAATAAATATAATGTGTTAATTTTTCAAAGATTAATGAAGATGGTTTATATATCTGATTGGAATTGTTACATATTCTTCTTCGCAACAACCCACTGCTGTTCCTATCTGGGGGAAAAAGTCGGTCTCTATCATTTCTCCAGAACATTCTCCCCCATCTGATACAGTGGAGCCAACTGTGTCAAATATTTAAGACATCGTTACACATCAGCAAATCCCACATACTCACCACACATGATTCTGACGGCCACATAGAAGCAGGAGTTGGCCATTCGGCCCCTCGAGCCTGCTCCACCATTCAATAAGATCATGGCTGATCTTCAACCTCAACTCCACTTTCCCGCCCGATCCCCAAATCCCTCGATTCCCCAAAAATCAATCGATCTCAGCCTTGAATATACTCAGAGACTCGGCCTCCACAGCCCTCTGGGGCAGAGATTCACCACCCTCTGAGTGAAGAAATTCCTCCTCATCTCAGTCCTAAATGGCCGACCCCTTATCCTGAGACTGTGACCCCTGGTTCTAGACTCCCCAGCCCGGGGGAAACACCCTCCCTGCATCTACCCGGTCAATCCCCCTCAGAATCTTGTACGTTTCAATGAGATCACCTCTCATTCTTCTAAACTCCAGAGAGTATCAGCCTATTCTGTCATAAGACAGCCCTCTCACCCAGGAATCAATCTAGTGAACCCACTCCAAGGCAAGGATATCCTGCCTTAGATAAGGAGACCAGAACTGTGCGCAGTACTCCAGGTGTGGTCTCACCAGGGCCCTGTATAATTGTAGCAAGACTTCCTTACTCATCTAGTTAGCAAGATAGTCTGTGCTTGTTTTGGGATTATTTGGGATTAGGATTTCTACGAACTGGGATTTAAAAATACTCAATTGGAAAATGTGTTGGTATCACAGCAGGGCATCGAGCTCATTGAGCAAACCCTCCCCAACCTGAGCAGAGGCAGAGCGAGAGGCACCAGGGCCGGAGCTGGAGACACTGTGGGGATAGACTGAGGGTTTAAACACTGGAGAATTGGGAACACTTTGTATCAGTGGACGAGGAATGTGATATAACAGAGGAGGTTGAGAGGAGACCTCATCGAGGTGTACAAAATATTGAGGGGCCTGGACATAGTGGATAGTAAATGTCTATTTCCATTGCTGATGGTGTCTATTAAGAGGAGACATAGTTTTAAGGTGGTTGGTGGAAGGTTTAGAGGGGATTTGAGGGGGGGCTTCTTTACGCAGAGGGTTGTGGGGATCTGAAACTCGCTGCCTGGAAGAGTGGTGGATGCAGAAACCCTCACCACTTTTAAGAGATGGTTGGATGGGCAATTAAAGTGCAGTAACCTGCAGGGTTACGGACCTAGAGCTGGTCATTGGGATTAGATTGGATAACCTTTTGTTGGTCGGAGCAGTTATAATGGTAAGTACTGCAGGGAATCGAATACGGCCAGGGTGATCTCCTGGATGAGTGTCGATCGCCTCGATGGGTCGGAGAGGAATTTGCCCAGATTTTTTCTCCCTAAATTGGCCTGGGTTTTTATCAGGTTTTTGCCTCTCCCAGGAGATCACATGGCTCCGGTTGGGGTGGAGTGTAGAATGTTTCAGTGTAAGGGGTGTCGCAGTTGTGTGGGGCGGACTGGTTGGGCTGGGTGCTCTTTACCTGTCCGTCATTGTTCATTGTTCATAGGTTTATATGTAATCTTCAGGGCTGCTGACCGAGGGTCGTGTGGCTCTTTGTCGGCCGGCACGGACACGATGGGCCGGAATGGCCTCCTTCTGCGCTGTAAATTTCTATGTTTCTAAAACAGACAGCTGAGGGTGGAAAGTTAGCATCGGGTTTGGATTAGGAGTGGAGAGTGTGGGGGGTGGGGATGAAGAGATGGGCGGGAGGCAGGCAGAGAGAGACGATGTTAATGACTAGGTTGTCCTCCGCTATAAGGCAGCTTCTCACTGACTCACGCACTGAGCAGAGATGAGAGCTTTACTGAAATGGCACTGAGTCATGGTGTTAACATTTTATATTGCTTTATGGTTCAACGGTGAAATTATATTCGGAGCAAAGACGCCCTCTCCATTGTAACTAGCAGGAGAAGAGATTGAGCTGCAGCTGCAGGGTTGAGAGCTCAGTCGGAAAGTTAAATAGGGCATAAGATCATAGGAAATAGGAGCAGGAGTCGGCCATTCAGCCCCTCGAGCCTGCTCCGCCATTTAATATCATGGTGATCTGATCATGGACTCAACTCCACTTCCCCGCCCGCTCCCCATAACATTTTACTCCCTTATCGCTCAAAAATCTGTCTATCTCCGCCTTAAATATATTCAATGCCCCAGCCCCCACAGCTCGCTGGGGCAGAGAATTCCACAGATTTACAACCCTCAGAGAGAAGAAATTCCTCCTCATCTCAGTTTTAAATGGGCGGCCCCTTAATCTGAGATTATGCCCCCTAGTACTAGATTCCCCCACGAGGGGAAACATCCTCTCTGCATCTACCCTGTCAAGCTCCGAGAACATTATTAGAAAGAAAGACAGACTTGCATTTCTATAGCACCTTTCACAACCTCAGAATGTTCCAAAGCGCTTTACAGCCAAGGAAGTACTTTTGGAGTGTAGTCACTGTTGTAATGTAGGAAACGGAGCAGCCAATTTGCGCACAGCAAGCTCCCACACACAGCAAAGTGATAATGACCCAGATCGTCTGTTTCAGTGATGTTGATTGAGGGATAAATATTGGTCCCAGGACACCGGGGAGAACTCCCCTGCTCTTCTTCAAAATAGTGCCATGGGATCTTTTACATCCGACTGAGAGAGCAGACGGGGCCTCGGTTTAACGTCTCATCTGTAAGACTGCCCCTCCGACAGTGCGGAGCTCCCTCAGTACTGCCCCTCCGACAGTGCGGCACTCCCTCAGTACTGCCCCTCCGACAGTGCGGAGCTCCCTCAGTACTGCCCCTCCGACAGTGCAGCACTCTCTCAGTACTGCCCCTCCGACAGTGCAGCACTCCCTCAGTACTGCCCCTCCGACAGTGCAGCACTCCCTCAGTACTGCCCCTCCGACAGTGCAGCACTCCCTCAGTACTGCCCCTCCGACAGTGCGGCGCTCCCTCAGCACTGCACTGTGGGTGTCAGGGTGGATTTGTCTCTGGAGTGGGACTTGAACCCACGACCTTCGAACTGAGACGCGAGAGAGAGAGACTGACGGAGTGAGGGCTGAGACCTATGATTCTGGAAACAGGTGCTGACCCCTTGGTTAACCATTACTTTCTACTTCTTTCATTTGTCAAAAAAAAGTCATTTATTTTAAAATAATTTGTGGCAGGAATTATTTGGATGAAAGTAAGAAAGAGGTTTGAGGTCTGCCTGCGAACGTTGCTTCAGGAAAGTGACAAGTGACTGACACGTAGATATGAGGCACCTGTTTGTGGTTAATCACACTGAAGCTTACCCCGAGCGTACAGCCCAGACACAGGCCCCTCGGTCCCACAGGTCGGTGCCGGACACACGGCCCCCTCCCCACCCCTCGCCATGTAACCGTGTCAGCAATAACATTGTGCATTTATATAGCACCTTTAACATAATCAAACATCCCAATATGTCCACCCGAGCGATTATCACAAACTCTGACACCGAGCCACATAAGGAGATATTAGGACAGGTGACCATAAGCTCAGTGAAATTGCGTATCGCCGCGGTAACGGCTGTGAGGCGGGACTTCCTGTGCCCGGCAACGCAACGTCTCGCTCTCCGCTTCCCCTTGGGGGCGGGACCTGGGCGCCAACCTTCAGGAATTGTCCCGCGTGCCGTGGAGAGGTGCTTGCGGGAGCCCAGGGCCCTCCCCCTTCTGTTATAGGGGTGACTGGCGGGGGGCACAGACCCCGAGATCGGAGGGGGGACATTTGTAAAACTATCAGTGACGCGGCTGCCATGTAATTCTCGCCCCGCGAGCGGTCTAAGGTACGGTACACGTCCCGCAAAGCAGTGACTGGCATTGCCCGCGGCAACCTCAAGGGGGCGCTCACAGATTGTCGCTCCGGGGTGGAAACGGGTTGCTGCGCACGTTGACGGCATCATCCTCGTCGGGGCAGTGCCCCGTTCCTGCCCCCAGGGGCTCCAACACGACATTTCTCCCATACAGCTTCTCAGGAGCGTCTGAAAGGACGAAGGAGAGGTGGAGGTTCAGGGAGGGAGTTCCAGAGCTCGCGGCCCAGACAGCTGAAGACGGCCCTAATGTTGGACGAAACTGTTCTACGGACAAAGCTGCTGGGCAGTGAGTGCGTTTTCTACCGGCGTAAGTTCCCAATCACAAGGGATGCACCGCGTCAGTGAAGCACTCCAAATATGTTCATTCCAAATCTGAGAATTGACTTTGTAACAAGACCCAGGAAACCTTCTCTGCCTGAATTATCCTGCCGTCCCTCCCCCCCTCCTCTCTCTCTCTCCCCTCCCCTCCCCCCCCCTCTCTCCCCCTCCCCCACCAGACCAGGCCAGGTAGCGGTGGTGATAATGAGCAGCAAAGTCGGCCGATCTCTCCCGATCCCAACCTCTCGCTCCCTCCCTGTGCAGTCTCCGGGAGCACCCAGTGCATTTCCATGCTAAGATAGGCGCAGCAAACGCTGGCAGCTGTCTCCTCGGCACAAGGGCAATCTGGCAGAGCAAGGCTTTATAAACCGATATTCTGCCTCACAGAGAGAATCCTTGACAATTAGTTACAATCACAAACTTCAACAGAAAGAAAGATGTCGGGCGAAGAACCGAGACATTCTCTCCAGCGCTGCTTGGGCTCAAAAGACAACGGGCTCAGCATCCGTGTGTTCATATCCCTCCGTCCTCATTCCTCGTCCCTCGTCCCTCCCTATCTCTGTAATCTCCTCCAGCCCCACAACCGCCCCGAGATGTCTGCATTCCTCTAATTCTGGCCTCCTGACCATCCCTGATTATAATCGCTCCGCCATCGGTGGCCATGCCTTCAGCTGCCTGGGCCCCAAGCTCTGGAACTCCCTCCCTAAACCTCTCCACCTCTCTCTCCTCCTTGAAGTCGCTCCTTAAAACCTCCCTCTTTGACCAAGCTTTTGGTCACCTGTCCTAATATCTCCTTATGCGGCTCGGTGTCAAATTTGGTTTGATTACCCTCCTGTGAAGCACCTTGGGACGTTTTACTACATTAAAGGTGCTATATAAATGTAAGTTGTTGTTCTAACTCTCGGAGGTCCCTGTCTCCAAGGTAGTTTATCTGCTGGAGACCCAGGGATTGAGGCGGAGGAGGTGCCTGCCCCAAACATTAAATGTCTCCTCTGATGTTCCTGGTCCTCAGTCACCTCCCCTAACTCTGCTACCTTGCCCCTCTGTGAAGCCCCAAGGGCTGGTTTTCAACACTAAAGGCACCATAGCAAATGCAGGTGACTGCGGTCCACTGTATGAAGCAGTGACAAATACTCCTCGATTTTGCACATTTTGCTCAAAGACTGATCAATTGTTTTTCAGCAGAATTTGCAGTAACCGTGTCCCCAAAATCACACAATTATTGAGCCACAATACACCTTTGAGGCCTTTGTTTCCGGAGAGGTCACTGAAAATAAAAGACAAATTGTGCATTTTAATTTTAGACCACTCAAACTTTGGACATGAAGTGAAATCACCTGCTGTGTGTTGCTGTACAAATTCACTGCCGATATTGGGAGCACAGCTTGTTCTCTCAGTCTCTGTTCCATCTCCACAAACCCCCCACATCCCCTCCTCTCTGTACTAGGAACATCGGAACAGGAGGAGGCCATTCAGCCCCTTCGAGCCTGCTCCGCCATTCTATCAGACCCTGACTGATCTGTATCCTAACCCCATCCACTCACCTTGGCTCCATCTCCCTCAATACCCTTGGCCAGCAACAATCTATCGGTCTCGGATTTAAAGCGATGAAGTGAGCTGGCTTTTTGTGGGAGAGTTAGTTCCATCTTCCCAAGCTCTCCACATCCCTTCTAAGAACATAAGAATGAGGAGCAGGAGTCGGCCATTCGGCCCCTCGGGCCTGCTCCGCTATTTAATAAGATCATGGCTGATCTTCGACCTCAACTCCACTTTCCACCAATCCCCATATCCCTCCATTCCGCGAGAATCCAAAAATCTATCGATCTCAGCCTTGAATATACTCAACGACTGAGCCTCCACAGCCCTCTGGAGCAGAGAATTCCAAAAATTCACCACCCTCTGAGTGAAGAAATTCCTCCTCATCTCAGTCCTAAATGGCCGACCCCTTATCCTGAGACTGTGACCCCTGGTTCTAGACTCTCCAGCCCGGGGGGAAACATCCCTCCTGCATCTACCCTGTCAATCCCACCTCTCTCCTTTGAAACATAGAAACATAGAAACACAGAAAATAGGTGCAGGAGTAGGCCATTCGGCCCTTTGAGCCTGCACCATCATTCAATAAGATCATGGCTGATCATTCCTTCAGTACTCCTTCCTGTTTTCTCTCCATACCCCTTGATCCCTTTAGCCGTAAGGGCCATATCTAACTCCCTCTTGAATATATCCAATGAACTGGTATCAACAACTCTCTGCGGCAGAGAATTCCACAGGTTAACAACTCTCTGAGTGAAGAAGTTTCTCCTCATCTTGGTCCTAAATGGCTTACCCCTTATCCTTAGACTGTGACCCCTGGTTCTGGACTTCCCCAACATCGAGAACATTCTTCCCGCATCTAACATGTCCAGTCCCGTCAGAATTTTATGTTTCTATGAGATCCCCTCTCATCCTTCTAACCTCCAGTGAGTAGAGGCCCAGTCGATCCAGTCTCTCCTCATTTGTCAGTCCTGCCATCCCAGGAATCAGTCTGGTGAACCTTCGCTGCACTCCCTCAAAAGCAAGAATGTCCTTCCTCAGATTAGGAGACCAAAACTGAACACAATATTCCAGGTGGGGCCTCACCAAGGTCCTGTACAACTGCAGTAAGACTTCCCTGCTCCTATACTCAAATCCCCTTGCTATGAAGGCCAACATACCATTTGCCTTCTTCACCACCTGCTGTACCTGCATGCCAACCTTCAATGACTGATGTACCATGACACCCAGGTCTCGCTGCACCTCCCCTTTTTCTAATCTGTCGCCATTCAGATAACATTCTGCCTTCGTGTTTTTGCCCCCAAAGTGGATAACCTCACATGTATCCACATTATACTGCATCTGCCATGTATTTGCTCACTCACCTAACCTGTCCAAATCACCCTGCAGCCTGTTAGCGTCCTCCTCACAGCTCACACCGCCACCCAGTTTAGTGTCATCTGCAAACTTGGAGATATTACACTCAATTCTATCATCCAAATCATTAATGTATATTGTAAAGAGCTGGGGTCCCAGCACTGAGCCCTGCGGCACCCCACTAGTCACTGCCTGCCATTCTGAAAAGGACCCGTTTATCCCGACTCTCTGCTTCCTGTCTGCCAACCAGTTCTCTATCCATGTCAGTATATTACCCCCAATACCATGTGCTTTAATTTTGCACACCAAAGCCTTTTGAAAGTCCAAATACACCACATCCACTGGTTCTCCCTTGTCCACTCTACTAGTTACATCCTCAAAAAATTCCAGAAGATTTGTCAAGCATGATTTCCCCTTCATAAATCCATGCTGACTTGGTCCAATCCTATCACTGCTTTCCAAATTTCATCCTTAATGATTGATTCCAACATTTTCCCCACTACTGATGTCAGGCTAACTAGTCTATAATTACCCGTTTTCTCTCTCCCTCCTTTTTTAAAAAGTGGTATTACATTAGCTACCCCGCCAGTCCATAGGAACTGATCCAGAGTCAATAGACTGTTGGAAAATGATCACCAATGCATCCACTATTTCTAGGGCCACTTCCTTAAGTACTCCGGGATGTAGACTATATGGCCCTGGGGATTTACCGGCCTTCAATCCCGTCAATTTCCCTAACACAATTTCCTGCCTAATAAGGATATCCTTCAGTTCCTCCTCCTCACTAGACCTTCGGACCCCTAGTACATCCGGAAGGTTATTTGTGTCTTCCTTTGTGAAGACAGAACCAAAGTATTTGTTCAATTAGTCTACCATTTCTTTGTTCCCCATTATAAATTCACCCGAATCCGACTGCAAGGGACCTACGTTTGTCTTCACTAATCTTTTGCTCTTCACATATCTATAGAAGCTTTTGCAGTCATTTTTTATGTTTCCGGCAAGCTTCCTCTCGTATTCTATTTTCCCCCTCTTAATTAAACCCTTTGTCCTCCTCCGCTGAATTCTAAATTTCTCCCAGTCCTCCAGCTTGCTTCTTTTTCTGGCTAATTTGTATGCCTCTTCCTTGGATTTAACACTATCCTTAATTTACCTTGTTAGCCACGGTTGAGCCGTTTTATTTTTACTCCAGACAGGGATGTACAATTGTTGAAGTTCGTCCATATGATCTTTAAAGGTTTGCCATTGCCTATCCACCGTCAACCCTTTAAGTATCATTTACCAGTCTAATCTAACCAATTCGCGCATCATACCATCGAAGTTACCTTTCCTTAAGTTCAGGACCATAGTTGCTGAATTAACTTTGTCATTCTCCATCTTAATAAAGAATTCTACCATATTATGGTCACTCTTCCCCAAGGGACCTCCAACAAGATTGCTAATTAGCCCTTTCTCATTACACATCACCCAGTCTAGGATGGCCAGCTCTCTGGTTGGTTCCTCGACATATTGGTCCAGAAAACCATTCCTAATATGCTCCAGGAAATCCTCCTCCACCGCATTGCTACCAGTTTGGTTAGCCCAATCTATATGCAGATTAAAGTCGCCCATGATAACTGCTGTACCTTTATTGCACACATCCCTTATTTCTTGTTTGATGCTGTCCCCAACCTCACTACTACTGTTTGGTGGTCTGTACACAAGTCCCACTAGCGTTTTCTGCCCTTTGGTATTCAGCAGCTCCACCCATACAGATTCCACATCATCCAGGCTAAGGTCCCTCCTTACTATTGCATTAATTTCCTCTTTAACCAGCAATGCCACCCCGCCTCCTTTTCCTTTCTGTCTATCCTTCCTAAATGTTGAATACCTCTGGATGTTGAGTTCCCAGCCTTGGTCACCCTGCAGCCATGTCTCCGTGATGCCAATCACATCATACCCGTTAACTGCTGTCTGCGCAGTTAATTTGGTTCCCTCTTGAACTCTCCCCTCCTCTCCTGTCCTTCCCTCCCCTTCCCCTCTCCTCTCCTCTCCCCCTCCTCCTCTCCCCTCCCCGTCCCCTCCTCCATCTCCCTCCCCCTCCGGTCAGTGTACATACGTCACCTGCAATACCTGGAGAGTAAGGGTGCATCTTTCCGTTAACTAGTCAGCGCTCTCACCTGGGAAAGTTGGTGAGTGGACGATGTGCCCCACCATTGCCCCCCCGCTTCCTGACTTGGGGTGTCCCCAGACCAACAGTCTCCTCCTACAGTCCACTGCAGACCTCCCTCAGCCTCTGACAGCCTCAAGCAGTTGAGTATTTGAGTGTGGCACACATCCATAGTCACAACCTTCGAGCTGCCGCAGTGCACAACATAATCAGCCCGGGAAATAATCTGGCTGCTGCTCCATTGTAGGGCCCACTGCTGGGGCAGGGGTCAGGGTCACTACACTTGGTCAATCCAACAACAATATTAATTCATCCCCCTCCCGACTGTCAGGCACCATCAATAATCACATCAATTAAAAATTAACAGTTGGCAAATCTGCATCTTTTAGCAAGAATTAATAAGCTTTTATTATAGAAATGCTTCTTCAATTAAGGCCATGGGAGAGGAATATTCCGTTGCTTCTTATTTTAAGTTGGTTTTACTGAACTGCATCGCTCTAACCACTTCATAAATAAAACCAGTTTACGGGTTTTCTGAAACGTAAATGAGATCGTTTAATTGCTGCAGCCTTGGAATGTGGAATAAACTGGCAGCTGGGCCCAGGAATCGAAGATAGATTTGCATTTATATAGCACCTTTTACCACGTCCCAAAGCACTTTTCAGCCAATGAAGTACTTTTTGGAATGTAGTCACTGTTGTAATGTAGGAAATACAGCAGTCAATTTCCACACAGCAAGCTCCCACACACAGCAATGTGATAATGACCCAGATAATCTGTTTGAGGGATAGATGTTGGCCAGGAGATCAGGACAACTCCCCTGCTCTTCTTCGAATAGTACCCATGGGATCATTTACATCCAACTGACAGAGCAGATGGAGCCTCGGTTTAATGTTTCATCCGATAGCCAGTGCCTTCGACAGTGCAGCACTCCCTCGGTACTGCCCCTCCAACAGTGCAGCACTCCCTCAGTACTGCCCCTCCAACAGTGCAGCACTCCCCCTCCGACAGTGCAGCGCTCCCTCAGCACTGCCCCTCCGACAGTGCAGCGCTCCCGCAGCACTGCCCCTCCGACAGTGCAGCGCACCCTCAGCACTGCCCCTCCGACAGAGCGGCACTCCCTCAGCACTGTACTGGAGTATCAGCCTGGATTTATGTGCTCAAGTCCCTGGAGTGGGACTTGAACCCACGACCTCTGAATCCAAGGTGAGAGTGCTACCCACTGACACGACTGACACCAAACAATAGACCCAGTAATGAGCCAGCTTTGCATTGTGTGTGTGTGGGGGGGGGGGGGGGGGGGTAGAAATGAGGCCAGATAGAAGCAGCTAATTAACATTTGATACAATCACTAACTATTAGGAAGTGTTTCACAGTGAGGGAGTGTGTCAATTCACAGTTACACATTATGATGCAACATAGGAGAGAGAAAGAGAGAGAGAGAGAGAACACGACATTCTCACGCACGTGACGTGCCGCATTCTTTTAACGATAATTATCTCAGAGTTTACACGGATAATTCTACATGCTTTCCTTACAACCCAATTCTTCCTTTGAGCAATTTCAGAAAAACTACTCCTTGGGGAAATCCTAGAAATTTACAGCACAGAAGGAGGCCATTCGGCACATTGTGTCCGTGCCGGCCGACAAAGAGCTACCCAGCCTAATCCCACTTTCCAGCTCTCGGTCTGTAGCCCTGCAGGTTACGGCACTTCAAGTGCACATCCAGGTACTTTTTAAATGTGGTGAGGGTTTCTGCCTCTACCACCCTTTCAGGCCGTGAGTTCCAGACCCCCACCACCCTCTGGGTGAAGAAATTTCCCTCAAATCCCCTCTATACCTCCCCCCAATTACTTTAAACCTTTGTCCCCTGGTTGTTGCCTCTGCCAAGGGAAACAGGTCCGTCCTATCCACTCCAATCTGGAACTCCCTCCCTCGAAAAAGCTTTGCGGTCAATTGAAAATTTCAAAACTGCGATTAATAGATGTTTTGGGGGTAAGGGACATGAAACCAAAATGGTGGATGGAGTTAAGATACAGATCAGCCACGATCTCATTGAATGGTGGAACAGGCTCGAGGGGCTGAATGGGCCTCCTCCTGTTCCTGTGTAACAGGCTCGAGGGGCTGAATGGCCTCCTCCTGTTCCTGTGTAACAGGCTCGAGGGGCTGAATGGGCCTCCTCCTGTTCCTGTGTAACAGCCTCGAGGGGCTGAATGGGCCTCCTCCTGTTCCTAATATTACTATGTTACTGTGAGCAACACTGCAAGGGATTTGCTCATACCGGTGTATCTTTGTTCGTGTACACATCGCATCGTAGTGAAGCTGAACATGGGTAAAGCTCGAGTCTCAGCGCAGAAAGTGTTTGGCACCTGTTATCTCACATTCTTCAGAGCAACCTGAAGTGTAGGAACAGGAGGGGGCCCATTCAGCCCCTCGAGCCTGTTACATAGGAACAGGAGGAGGCCCATTCAGCTCCTCGAGCCTGTTACACAGGAACAGGAGGAGGCCCATTCAGCCCCTCGAGCCTGTTACACAGGAACAGGAGGAGGCCCATTCAGCCCCTCGAGCCTGTTACATAGGAACAGGAGGAGGCCCATTCAGCCCCTCGAGCCTGTTCCGTCATTCCATCAGTTCTTGCCATTGCCCCCAATCCAGTGATGCACTTATCTCCAAGTGTCACTGACAAGGCCAGCATTATTGTCCAACCCCAGCCCCAGCATCCACAGCCATTTGTGATTTGAAAAACACCATTTTCTAACAAGGTGTTCCATAGCACGTACAGCCCAGAAACAGGCCATTGGATCCCCCCGCTCCATGCCAGGGTTTATGCTCCACACCAGCCCCCTCCCACCCCTCTCCATCTCACCCCATCACCATATCCTTCTATTCCTTTCTCCCCCATGTGTTTATCATACATCGATACTATTCACCTCAACCCCTCCCTGTGGCAGCGAGTTCCACATTCTCACCCCTCTCTGGGTAAAGAAGTTTCTCCTGAATTCCCCATTGGGTTTATTAGTGACTGTCTGATATTGATGGCCCCGAGTTCTGGTCTCCCCCACAAGTGGATTAAATAAATCTGGAGTAAAGAGCCAGCGTCAGTAATAGTGACCATGTAACTACCGGATTGTCATAAAAACCCATCTGGTTCACTAATGTGCTTCAGGGAAGGAAATCTGCCGCCCTTACCCAGTCTGGGCCTATAGGTGACTCCAGACCCACAGCAATGTGGTTGTCTCTTAACTGCCCCCTGAAATGGCCCAGCGAGACACTCTGTTGGGGCAGTTAGGGACGGGCAGTAAATGCCGGCCTTGCCAGCGATGCCCACAGCCCGTGAATGAATAATTTTTAAAAAGTGGAAACATTTTCCCTACGTCTACCCTATTGTAATGTCTACACCGGTGCGTACACAGGTTTGTGGGGCTGTTGCATTGTGAGTGGCTTGGCCAGTCACGTGATGTTCACAAGACTCAATAAAACCCCAGCCAGTTGGGTTCGAGGGATCCACGATGGGGTAGGTGGTTGTGAGCCTGGTGGATGAACCGGTAATGTGTAGTGTGATTGCTAAACCTTTGCTAATAAATCAATTAGTTCTTAATAGCAATGTGTTGCTGTGAATTCTTCAGCAAAGAACCCATGAAGCAAGCCCCTGTCAAACCCCTTCATCATTTTAAAGACCTCTACCGGGTCAGCCCTCGGCCTTCTCCTGTCCATAGTGTTCAAGTGTGACAGGGTACCTGCAGCAAGCACAAGTACCGGACCTGCCAGATACAGTGGATAGTGAGGATAATATCTGAAAGTTCATGCTGCCATTAAGAGAACATTCAGTTTGTTACTATGACTGTTCTCTGATGTTGCAACACTGCAGTTAACCCATTTCAACTTCACTCAGTAACATCTTCACCACAAGCTGGTGTGTGGAAGCATTTTATCCAATGCCAATTGCTGGGATCAACGTGCTGAATCTACCTTTGCTGAATCTATTCAGCACGCTTTGTACACAACTTTCAGATATCATTACAACGCTCCTTTAGTCTATTGGGAAAAGCATCGAATACAATTAGCAATCTGATCGCAGCCTATCCAATCTCTCCCCATAACTAGTACAAGGCTTGTATTTATACTGTGCCCCATCGATTCTCTCTGAAACACCCCTAACCTGCTGCTCAGACAGCGGACTAGGTTACTGCTGTCACGTAGGACAACAATTTACACACAGCAAGGTCCCAAAAACACCACCTTTAATCATAGGTCACCTGTTTGTTTGGAGTTGCTGGTTGAGGAAGGGATGTTGGTCCAGGGCACCAGGACAATGTGCTACTCTTCCTGTGATGCCCACTAGTGCCTCCATTTAACATCTCACGGAAAGGACGTTACCGCCAATGGCCCCCAACCCCCAAGTAAATGGCAAACCAGGTATGGGTTCAGAGAAAGACTTGCATTTATATAGTGCCTTTCACGATCTGAGGACGTCTCAAAGCGCTTTACAGCCAATGGGTGCTTTTTGAAGTGTAGTCACTGTTGTAATGTGGGAAACGTGACAGCCAACACAGCAAGCTCCCACACACAGAAATGTGATAATGACCAGATCATCTGTTTTAGTGATGTTGGTTGAGGGATAAATATTGGCCCCAGGACACCGGGGAGAACTCTTTTACGTCCATCTGAGAGAGTAAACGGATTTAACGTCTCATCGAACAGACAGAACTTCCGACAGTGCAGCACTCCCTCAGTACTGCCCTTCCGACAGTGCAGCACTCCCTCAGTACTGCCCCTCCCACAGTGCAGCACTCCCTCAGTACTGCCCCTCCCACAGTGCAGCACTCCCTCAGTACTGCCCCTCCCACAGTGCAGCGCTCCCTCAGTATTGCCCCTCCGACAGTGCAGCACTCCCTCAGTACTGCCCCTCCGACAGTGCAGCACTCCCTCAGTACAGCCCCTCCGACAGTGTGGCACTCCCTCAGTACTCCCCCTCCGACAGTGCGGCACTCCCTCAGTACAGCTGCTCCGACAGTGTGGCACTCCCTCAGTACTCCCCCTCCGACAGTGCGGCACACCCTCAGTACTGCCCCTCCGACAGTGCGGCGCTCCCTCAGTACTGCCCCTCCGACAGTGCAGCACTCCCTCAGTATTGCCTCTCCGACAGTACGGCGCTTTCTCAGTACTACCCCTCCGACAGTGCGGCGCTCCCTCAGTACTGCACCTCCGACAGTGCAGCACTCCCTCAGTATTGCCTCTCCGACAGTACGGCGCTTTCTCAGTACTACCCCTCCGACAGTGCGGCGCTCCCTCAGTACTACCCCTCCGACAGTGCGGCGCTCCCTCAGTACTGCCCCTCCGACAGTGCGAAGCTCCCTCAGTGCTGCCCCTCCGACAGTGCGGCGCTCCCTCAGTACTGCCCCTCCGACAGTGCGACGCTCCCTCAGTACTGCCCCTCTGACAGTGCGGCGCTCCCTCAGTACTGCCCCTCCGACAGTGCGGCGCTCCCTCAGTACTGCCCCTCCGACAGTACTGCACTGGGAGTGTCAGCCTGGATGTGTGTACTGAAGTCCCTGGAGTGGGATTTGAACCCACAACCTGTGCCTCAGAGGCAGGAAGCAAATTCGCAGCCGACCTTGGCAGTTTATTATTGATGGAAAAAAAATTCCTTTTCTACATGGAAAGGTGAATATTAGTGAATGTTAATGGCTTACCTTCCCCCTGTGTGTTGTACAGGCACACTGTCCCATCTAGAGACAGGACATCTGAATGCCCAGGAAAAGTAAGATCCCATGCAGATGAAAGGCAGGTTCCTTTATAAATCCATTGGCATCGGGTGAAAGCAGTTGACCAGGAACTCACAAACCTGGTCCCCGTCGACAGGCCAGCGTTGACCAGACGATTCCAGCAAGTTATCAGTGCATCTTTTTTTAAAAGGTAGAAGCGACTGACCAGCCCGAAATCCGTGTAGCAGCCTTTGCCCTGCAGAATAAGACGCGATCATTGAACTTGCCACCTGACTGAGCGGTGTGTCGGATCTCACAATCCGCTGCTCACCCAGCGCACTATCACCGCAACTTGGGTCCTGATGGTGCGACAGAGAGCCACAGGTGAGCTCTGAGGCGGAGCTTTGGGCACAGGAGCGACTGCACACTGGGCTCCAGCATCTGCTCCAAGCACGCAGCCTGCCGGCCGGCCGGCCAAGGACTGAAAGCTGGCGGCTGTGGGGATCGGTGTCCGGTTCACCGAGGCACAAAGCTTCCTGAAGCCCCAGTGCTCGAGTAAGATCACAACAAAGCTGAGCACAGTCACACACTGCGGGGGCCCCGGGTGCAGGAAGGAGGTCCCCGGCTAGTTACTGGCAATCTCCCGTGCAATGTTTTATTCATTAACAGCTACACACGAGAGGGGGTTAATTATCACAGAGTCCCACAGCACAGGAGGATCCCATTCGGCCCATCGAGCCTGTGCTGGCTCTGTGACAGAGCGATCCGATCAGTCCCACTCCCCCTGCTCTTTCCCCATAGCCCTGTATTTGTTTCCATAAAGTATTTATCCAATTCCCGGTTTGAAAGTTACTATTGAATCTGCTCCCACCGCCCTTTCAGGCAGCGCGTTCCCGATCACAACAACTCGCTGCGTAAAAACATTCTCCCCATCTCCCCCTCTGGTTCCATCGCCGATTATCGTCAATCTGTGTCCCCCTGGTTACCCGCCCTCCTGCCCCTGGGAACAGTCTCTCCTTATTTACTCGATCAAAACCCCCTCATGATTTTGAACACCTTCATTAAATCTCCCCTTAATGGGAGGGGCTCAACGGGCTGCAGGTGCTCCTTCACCATTCTATGGTTAACCTTCTCTGCCCCAAGGAGAACCACCCCAGCTCCTGCAGTCTCCCTGTCACTGAAGCCCCCCGACCCTGGGACCGTCCAGTCTCCCCAGTCACTGAAGCCCCCCGACCCTGGGACCGTCCAATCTCTCCCCAGTCACTGAAGCCCCCCGACCCTGGGACCGTCCAGTCTCCCCAGTCACTGAAGCCCCCTGGCCCGGGGACCGGCCAATCGCTCCCTGTCACTAAAGCCCCCCGGCCCGGGGACCGTCCAGTCTCCCCAGTCACTGAAGCCCCTCGACCCTGGAACTGTCCAGTCTCCCCATTCACTGAAGCCCCCCGACCCTGGGACCGACCAATCTCTCCCCAGTCACTGAAGCCCCCCGACCCGGGGACCGTCCAGTCTCCCCAGTCACTGAAGCCCCCCAACCCTGGGACCGTCCAGTCTCTCCCTGTCACTGAAGCCCCCTGGCCCGGGGACGGTCCAATCTCTCCCTGTCACTGAAGCCCCCCGGCCCGGGGATGGTCCAATCTCTCCCTGTCACTGAAGCCCCCCAACCCTGGGACCGTCCAGTCTCTCCCTGTCACTGAAGCCCCCCAACCCTGGGACCGTCCAGTCTCTCCCTGTCACTGAAGCCCCCCAACCCTGGGACCGTCCAGTCTCTCCCTGTCACTGAAGCCCCCTGGCCCGGGGACGGTCCAGTCTCTCCCTGTCACTGAAGCCCCCCGGCCCGGGGACGGTCCAGTCTCTCCCTGTCACTGAAGCCCCCTGGCCCGGGGACGGTCCAATCTCTCCCTGTCACTGAAGCCCCCTGGCCCGGGGACGGTCCAATCTCTCCCTGTCACTGAAGCCCCCTGGCCCGGGGACGGTCCAGTCTCTCCCTGTCACTGAAGCCCCCCGGCCCTGGTACCATTCGAGTGAATGGCATTGCCCTAAGCTGCCCCCTTCCCCAGTTTATGTGGGAGTACATTTGCCGATGTTTCGCTCCCAGGATTGGGCTCCGCAGTGCCCCTCCCCCATCGATCGGTCTGGCCCCGCGTCCGAATTCATGACACGCGCTCCAACCGCGTGAACATGTGCACCCAAGAGCTAATCCGTAAAACGGACAGCACCGTGTTTGGGGGCCGAGTCACCCAACACATCAGAGGGATTGCTGGGCTCAGTGTCCGAGTCAAACCGTCGTAGGTTCAAGTCCCACTCCAGGGACCTCAGCTCATAATCCAGGCCGACACTCCCAGTACGTTCAAAGTGTAGTCACTGCTGTAATGTAGGAAACATGGCAGATAATTTGTCGTCCCACAAAGAGCAATGACCAGATAATCTGTTTTAGTGAGGTTTATTGTGGGATAAATATTGGCCCCAGGACACCGGGGAGAACTCCCCTGCTCTTCTTCAAAATAGTGCCATGGGATCTTTTACATCCACCTGAGAGAGCAGTCGGGGCCTCGGTTTATCATTTCATCCAAAAGACGGCACCTCCGCTAGTGTAACACTCCCTCAGTACTGCCCCTCCCACAGTGCAGCACTCCCTCAGTACTGACCCTCCGACAGTGCGGCGCTCCCTCAGTACTGCTCCTCCGCCAGTGCGGCACTCCCTCAGTACTGCCCCTCCGACAGTGCGGCGCTCCCTCAGTACTGCCCCTCCGACAGTGCGGCGCTCCCTCAGTACTGCCCCTCCGACAGTGCGGCGCTCCCTCAGTACTGCCCCTCCGACAGTGCGGCGCTCCCTCAGTACTGCCCCTCCGACAGTGCGGCGCTCCCTCAGTACCGCCCCTCCGACAGTGCAACACTCCCTCAGTATTGCTCCTCCGACAGTGTGGCGCTCCCTCAGTACTGCCCCTCCGACAGTGCAGCACTCCCTCAGTACTGCCGCTCCGACAGTGCGGCGCTCCCTCATTACCGCCCCTCTGACAGTGCGGCGCTCCCTCAGTACCGCCCCTCCGACAGTGCGGCACTCCCTCAGTACTGCCCCTCCGACAGTGCGGCGCTCCCTCAGTACTGCCCCTCCGACAGTGCGGCGCTCCCTCAGTACTGCCCCTCCGACAGTGCGGCGCTCCCTCAGTACTGCCCCTCCGACAGTGCGGCGCTCCCTCAGTACTGCCCCTCCGACAGTGCGGCGCTCCCTCAGTACTGCCCCTCCGACAGTGCGGCGCTCCCTCAGTACTGCCCCTCCGACAGTGCGGCGCTCCCTCAGTACTGCCCCTCCGACAGTGCGGCGCTCCCTCAGTACTGCCCCTCCGACAGTGCGGCGCTCCCTCAGTACTGCACTGGGAGCGACAGCCTAGATTTTGCGCTCCAGTCCCTGGAGTGGGACTTGAACCCCTGACCTCTGACTCCGAGGCGAGCGTGCTGCCCAGTGAGCCACGGCTGACACCAGGGATTAACTGGGTCCGCACTGGGCAGTGAGTTTAAAGTGGAACCTCCGGAGTATTAAAGAGATACAAACAATTCACATCCTGAGCGAGAACACACACGAGAAGCATTTCCCAGTGCGGAGGTGGATTCTGACCTATATTTACCGAGTTTTATCCCTGCTTAGCCAGAAACAGATTTCAATCAGACTCACAATTCTCATCGTCTTATCTTTATTCTTTTACTAACTCAAAGAGATTGTCAGCAGGATGGGGGTCAAATTGCTCCGTGCGATATTAATAACAAATGTACACCCATCTGAAATTCTTTCCTGTTATATTAACAAAATGATTAATTTGCTTTAAGTAAAAGGCTGAACAGCCTGGGGCTCTTCTCTCTAGAAAGGAGCGGGCTGAGGGTTTTAAGATTATGAAGGGGTTCGAGAGGGTAGATGTAGAGAGGATGTTTCCACTTGTGGGGGAGACCAGAACTAGGGGCCATCAATATCAGACGGTCACTGATAAACCCAATGGGGAATTCAGGAGAAACTTCTTTACCCAGAGAGGGGTGAGAATGTGGAACTCGCTGCCACAGGGAGGGGTTGAGGAGAATAGTATCGATGTATTTAAGGGGAGGCTGGATAAACACAGGAGGGAGAAGGGAATAGAAGGATATGGTGATGGGGTGAGATGGAGAGGGGTGGGAGGGGACTGGTGTGGAGCTTAAACCCCGGCACGGAGCGTGGGGGCCCAATGGCCTGTTTCTGGGCTGTAAATACTGTGTAAAAATACCTGACCAGTTGTTCAAAAGGCCAGATTATCTCTACACACTGGAGAATGTGTTTACTTAAAGCAGGGAGTGGTGGTCATCAGTACAAACCCTTCCTGTGTCTTTGTAACTCCAGCAAGTATATATCAACAAGCCCAACCACTCAAACACATCGCATCTCACGCTTCACAGAACAAAGGCCCATCCAAACCACAGTCCAACTGCTTTGTCAGATTTACAATTCTGCGAGTGGAAAAAGCTAATTGTTTGAAATATGAAAATCAGAATTCTTTGACTGATATCGCAGTGAGAGACACTCTCAGCAGCAACAATTAACACTGTCCACGGGCACGTCACTCACCATTAATGTGCCAACATATGTGGGCAGATAACTTCTCAATTAAACATTTGATCACAAAGATCGGGGCAAATTCGCCTGCTGTCTGCATTAGATAAGACTCCATAAGAGGAAATCTTGAACCAACTCGAGTATAACGTATAGACAATGTTCAGATCGAGAGAACAAGGGCAGCAGCCGCATGGGAACACCACCACCTCTACGTTCCCCTCCCAGACACACACCATCCTGACTGGGAAATATATCGGCCGTTCCTTCATCGTCGCTGGGTCACAATCCTGGAACTCCCTCCCTAACAGCATATAAGAACATAAGAAATAGGAGCAGGAGTGGGCCATACGGCCCCTCGAGCCTGCTCCACCATTTAATACGATCATGGCTGATCTGATCATGGACTCGGGTCCACTTCCCCGCCCGCTCCCCATAATCCCTTATCGTTTAAGAAACTGTCTATTTCTGTCTTAAATTTATTCAATGTCCCAGCCTCCACAGCTCTCTGAGGCAGCGAATTCTACAGATTTACAACCCTCAGAGAAGAAATTTCTCCTCATCTCAGTTTTAAATGGGCGGCCCCTTATTCTAAGACCATGCCCCCTAGTTCTAGTCTCCCCCATCAGTGGAAACATCCTCTCTGCATCCACCTTGTCAAGCCCCCTCATAATCTTACACGTTTCAATAAGATCACCTCTCATTCTTCTGAATTCCAATGAGTAGAGGTCCAACCTACTCAACCTTTCCTCATAAGTCAACCCCCTCATCCCCGGAATCAACCGAGTGAACCTTCTCTGAACTGCCTCCAAAGCAAGTATATCCTTTTGTAAATATGGAAACCAAAACTGCACTGTGGGAGCACCGTCACCACACGGACAGCAGCAGTTCATGAAGGCCCTCTCCGAACAACGATTAAATCAAAAAACGCAATGCATTTCTAACCTTGCCGATGTGTAACCAGAAGACACCGATTTAAGGTCACTGGTAAAAATGTACGCAGCGAGTTGTTGTGATCGGGAACGCGCTGCCTGAAAGGGCGGTGGGAGCAGATTCAATAGTAACTTTCAAACGGGAATTGGATAAATACTTGAAGCAATAAATATTCCAGGGCTATGGGGAAAGAGCAGTGGGATGAATTGGCTTTCACAGAGCCGGAACAGGCATGATGGGCCGAATGGCTTCCTATAGACAGTCACAGAGGAAAATCACTTCCTTTTTGGAACAGGAGGCCGCCATTTAGCCCCTTGAGCCGGTGCCGCCACTCAATGAGATCGTGGGTGATCTGTGACCCAACTCCATATACCCGACTTTGCCCCATATCCTTTAATACCTGCGGTTTACAAAACCCACTCTGCCTTTACTGCACACTTGTGTAATCTCTGCATTTATACAATCTAGCGCTTCACAGTTGCTCACAGGGGCCCACGACAGTCTTAATTCCTTTATATTTCTTAATTCAACCCATAAAGTCTCCACTGCTTACCTCTCTTCATATCCTCTCGTATCATTAATGTGATTTAATCCTTAATCACTAAAACTACTCCTCGTCCCGCTCTGCCATTTCCCTACCTTCCCTGTAGACCTTATAATTGGATACATTCAGTTCCCAGACCTGACCATCTATAGCCATGTCTCGGTATTAGCTACCATGTCATACCCTCCAATTTGAGTTCGCGCCTGCAATTCATTCCATGTGTTTGTATAAAGAACCTTTATCTGGGCCATACACCCAGCCTGTCCTTCCGCTCAAATGTTTTACTCACATTCTTCTTACTTCTCTCTCCTGGTTTAATTACTTTACGTCATTTAGTTTTCCGAGTATCAGCCGTGGCTCAGTGGGTAGTACCCAGCCTCTGAGTCAGAAGTTTGTCGGTTCAAGTCCCACTCCAGGGACTTGAGCACAAAATCTAGGCTGAACCTCCAGTGCAGTGCTGAGGGAGTGCCACACTGTCGGAGGGGCAGTACTGAGGGAGCGCCGCACTGTCGGAGGGGCAGTACTGAGGGAGCGCCACACTGTCGGAGGGGCAGTACTGAGGGTGTGCCGCGCTGTTGGAGGGGTAGTACTGAGGGAGTGCCGCGCTGTTGGCGGGGTAGTACTGAGGGAGTGCCGCGCTGTTGGAGGGGCAGTACTGAGAGAATGTCGCACTGTCGGAGGGGCAGTACTGAGGGAGCGCCGCACTGTCGGAGGAGCAGTACTGAGGGAGCGCCGCACTGTCGGAGGGGCAGTACTGAGGGAGCGCCGCACTGTCGGAGGGGCAGTACTGAGGGAGCGCCGCACTGTCGGAGGGGCAGTACTGAGGGAGCGCCGCACTGTCGGAGGGGCAGTACTGAGGGAGCGCCGCACTGTCGGAGGGGCAGTACTGAGGGAGCGCCGCACTGTCGGAGGGGCAGTACTGAGGGAGCGCCGCACTGTCGGAGGGGCAGTACTGAGGGAGCGTCGCACTGTCGGAGGGGCAGTACTGAGGGAGTGCCACACTGTCAGAGGTGCCATCTTTCAGATGAGACATTAAACCGAGGCTCCGTCTGCTCTCTCAGGTGGACGTAAAAGATCCCATGGCACTATTTCGAAGAAGAGCAGGGGAGTTCTCCCCGGTGTCCTGGGGCCAATATTTATCCCTCAATCAACATCACTAAAACAGATTATCTGGTCATTATCACATTGCTGTGTTGGGAGCTTGCTGTGCGCAAATTGGCTGCCGTGTTTCCCACATTACAACAGTGACTACACTCCAAAAGTACGTCATTGGCTGTAAAGCGTTTTGAGACGTCCGGTGGTGGTGAAAGGCGCTATATAAATGCAAGCCTTTCTTTCCCTTCACCCGCAGTGCCGAAAGCACAATTTCCGACTGCTCCTCTACTCTTCCCTTTCAAATTGAAAACACAAATCATCAGAACATCTAGATGCGGACGAAGGGTGGAATAGTTCACTCTTAATCTTGGAAGGGCCATCAATAATTTCTAGTAACTACTTTAGTGACAGTGAAGCACAGACACAGACTGAGCCGAACATTTCAAACTCACCTCTGTCCCCACTATCTCCCCCTCAGTCAAACGGAGATACACAACGTGACCACAGAGGCTTCGAAGATCAACTTCCAGCTCACACGAGGGCTGTTGGGGGAGGACCAGAGACTAACAGTGGACCTGGAATAGGCAGAAACATGTGGACGAGGCTGGGGTGAAACGCTGCAGTCCCCAGCCTGATGCAGTGGCATGGAAGCTCATTACTGCGTTGGCCCAGCAATGTCAGAGGACAATTGATGTGAAAATTCAGCCTGTAATTGCCCAATTATTTTAAAAGGATCACATTCACTACTCTAATTATTCTAATCAATTCCTCTCGAAACGTCTTCGCAAAGTGCCAACCTGCTATCGATACCAGGCAGAGAAATAGCATTCTCGTTCTAAGTCAGAAGGCTGTAGGTTCAAGTCTCACTCCAGAGACTTCAACACATAAATCCAGGCGGACACTCCCAGTGCAGTGCTGAGGGAGCGCCGCACTGTCGGAGGGGCAGTACTCAGGGAGTGCTGCACTGTCGGAGGGACAGTACTGAGGGAGCGCTGCACTGTCAGAGGGCCAGTACTGAGGGAGCGCTGCACTGTCGGAGGGTCAGTACTGAGGGAGTGCTGCACTGTCGGAGGGGCAGTACTGAGGGAGCGCCGCACTGTCGGAGGGGCAGTACTGAGGGGGGGCTGCACTATCGGAGGGGCAGTACTGAGGGAGCACCGCACTGTCGGAGGGACAGTACTGAGGGAGCGCTGCACTCTTGGAGGCGCCGTCTTTTGGGTGAGATGTTAAACTGAGGCCCCATCTGCTCACTCCGGTGGATGTAAAAAAATCCTACGGCACTATCCCCGGTGTACTGGGGCAATATTTATCCCTAAATCAACATCACTAAAAAACAGATTATCTGGTCATTATCACATCGTGTTTGTGGGAGCTTGCTGTGCGTAAATTGTCTGCCGCGTTTCCCACATTACAACAGTGACTGCACTCCAAAAGTACTTCATTGGCTGTAAAGCGCTTTGGGACATCCGGTAGTGGAGAAAGGTGCTATATAAATGCAAGTCTTCCTTTCTTCCTTCAATGAACCAGTTACAGAACTTCATAATATGAAGCTTTAACTTAAGGTTCATCTTCCTCTCTACAAATATAATTTTACAACTCAGACCCAATACATTTTCTAGTTGTTTACCACAAAGTTCATCTTTCCCAGATCTGTGTCTCACCCACTGGCACCACAGACTTGTAAACACGACCCCCACAGCGTGTCAGTCTGGGCTCAGCGTCAACACTCTCACCTCTGAGTCACACACTTGTGCACATAATCCAGGCTGACACTTCAACACAATAGTGAGGGAGTGCTGCACTGTCGGAGGGGCAGTACTGAGGGAGTGCCGTACTGTCGGACAGGCAGTACTGAGGGAGAGTCGCACTGTGGGAGGGGCAGTACTGAGGGAGTGCCGCACTGTCGGAGGGGCAGTACTGAGGGAGTGCCGCACTGTCGGAGGGGCAGTACTGAGGGAGAGTCGCACTGTGGGAGGGGCAGTACTGAGCGAGTGCCGCACTGTCGGAGGGGCATTACTGAGGGAGTGCCGTACTGTCGGAGGGGCAGTACTGAGGGAGGGCTGCACTGCTGGAGGTGCAGTACTGAGGGAGCGCCGCACTGTCGGAGTGACAGTACTGAGGGAAGGCCGCACTGCCGGAGGGGCAGTACTGAGGGAAGGCCGCACTGCCGGAGGGGCAGTACTGAGGGAGCGCTGCACTGTCGGAGGGGCAGTACTGAGGGAGCGCCGCACTGTCGGAGGGGCAGTACTGAGGGAGCGCCGCACTGTCGGAGGGGCAGTACTGAGGGAGTGCCGCACTGTCGGAGGAGCAATCTTTCAGATGAGAAGTAAAACCGAGGCCCCATCTGCTCTTTCAGGGGGATATAAAAGATCCCATGGCCATTATTTTGAAGAAGAGCAGGGGAGTTCTCCCCAGTGTCCTGGGGCCAATAGTTATCCCTCAACATCACTAACAACACATTATCTGTTCATTATCACATTGCTGTTTGTGGGAGCTTGCTGTGTGCAAATTGACACTTGACGACAGTGACGACACTTCCACTGTGAAGCGCTTTGGGGTGTCCTGGCGTCATCGAGGGGTCTGTGGAAATGCATTTTGTTTCTTGCTGTATAAGACAAGCAGATCGGTCGTAGAACTGGTGCCAGGTAGCCACAAGCTTCATGCATTCCTTGCCTGATCGATCTCAGAGGTCGTTCTCGTGACCCTTGTGAGGAAGGGCTCTAAATAGGGCCTTGGGTCAATCACAAGCCCATTGTCACTGTTAGGAAGGCTGTGGGGCGATCTAATCGAGGTGTTTAAGACAATTAAAGGATTTGATGGGGTAGATCGAGAGAAATTATTCCCTCTGGTGGGGGGAGTTCAGAACATGGGGCAGAACCTTAAAATTAGAGCCAGGCCGTTCAGAGGTGATGGCAAGAAGCACTTCCGCACACAAAGGGCAGTGGGAATTGGGAACTCTCTCCCCCAACAAAACTGTTGATGCTGGGGGTCAATTGGAGCTCAAGACTGAGAGCGACAGATATTTTTGTTGCGTACGGGTACCAAGGAATGTGGAGTATCGGCAGGTAAATGGAATTGAAGTAAAGATCGGCTCGGCCCGATTTGAAAGGTAGGAAGAGACTCAAGGGGTGGAATGGCCTCCTCCAGTGTTCCAATGTTGCTTGTGATAAGGTCCTCCACTGTCTGGCTCCTCGCCTTGTTGCCTCAACAGTCTCTCTGGGTTAAAAAAAAACCAGAAACTAAAGGGGTCCTTTCCATCTGTGCACCCTCTTAAAAGGAAAAGTGCCCAGTTGTGATTTGTGAAGTGTGGCTCATGGAACTGATCGAGAACAAGCAGAATAAATGGAGTAGTGCGAAAAATACCACAGTAAATTCAGGGAGAACTTCAAGATAAGCAATTCGAAAAAATGGAAGGTGAGAACATTCACACTAAGTGCTTCTGCATCAGCAAGCACAATCCCAAACTAATCCCACTGTCCCGCTCTCCCCATAGTCCTGTATCAATCCCAAACTAATCCCACTGTCCCACTCTCTCCCCATAGTCCTGTATCAATCCCAAACTAATCCTACTGTCCCGCTCTCTCCCCATAGCCCTGTATCAATCCCAAACTAATCCCACTGCCCCGCTCTCTCCCCATAGTCCTGTATCAAACCCCAAACTAATCCCACTGCCCCGCTCTCTCCCCATAGTCCTGTAACAATCCCAAACTAATCCACCTGCCCCGCTCTCTCCCCATAGCCCTGCATCAATCCCAAACTAATCCCACTGCCCAGCTCTCTCCCCATAGCCCTGTATCAATCCCAAACTAATCCCACTGTCCCGCTCTCTCCCCATAGCCCTGTATCAATCCCAAACTAATCCCACTGCCCAGCTCTCTCCCCATAGCCCTGTATCAATCCCAAACTAATCCCACTGTCCCGCTCTCTCCCCATAGCCCTGTATCAATCCCCAAACTAATCCCACTGCCCCGCTCTCTCCCCATAGCCCTGTATCAATCCCCAAACTAATCCCACTGCCCCGCTCTCTCCCCATAGCCCTGTATCAATCTCAAACTAACCCCACTGCCCCATTCTCCCCATAGCCCTGTATCAATCCCCAAATTAATCCCACTGCCCCGCTCCCCCCATAGCCCTGAATCAATCCCAAATGAATCCCAGTGCCCCGCTCTCTCTCCATAGCCCTGTATAAATCCCAAACACCACTGCCCCGCTCTCTCCCCATAGCCCTGTATCAATCCCAATCTGACCCCACTCTCTCCCCATAGCCCTGTATCAATCCCAAACTAACCCCACTCTCTCCCCATAGCCCTGTATCAATCCCAAACTAACCCCACTCTCTCCCCATAGCCCTGTATCAATCCCAAACTAACCCCACTCTCCCCATAGCCCTGTATCAATCCCAAACTAACCCCACTCTCTCCCCATAGCCCTGTATCAATCCCAAACTAACCCCACTCTCCCCATAGCCCTGCATCAATCCCAAACTAACCCCACTCTCTCCCCATAGCCCTGTATCAATCCCAAACGAACCCCACTCTCTCCCCATAGCCCTGTCTCAATCCCAAACTAACCCCACTCTCTCCCCATAGCCCTGTATCAATCCCAAACTAACCCCACTCTCCCCATAGCCCTGTATCAATCCCAAGCTAACCCCACTCTCCCCATAGCCCTGTATCAATCCCAAACTAACCCCACTCTCTCCCCATAGCCCTGTATCAATCCCAAACTAACCCTACTCTCTCTCCATAGCCCTGTATCAATCCCAAATTAACCCCACTCTCCCCATAGCCCTGTATCAATCTCCAAACTAATCCCACTGCCCCGCTCTCTCCCCATAGCCCTGTAGCAATTCCAAACTAATCCCACTGCCCCGCCCTCTCCCCATAGCCGTGAATCAATCCCAAACTAATCCCACTGCCCTGCTCTCTCCCCATAGCCGTGAATCAATCCCAAACTAATCCCACTGCCCCGCTCTCTCCCCATAGCCCTGAATCAATCCCAAACACATCCCACTGCCCCGCTCTCTCCCCCTTTCCCTGCATCGAATATTGCCCCAACTGTCCCTCAAAGAGTGCAATGGCCCCTGTGGCAAACCATTCACTGCCCCAATGGCACATGGCCTTACTCATTCTGTCGATGGTGCAAGGTTTGTCCAGCCCCTGCTGCTATCCCATTGCACTGAGGGAGTTTCCATGGAGATTTGCAAGTGAATCTACAGCCTCAAATCCTGTTACTGCTAAAGGTTCAACACTTCAGTTCAGAATGTGCTAAATGAATTCATGAAAAATGCCCAGTTAAAAATCTGGTTTGGGACTGCACTGAAAGGGTGAGACCCGTGACACACAGAACGGCAAAGGATTAGGACCATGGATATACTCCAAGCAGAGAATTGTGTCCCATTTCTTAACTCGTTGAGATAGATTGTCTTGTCCACTGTTTCAACAGAGGCATTAACCTGCTCAAGGCTACAGCCTGGAATCATAGAAAGACTTGCATTTATATAGCCCCTTTTTCGACCACCGGACGTCTCAAAGCGCTTTACAACCAATGAAACATAGAAACATAGATGAAACATGAAGTACTATTGGAGTGTAGTCACTGTTGTAATGTGGGAAACGCGGCAGCCAACTTGCGCACAGCAAGCTCCCACACACAGCAATGTGATAATGACCAGATAATCTGTTTTTTTGTTATGTTGATTGAGGGATAAATATCGGCCCCAGGACACCGGGGGGAACTCCCTGCTCTTCTTCAAAATAGTGGTGTGGGATCTTTTACATCCACCTGAGAAGGGAAAAGAGTGAAACAGAAAACATCTACCCGACACTGTGAATCTTGACAATGAATTGTCTCCCACAATGCCCTGACAGTCAAATTAAACTCTGCACCGACACCAGCCTTGAGCGAGTGGTGAGCAGGAACATAAAACCTGTGACTCCATGCTCAGTCTCTGAACTTATTCCCCAGCATTGTGCAACCCACAGTCCCCAGACAGCCAAAACCAGGCGCACCTATCCTTCTCGCTGCTGGCTCACCCATCTGTCAGTAACTCCGGCATACAGCCCGAGTGCACTGGACTGGTACCCCCAACACCACAGGAGGGTGCCCATGGGGCGGGGCCCACGGGGCGAGGGGGCGGGGCCCATGGAGGGGCACAGACATCCAAATAAAATGTCTAAAATTAAAATAAACAATAGTTTTCGAAGACAAGGAAGGCATTTTGTTTGTTAATGCTGTGGTGATATTTTCTCCCAGGCTGGGCCTGGACATTAATCTTCAATTCCTAGAGACTCCGGGCCCACCCCCCCATCATTTATTATCCTAATCTTTC